>NC_084799.1:59119965-59432612 GCF_963169125.1 Humulus lupulus
AATTCGAGTTGCTCCTCCGCTTCTTCCAAGGCTGCCCAGAGAAAGAGAGGGTGTGTGACAGAGGAAGAGAGGAAAGAGAGAGAAAGATCAGGGAGAGAGAGAATGGAATAAAATGAAGGAGAGAGAGATAAAAAAAATTAGGTTTGATTTCTTTTAATAATTAGATTTTATTATTTAAATTTTATTTTAATTTATTTTTATAATTTTAACATAAATTAATAATTTTTTTAATAAAAATATAATGTAGACCAATAGTAGAATGACATGTAGCAGCTTAGTTAGCTAAAATGACACTTAATGAAGGTGGTATTGACGGATGCAACAAAAACATAATATTGGATATTTTTTATTGCTAAAAAATAAAGTTTAGATATTAAAGTGTATAAACGCAAAAACATTACGTATTTATGTCATGTCGCAAATATCTCTATTATATATATATATATATATATATAATTTGAACAAATTACTTACTGTGACCAATCATCACCCACAAATAATTTTAGTGGTTTTAAAATCATAAATACCCATACATATCCAAAAAATTTGAAGTTATATCATACCACAATAGAAAAAAATCTGACTTCAATATCCTAATCTGGTTGTATCAAGCTATTTATTGCGCAGATCTAACAATAATTATAGTGAAAGAGATCCAGCATTAGGAGACTAAAATTGAAATTAGAAAGTGAAAGAGATCATAGAGCCATGACAAAACTAGATGATATTATAATGTCAATTTACTTGAAGAAATCATGGAGTAGAAACTATAGAAGCAATGGATGCTTGAAGAAGAAAATAACCATGATTGTCGTGCGAAGAAGACGTGAGGAAGAAAGAGTAACAGAAAAAGTGATTAGAAAAATTTTGAAAGTAAAAAACAAATTCTTTTCAAAATTTAATATTAAAAAATAAAAAGTAAAAACACACTTACCAAACACAATTATCATTTAAATTTCATATTTTTTATTGAATAAATAAAAAAAATTATTTAATTGTTATAGAACGCCACCTTAATATTGAATTGACATTTTTTTTTTTTAAATTGAGTTAGTTTTTTGTTGATTTATTATAATTGTTGGGATTTTCTTAACTCTGCGAAAATTTGTGATAATAATGCAGTTCATCAATTTATGTTCTTGTTTATTATTATTGTGACTTTGTAACCTTATAGTAGAATATTAGTTTGATAACAGAAGATTGCATATTATAATATTGTTGCAGTAATTTGTGAATATCAACCTCCCTTTTTCTTAATTTTACACCTTGTATGTCTTCTTATTTTCTTCACAATGGTTGGTTTCGCTTCAATTTTATATCTTCCCACTTTGTTCCAACCACAAAGTTTTACTACATTCTTTTAAGAGGAAGGTGCACGCTATATAGAGATTATGAGCAAATCATGAGTGTCTGTGTACGAGCACATATGCTATTAATGCTATTGATTTATATTATACATATATGTTGTAAATGAGAGGTGGGGATTCAAATTTGGTATCTTCTCACAAAGAGAGGTATATTGCCACTAGGTTATGTTTATGATCATATTTATATTAGGTTTTTTGCCCCCCGAACTATGACACATACATTATTGTGCCCCCTGGATTTTTCAAGCTGTTAAAAATGGTCCCCGAACTATTTACAACGATGTAATGTGGGACTATCATCCAATCTCGTTCATTTTTGTTACAGGATGATGATGTGGCTTTTTTTCCCATTACATGTATTGACAGTCTGCACAATAATAGGCTAACTAGGATATTGTGGAGCCAATGACATGAAATTTTCTTTAGAGAAAATAGAAATTAAAAAAAAATCGATTGGATTTAGGGTCTCCGTTTCTAGGGTCACAACATATTTCAAAGAAACATTTGGGGAAAAGAAAAAAAATAGGGCAACAAACAATAATTATGTTAAAAATTAGGGTTTCAATGGTGGATCAGCATTGAAAATGTTGTTTACATATTTATTTACATAACAAATTTAGAATCATTTTTCTCCCTTGCCCAATAATTTTCATTCTCATGAATTGCCCCCACACTTATCCTATTGCTCTACGCCTATTGTTGTTGTTTACTTGCCCAGCCACCAGATATCTAATATTCTATTGGGTTCAGTGGTATTATGATTGGTTAAATACATGGTGAAATTGGTTAGCCACAATGAGGAGCAAAAACCATTACGATTTCACAAAAGTCAACATGTGAGAGTTGACTTTTGGTATAGGCATTTATAAATCATCATTTTGGGTCCAAAGTGTAACTTTGGAGTATATGAGAGTACCCAAAACGTACGGAAGCATTTGGGGATGTTTTGAGAAAAAATTTGGAGCATCAAAATAGAGGCATCAACATGGAGGTGACGCTCGCTCAACCAAAAAATGGTAGATCAGGAAACATGTCGCCTGGTGCTAGGCGACGCATGGCCTGGGCCGTCCGTACAGTGATGTATTTTTTGCTCCAAAATTCAAATTAAAATGGTCTATTCTCATTGGTTGAGTATAATGAGCTTCCTATAATATTTAAATAGTTCATTTAATTTAATTAGTCACTTGATCACTCACATCTCTCTCTCTCTCTCTCTCTCTCTCTCTCTCTCTAGCTTTCAAGATTACTAGTTTTTCCCAAGATCTTCATCAAGAAAGCTTGACATGTATGAAGATTCAAGGCTTGTGAATCCCAATCTCATTCTATTGTATTAGCTTCAAGCAATTCCAAGGAGAATGTTAGGAATAGAGATTTTTGGACAATAAATCTACATTTGTGTCAAGCCTTGTTACCTTTGTGTTTCACATAAAATCATAGACTTGTGATTTTGTGTTTGAAGGTTGTTCTTCAAGAAAGGTAAACTCTACACTTTGTATTTTGTGTTTATGTAATTTTCTTCTATTAAAGTTAGATTACTTGTTGTTTATGCTTTGAGTTGTAATGCAAAACCAAGGTTGATTAAGCCTAACCCCTAACAAGTGGATGGCGGTAGGAGGTATGAAGAATGGAGTATACCCAATTGTGATTGTGGGTTTTAGTCTGTAAATGCTCTGCTTGGAAATTGAACAGCTCATATAGAAGGTTTTATGGCTGCCCAAGATACAAGGTTTGTAAATTTATGGGTTTTTATTTTATTTAGGTTATGGGTTCTGAAGTTGTGTCTCGTTGCAACACAACCAAAACATCTAATGTTGATGGATCGCTTTTTCAACTTTTTTCATATAGCTACTTCATCAAGTTGAAGTTTCTTTCTCTTCTTAGGCCTCCCGAGCTGTACTCTGTTAATAGAGTTGAGCATTCCAAGCTTTCAACTTCTAGGCCACTCTTCTTGATTTCTGATTGGAAAAATATGGAATGAGTAAGCCTTTATGTAGTACTCTTTGGTTTACCATGTGCTGACATACAACTCTGGATCCTCTTAATTTTTGCCATATTGCAGCCATGACATGACTATAAGGAATGCCGGTAAGTTCCCACCTTCTACATGAATAGATACATGTTATTAAATCCACTGAGTACATTGATCCATGCATGGTATAAACTTGGTACATGTCAGCTGATGACTTTGTGGGTAAGTGTGATCCAGTTTCATCCTTGTTTTTCTTGAGAATGGCGCCTAACGACCCGCTATGTTGGGTACGTCTACCATTCACTCATAGGAAAAATCCTACAAATATGTCAGGCATTTAACACTAAACCATAACTCAAAGTCTATCGAAATGCGGAATATTTTAAAAAAAATTGAAACTTTATTAACACTTGGCGAATTACAAAATTGAATTAAACTAATCTTGAACAATAATATAGGGTTTCTTAAAATACTGTTCATAAAAGTCATTTCTACTGAGTCTGAAGCCCACAAGATGTCCAAGTATCAAGCCACACCTAGAAGAGGGAAACAACAAAATAATGAGCTAAGACCCAATAAGTAAATCTCATGCAATGCATGAATGCATGCACAATTTATTGGGATGAAAGATGCATGACAGAATATATAATAAAATCACGAATATTGAATGACTACTATAAAAGTCGACAGTCCACCATCATTGTCTCTGGCAATCAAGTGCTTTTTTGTATTAAATATGAAAATTAGAATACGCGGCGGAATGGGATATTTTTTTGAATTATTAATACCAGCCAGGATCATACATATATTGTAACGCCCTGGATAACCAAGACCGTTACACTATGTGTTTGAAATAGTGCGAGACTTGCTAATCAAGTCATTTAAATAAAATTGTGAATCTAATGACACAAACAGGTTAGGTTTAAAAGATTTTGGTTATAAGCGAATAATTTTCATTGAAATAAATGTTTGGTACATGGGATCCAAAGTCAAGGTTTAAATAGCTTAACTACAAAATTTCCAAAACAGATAACTAACCAAGCCACTCTAATGGCAAAATACACGTTTTAGGTTCCTGTCCCTGTACAATCCCTCGACCGTGGCGGCCGAGCAGCTGACAATGTACACCTTGCCCCCAGAGCTCTCCAACCCATGGTCAACTCATCTTACCCTTGCCTTTACTTGCACCACGTAGCACCCGTGAGCCGAGGCCCAACAAGAAAACATAATATCATAGCATAATCAGTATTAACAACTAAGTAATTCACAGAGCACAATCAAATGATTTACAAGACATTAATCAATTACCCAGCAAGCCATGGCATTCATTCAATCCAAGACATCAGTCAATAACCAACGGTCTAATTCCAGATATTTAGTATATCATACATAACAATTAACAAAAGTATACATGTCAAGCAACAACTAGGGTCAACGCCCGTAGGCCGCACCCTCTATTTAGCCCACTGTCTTTGGCTCGCTTAGGCCAAGCCCAATGCTCACCCCAGTAACTCTGGCCCGCTTAAACCGAGCTTAGTGATTATTAAGTAGTCCTCAACTACCAGTGGCTGAGACGCGCCCTGTGCGCAAGTATTGATTCTGACACTCTTAGGCCGTTTATCACTTATCCCCGTGGCATAATACCACCTCATGACATTAATACAAGTATAGGGAACTCTTAGTCCCAACATGCTCACATGATATATCACAATCATATAATAGTGCACACAAATACAGGGAACACTTAGTCCCATCCTATCCACATATACAGGTGCATTTTTCTTACCTTTAATTCCAAGTGTTTTGATGAAGAAAGATGACCTCCGAGCACGATCCTGTCCCGAGCCCAAGCGTAAACCTAGTCGCAACCATGATAAAGGATTCCATTAATAATTGTAGAAGGGTTTCCGGATAGAATTCTAGCCTCCGGGACATTGAATTCCACCAAACACGGTAGTGGGATCGATCCCGAGCACCCTAGGTTAAGTTCCCATGCTTAAAAACCCAAAAACACAAATATCCTTAAGGGTCGTGGCTCAAGCCTCCCCATGCCGCGGCATGGCCCCAAACAGAGGCTCAACCTCACGCAGAAATAGACACGGGTCGCGGCCCTACATGCCCCTTGCTGTGGCCCGCCCTCCTTCTCCAGCATCCATCAGCTTCAAAGGGCCGCGGTTCACCAAGAACTATGCCACGGCCCGACCCCTTCGAACCCAAAAAAACCACCATTTTCATCCACCATATCTCAACCAAACTAACCCAAAATCATCCAAGTAACATATTTCAACTATCATAACATCCTAGCATATTTCCAACAGCAAAACCCAACAAGAACCTAGCTTAAAAACTCATCAAAATAATACTTTAATCTTGAAACCCATAAGCTCAAAAACTCCTTAGAACAAGCAGTAATTTCCAGAAATTCAGATGCTAAACCATTATTAAAGGCTTACCTTTACTGATGAGCAAAACCACCACTAGTTGTTGAGTTACTTCCCAAGCCTTAGCCCCGATTTTAATCTTCAAAATCAAGAACCCAAAAGACTTAGAAGCCAGGAAAAATCCACAGAATTTAATCAACTAAACCACAATTCAATACTTACCTAAACTCTTGGTCTGAACCTTCAAATTGCTACTGAAATTCTCCCCACAATCCCAGCTCAAATTCATGAGTTCCAGCCCCAAAAATCCTTTGTTTGTGTGGTTACACTGAGAGAGAAAGAGAGAGAAAGATAGTCGGTTTGGGTATCTTCTACTATTTTCTCAGCTTTGTCTAACCTATCCTTACTTAATCAAGACAATCCCAAGGCTCGGGGTACCGAAAACGTCTCCGAGGGCAAAATGGTAAAATTCCCCAGTATTCCCACCTAGGCTTCCTAACCTCAAATATATCTCCAATTATTTATTTTCATAACCCAATAACTCAAATGAAAGTCCATTACCCAAATACCCCTTGACTCTCCCCGAGTCAAGCACTGGGTCCCGTTGTGACTTACCCGCTACTTGCTCCCTAGGATTGCCTAGTGTCAAATGCTGCAAATATATATATATATATATATATCCACATAATAATGTGGTCTCAACAGTTTATCACAAATAGTCACGTTTATGCCCTAACGGGCCAATATTACAATTATGCCCTTACAAACTAAACAGGGCCTGCATGCTTATTTAATACTCGTAAGCATGCATTCTCACCATTAATCCACATAACCTCCAATTATGCCCTCTCGACACACTAAACAAGGCCCTTAAGCCTTATTAGTAATTTTGGGTCGTTACAACTATCCCCTCCTTATAATAATTTTGTCCTCAAAATTTACTCGAGCACATATGATAGTAAACCTCATACCTCTTACTATAATTTCCAAGGTCCAACACCTTTACCCTTAATCTTTGCTAACGCTCAAACATGAGCAACAATCTTGTTCCACAAGATCCAGTCTGATAACTATACTTTCTTTAACTTTTGCTTGCATATCAAATCTGCAGAAACTCCAGAGTCTGTTTAGTTCACAATGATCGCTTCATCGACTTATTCTCAATGCCAGAAATACTTATGAGTTATAACCCTTACCAGGGTGAAATCAACTTATAGGCCCTCGGCCTAACCCTTGGTACAACCTTAGAATTCTTGTTGAATCGGGAGTCAGAACTCCCCTTTCTTTCCCTAAATCACATACTTTTCCTTGTCTGCACTTACTTGGAGAGATACAAATCTCCCATCCTGGAACTTTGTATTCCAAAGTTAACAATTTACAAGTTCTTATGTCTTTTCACATAGGCAGACACTCCTGCCTCAAGTATTCCAACAACCTCTTTAATTATTTCCCTGAACCCATACTAAACCGTAGTAACCACTATCTTTCACTTCTCTATTCTGCATAGCACTCCTTGCTTTTTATCTTATCAAGTCCTATGCCATGTCATCTTAGCTGTACTTCAGCATTCATCACTGTGACTATCTCATCAAAGATTACACTTTCCTTAATATCTCAAGTATACGCACACTTAACGCTTAATCCCTTAAGATAATTGTTAAGCCTTCGGATTGCTATTCCATATGCAATCAATCAATAATTCCGGGTTCCCACTCTGTTCTCTTTGTTCACTAGTTCCTTTCCAAGACTTGGAAAATTATAAGGTCTCAACTTAGCATTATCAATGCCTTGCCCAACTACCAGTTCATAAGAACCAAATTACACTAACTTATTCATTGGAGTTATAACCTTTCCTGTCCAATTACCCTACTTATAGTCTAATGTGGTCCATTCCTATAATCCACCACCATATCACTTTACCTTTCAATTTTCAAGCATATTAAATTTTATCACCTTCTTAAACCTCCCGGTACAACATACCCTAGGAGGTGGAATGATATCCATTTAGAATTCCCATCTCCACGCCAAATTCTCATCAGATCATTCATCCGATCCTAGTACCTTAACTCATAATACCTTGACAGGGTTCTTCCATGTTTCCACCAAAACCGTCACTTTGGATTCCATTGTCCAAAGGAATACGTACTTGTTCATCACCACACACTAAGGCTATATCAATCCTAATCGTTACCTTATCCACTCCATTATAATATGTGGCATCCCTTTAAATTGATTCACACCTCCCAAGTAAGAGATCCGCCTCCGATTTCCTCTTCTCCTCGTACAGTCAGAATTTCTAACACCAACCATCCATCCATTACATCTCACTAAATATTGGCCTCAAGGTTATCTTTCTTACAAATGACCAAACGCTCAAATACCTTACGCTATGCATACACTGCCTACTTATCATTCCATGAATATCGACCATGTTCCTATTCTTTCACCTCCCACGAGGCTCGATCCACCCTCTCGTCAATCTGAGCCTGGGCATGCCCCAACCTGTGATGCATCCCTCACAGTTCCATATCTTTATCAAGAGTTAGGTCATTTATGCTACCCTCCTATATCCAACCATAACACACATATTCCTGCTTCACCAAGCGCTAATCAATTCTTACTTTGTCTTCGGAACTTCTGATCTGACACTATCCATTCAGTATAACTTCAAGTTTTACTGCTCCTCTAATCTCTGGTGTAGCTATATGTGAAAATACTTACATGGTAGATGACGTGTTTACCAGTCTTGTTGTGCTTCCTGTCCTTCAGACGTTCTTTAGTAGCTTCTTTGTGGCTTCAAATCAAATCTCTTCATACCTGTCCCCTCTTCTTCTTGTAGCACTATTCTGAATACCTCTGGCAAGACCAAACTAACACTTCATGGAGCCTTACCTGTAACCCTGCTTCCTTAGTACTAACATCGTCAGCGTAGTAGTTGTTCGCTTTCCACTTCTAATTGGAGAGCAATCCAACATACCGCCCATAAACCTGAAGGAGACTTGTCCATACCATTCTCATATTCTCTGCTTGAAGAACTTACCTGTGTTACTGAAGCTTGAGTCAATTAAGAACCTTTGTTACCCATTCATTACACCCTACTCGGTACAAGTAGTAATTCCTAAAATGTCTCTTTCCTTGATCTCCAGCTGGTAATAACCAGATCGTAGATCAATTCCTGAAGACATTGTCCTGTCTTGTAACCAGTCATTTAAAACTCTTCATCCTTAATAGACGATGCCGACAATTCCCACAATACGACGCTCTATCTAATTCACCCTGAGGTCAAACTTCTTCGACTGCTTCAGTAATTCTTTAAGGTCAAACCATTACCATCTTCCATAATGTCCCTGATACCGAACCTACCTATAGCCTGACCCTGAAGCATACCCAATCTTTCCTTGTTTACCCACCCGAATCCCTAGTGGTCAATCTAGTTTTCATTTAGTCAACTAAAGTACTCCAGATGATATCCCCTACAATCCATGGTTGTCTCCTAACAAATTAACTCTCATTCTGACTCATGTCGAGGCTTCCATATGACGAGCTCTATTACTCTCACCACAAACCTCTTGAATACTTATATCCAAATTGCTCTGCCAGAAGTTTCTAATTCCTCCTCAATAAATACTAGTATATTCAGCCTCTCGCACAATACCCTTGAGGCATATTCTCTATGTCTGAATCTCTCTTGGGTCATTCTCAACTCCGAGCTCTTCCAGCTTGTTATATAACCAAAGACGTGAATTATCCAGTCAACTGACCATCTCTGAGGAACTAGCCTCAGGCTTCTAATATAACAAGGCATTCTCGTCTCCCATTCCCTAATCATGGGAAAACCACCCTAACAACTACCTTTACAATCAGACCCCTTTCTATCAAAAACTAGGTGCCATAGCACTGTCTGGGGTTCTTCTACCTCGATAACCGAGAATCTATCCTTACTGAATTCTACCAGTGGAAGTACTGTCTTTTGCATCCCTTGGCCTAAGACATTCATGCTCTATACCTCATCTCCCCATATCTCAAGTAACATGACCCTCACTGCTGCCTAAACACAGATGAAGATCTTATACATTGGTGCGACCCTTACGTTTCGGCCCATCCCAGAGTTTGATCCTTATATGGGTCATCATCTCTAGCTACATCCACCTGTATCAATTTCCAAAAAGAATTACCTAATTCACAAAACTCACTGACATACATTGTCGTTACCTTATCATTTTAAATCAAGCTTAGAAGCCTATTAGTCTCTGCAGCTCAGACTATGTCTTTATAACCTCTTTTATCAAATCACCATATGAGTTCTTTCCAACCCATCATGCCAATATCTCAGTCTGAATACCATTTCATGGCATCCTTCTGCCACAAATGTTTAGTGCAACTCCTTATTTATGACCTCTCATCTTCATATAACCAAGGATAAAATTAGCTTTGCCCATCCACTGACCAAATTCTTAGGGGAACCCGAACTTTTCTCAAAACCAGAGGATAACGCCTTTTAAGCCTTCCATTTAGTACTCTTTATCTATCTGTATCCCTATATTAAACCAACACCGATAACCTTACTGTCAAAATATACAAAGCAGCTCCTTCTCCAGAGAAGTCTGTTGTTCTACCATTTAGTCTCAGCTATTAAACCACACCGTTTACTCACATGCTAGCGAACATCTCTGCAACTTTCAGGGGCAGATGGTGGTTTCTAACCCCGACTATCATCTGCAACCCCCCTATAATACAATGCCAGATTTACTTAACCATCCTAGACGCAAACCATTTGAGTTCATCTGCCGCTGCTTACTAAACTTCTCGGCCCTGAGGTTCACACTCCAAACCAAACCACAACCAGGTCCAAATAACCACAATAATCATGCACACATAAAGCATAATAACCACTAATCCACAATCCTATGCATTTATCTACCACATTTTATTACAACCAATTATACTCATACTTTATCATGCTTCCTACAAGCCAATAAACAAGTATAACATATAAATTCAATTCAGGCAGTTAACCACATACAATCAGTATGCAAACCATTATCCAAATATTCATTCACATGCAACAGCAATGCTGATTAGCACGCCTCAATCTCATCACACAATAGTCAAGGGCCAGGCCCTATCAGTTCTCATGCTCCCTATAGTCATACAACATAATACATTAATATTTCAATAAAAACTTAAGCATCTAGTCTAATATATTCAATTACAGAACCCTGAGTCGAGCTTGTCTTTAGCGGCGAGTGTACATGTCCATCCCATCTCCAGGAACGCTTAAACCGAGGACGCTCTGATACCAAGTTGTAATGCCCTGGATAACCAATATCGTTACATTATGTGTTTGAAATAGTGCGAGACTTGCTAATCAAGTCATTCAAATAAAAATGTGAATCTAATGACACAAACAGGTTAGGTTTAAACGATTTTGGTTATAAATGAATAATTTTCGTTAAAATAAATGTTTGGTACATGGGATCCAAAGCCAAGGTTTAAATAGCTTAATTACAGAATTTCCAAAACAGATAAATAACCAAGCCACTCTAATGGAAAAATACACGTTTTAGGTTCCCATCCCTATACAATCCCTCGACCGTGGCAGCCGAGCAGCTGACAATGTACACCTCGCCCCCAGAGCTCTCTAACTCATGGTCAACTCATCTTACCCTTGCCTTTACCTGCACCACATAGCACCCGTGAGCCAAGGCCCAGCAAGAAAACATAATATCATAGCATAATCAGTATTAACAGCTAAGTAATTAACAGAGCATAATCAATTGATTTACAAGACATTAATCAATTACCCAGCAAGCCATGGCATTCATTCAATCCAAGACATCAGTCAATAACCAAAGGTCTAATTCCAGATATTCAGTATATCATACATAACAATTAACAAAAGTATACATGTCAAGCAACAAATAAGGTCAACGCCCGTAGGCCGCACCCTCTATTTAGCCCACTGTCTTTGGCTCGCTTAGGCCAAGCCCAATGCTCACCCCACTAACTCCGGTCCGCTTAAACCGAGCTTAGTGATTATTAAGTAGTCCTCAACTACCAGTGGCTGAGACGCGCCCTGTGCGCAAGTATTGATTCCGACACTCTTAGGCCGTTTATCACTTATCCCCGTGGCATAATACCACCTCATGACATTCATACAAGTATAGGGAACTCTTAGTCCCAACATGCTCACATGATATATCACAATCATATAATAGTGCACACAAATATAGGGAACACTTAGTCCCATCCTATCCACATATACAGGTGCAGTTTTCTTACCTTTAATTCCAAGTGTTTTGATGAAGAAAGATGACCCCCGAGCACGAACCTGTCCCGAGCCCAAGCGTAAACCTAGTCGCAACCATGATAAAGGATTCCATTAATAATTGTAGAAGGGTTTCCGGATAGAGTTCTAGCCTCCGGGACATTGAATTCCACCAAACACGGTAGTGGGATCGATCCCGAGCACCCTAGGTTAAGTTCCTATGCTTAAAAACCCAAAAACACAAATATCCTTAAGGGCCGCGGCTCAAGCCTCCCCATGCCGCGGCATGGCCCCAAACAGAGGCTCAACCTCGCGCAGAAATAGACACGGGTCGCGGCCCTACATGCCCCTTGCTGTGGCCCGCCCTCCTTCTCCAGCATCCATCAGCTTCAAAGGGCCGCGGTTCACCAAGAACTATGCCACGGCCCGACCCCTTCGAACCCAAAAAAACCACCATTTTCATCCACCATATCTCAACCAAACTAACCCAAAATCATCCAAGTAACATATTTCAACTATCATAACATCCTAGCATGTTTCCAGCAGTAAAATCCAACAAGAACCTAGCTTAAAAGCTAATCAAAATAACACTTTAATCTTGAAACCCATAAGCTCAAAAACTCCTTAGAACAAGCAGTAATTCCCAGAAATTCATATGCTAAACCATTATTAAAGGCTTACCTTTACTGATGAGCAAAACCACCACTAGTTGTTGAGTTACTACCCAAGCCTTAGCCCCGATTTTAATCTTCAAAATCAAGAACCCAAAAGACCTAGAAGCCAGGCAAAATCCATAGAATTTAATCAGCTAAACCACAATTCAATACTTACCTAAACTCTTGGTCTGAACCTTCAGATTGCTACTAAAATTCTCCCCACAATCCCAACTCAAATTCATGAGTTCCAGCCCCAAAAATCCTTTGTTTATGTGGTTCCACTGAGATAGAAAGAGAGAGAGAGAGAGAGAGAGATGGTCAGTTTGGGTATCTTCTACTATTTTCTCAGCTTTGTCTAACCTATACTTACTTAATCAAGTCAACCCGAGGTTGTGGGTACCGAAAACGTCCTCGAGGGCAAAATGGTAAAATTCCCCGGTATTCCCACCTAGGCTTCCTAACCTCAAATAAATCTCCAAACATTTATTTTAATGAAAATTATTCGTTTATAACCAAAATCTTTTAAACCTAACCTGTTTGTGTCATTAGATTCACATTTTTATTTGAATGACTTGATTAGCAAGTCTCGCACTATTTCAAACACACAGTGTAATGGTCTTGGTTATCCAGGGCGTTACATATATAGATATATTAAATCACACACAAATAGATAAAAGATTACCTCCTACAGCCTATCAAGTGTCCTTGAATCTTTTTGTATAAATCAATGATCTTCCTATCCTTATTCTAAAAGCTCAAACTTGATGTTCCAGATCAATCATCAAACACACAAGGATGTGTGTGAGCACGTAGGATGCAAAGATTGATTTATAACTCTCTAGATGTACTCAGCACATGATATCTAAAGAGGTGTGAGAGGAGAGAGGCTATAGAATTTTCCAGAATTTCAGGTTTAGGAAATTCTATCGTTTTCTTGAGAGAGAGTATGATAGTCAAAACAACTTTAAAATACTTAAATTGAAAGTATCGCTTCTTTCAGGTTTATAAAGATAATTAACTAATTTAATTAATATTTATTTATTTAAAATAAAATTGATTAGTTAGTTCTATTTTAATTATTTAATTTTTAATCATATTTTAAAATAATAATTAAATAAACAAATAAATTTGAAATTCAAAATTTAAATCTCAGGGATATTTTGTATCCCTGGGTGGCGCCACACACTCACTGTCGGTGAGTGTATGTCGTGCGCCACATTTGGGATTTTCTTAATTTTCTCATTTTTTTAATTAATTAATATTTAAGATAATATATTTATACTAAAATAAATATAAATTAATTCAAAATTAATTTTATCTGAAAATATCATATTTTAAATAAATGAATAAATATCTTATAATAAGATAATTATTACTCTCTCTCTATATTAATCCAAACACATTTATTTTAACATATAGTTTTTCAAAATAAAAACTATACAATTAAATAATTAATCAATTGCCCATAATTATCACATAATTATTTCTTTGCCCAAAAAAATTAATTCATTTTCAATTAAGTCATTCTCTCGATGAATCTTCCTCATGACATATTTACCCTTGACAGTGTAAGACAGAGGTGACCTGGGGACCATGGACCTATAATACAAAGTTCCAATAAACAAGATTATTAATTAAACTCTTTAACTAATAATCTTGTTTATTAATTCCATGATTACTCCACTATAAATATTGAATTGCACTCTAAGTATTTATAGAATTATATCTACAGAGTTTTCTTTGTAGTCCATCGGTATAATTAATAAATGCAATTCTGTTCTCCAATTATTTGTTCATTAATTAGAGCTGGTAAAAAATTATTATTTTCCCTTCTAATTACCTCTTGTTCCTTAAGTACCATTAATTCACTATCAAATAATTAATCTATAATCAAATTATAGATTTGAACTCAATAACTATTCAGTTCCAGAATTAACCCTTAAGGGAACCAATATTCGATATGTTAGGAAAGTATGGATTCCATTATTGTAAACCATGCTCCCAGCCATTCATGATATTGAATCTCCAAAACAAAAGTCATTAGCCTCATTACACTAAGAAACCTTAACGAGTGAATCAAAAGATCAAATAAGCACAAACAGAAGTTCATGACTACTTAGGATTTAGACTGGTCTACAAATAATCATCTATTATGATAAGAATTAAATCTTTATGGAAAACAGTATGTTTATAAAGATACTTAATTCATATCAATCCTATCATATATTATATCTATTATATACAGTACATTTACCAAGATGTCGATCAACATCAGTAATCTAAATCTAGACTACTTGCATCTTGTATGCTTAGTAAACCGTACTAGTAACCATTCATTAAATATTCTTTACTTCAATATGTTACTGACTATTTTATTCATTGTATATGATCTTAATTCTCTTATACGAATACAAGATCATATCCTCATAAATGAATATGGAAATTTTTTTATATTCAAATAATAATTATAACATTCAAATATAATAAAATTGTAGTTTTATTTAAATCAATAAAATGTATTTACATGCGTTTAGGGCATAAATCCTAGCAATCTCCCACTTTCCCTCAAAGAAAGTGAGGCATCTTCCTAAATCCCATGTTGCGCACATGACCCATAAACAACTTTGCAGGAAGTGTCTTGGTAAACAGGTATGCCAGGTTCTGTTTCGACACTATCTTCATAACAGTCACATCACCTTGATGCACAATCTCTCTAACCAGATGGCATTTCCTTTCAATATGCTTTCCTCTCTTGTGGCTTTTGGGTTCCTTAGAGTTAGTACTGCTCCACTGTTGTCACAGTACAGGATTAGTGGCTTCTCCATATCAGGAATGACTTCAAGATCAATGTAGAGCATTCTAAGCCAAACCACTTCCTTAGCTGCTTCACAAGCCGCTATATACTCAACTTCCATGGTTGAATCTTCAATGCTAGATTGTTTAATACTTCTCTAGACTACAGCTCTTCCACCAAGAGTGAACACTGACCCAGACATCGACTTACGACTATCTTTGTCTTATTGGAAATCAAAATCAGTGTATCCAGTAAGGTTTAGCTCACCCCTGAATATACAACCACATACTCTCTTGTTCTCCTAATATACTTGAGAATGTGCTTTACTACAATCCAATGTTCCAAACCAAGATTTGATAGATAACGACTTACAATCCCTAGTGCATAGCATATGCCAGGCCTGGTACATGCATAGCATACATTAGACTCCCAATTGTTGAAGCATAGGGATACTTTCTCATGTCCTCTTCTTCCTAAGGTATCTTTGGATACTACTCTTTGGAAAGAGTAATTTCATGTCTAGTCAGTAACTTACCTTTTTTGGAATTTTCCATAAAGAACCTTTCAATTACCTCCTTATCTATATAATTAGCTTAAGAAAGTGTCAAGAGTTTGTTCTTCCTATCCCTTAGGATTTGGATTCTCAGAACATAGCTCGCTTCGCCCAAATCTTTCATTTGGAACTTTTCAGCTAACCACTTCTTCACGTTTGACAGTGTCTCTACATTGTTACAAATGAGGAGAATGTCACTCATGTAAAGAACTAAGAAAGCATCCACTTTACCTTTGACATATTTATACACACATGCTTCATCGAAATTTTGTTCAAGTTGTATGTTTTAATTGTCTCATCAAAGGTGATATTCTAAGATCTAGATGCTTGCTTTAATCCATAAATGGATTTCGGCAACTTACACACCTTATGATCGTCTCCATCCTTAATGAACCCTTCTGGTTGTATCATATAGATATTTTCATCAAGATAGTCATTCAGAAAAGTTGTCTTAATGTCCATTTGTCATATCTCATAATCATAGGTGGCAACTATGGATAAGAGGATGTGAATAGACTTTAGCATGGCCACATGAGAAAATGCTTTTTCATAATCAACACCCTCTCTCTAAGTGTAACCTTTGGCTACTAGCCTTGCCTTGAAATTCTCTACTTTCCCATCTACTCCTTTTTTCTTCTTGAAGATCCATTTGCTCCCAATGGGCCTAACATCTTCAGGTGGGTCGACAAGTTCCTAGATAGAATTGGAATACATCGATTCCATTTATTGGTTCATGGCTTCTTGCCATAACTCTTTTTAAGGATCATAAATTGACTCTTTGAAGGTTAATGGATCTTGCTTGTCCATATCAAAAACAAGGACATGTGCCTCATGTTCATAGCGAACAAGTTGTCTCACAATCCTCCCACTACGACGTTGCACTGGGGTTTCCTTTTTAGGAATAGTGGTTTCCTCGGTTTGTTGTTTATTATCTAATGATGATGAAGAAGGTGATGGAATCTTATTAGCTATGAGTTCCTCCAAAACTACCTTGCTCCAAGGTTTATAGTTATTTATATAGTCGTGTTCAAGGAAAGTCGCATTTGTTGAAACAAATACATTTTGGTTCTTGGGACTATAGAAGTAATTGCCTCTTGTTTCTGGAGCATAGCCCACGAAAATGCATACTTCAGACCTCAAATCAAGTTTCCTTGATTTAGGTCTAAGAACATGAGCAGGACAACCCTAAATGCAGAAATGGTTCAAACTAGTTTTGTTACCATTCCACAGTTCTAGTGGCGTTTTGCTTATGGTCTTAGATGGGACTACATTCAAAATGTAAGTCACCATTTGAAGTGCATATCCCCATAATGAGAGAGGAAGTGAACAGTTGTTTAACATAGACCTAACCATGTCCAACAAGAATCTGTTTCTTCTTTCTGAAACACCATTTTTCTGTAGCGTTCCAGGTACTGTGAGTTGGGATAGAATACCATGCTCCAGCATGAAATCTTTGAATTCCAAATCCAAATATTCACCACCTTGATCTGATCGAAGTGTTTTAATAGTCTTACCTAATTGCTTCTCAGCCTCAGCTTTGAAGTCTTGAAACTTACCAAAGGTTTCAAACTTTCTAAGCATTGGGTAAGTATGACCATATCTAGAGTAATCGTCAATAAAGGTGACAAAGTACTCATATCCACATCTAGCTTGTATGTTGATTGGAGCATAGACATCATTGTGTACAAGCTCTAAAGACTCTTTAGCTCTATTTCCTTTCACTGAGAAAGGACGTTTGGTCATTTTTCCTTATAGACAAGACTCACAAACCGAAAGAGTTCCAACTCTTAGTTCTCTCAATGGTCCATCTTTTGTTAACCAGATTATCCTGTCTAGTCCTATATGACCAAGTCTAAGATGCCAAAGATATGTGTCATCCTAATTTAAAACCTTTTATCGTTTGTTTCCCATCATTTTAGCTACTTTAAATAATTCTGAGTTATTTAGCAATCGTTCATTTGGCTTGAGCATATACAATCTGTTTGTATGTTTCTCTTCACAAATTTTGAAACCATTCTTTGAAATAATAATCGCATTATTATTAAAAGAAATGTCAAAAAAGTGTTCATGCAACATAGATAAGGAAACTAAGTTTTTAGAAAATCCAGGAATAAAATAAACATTATTCAAAATAAGATAATTGTTCCTAAAAAAATAAATGGATTGTTCCCTTCGCTCTTGCTGAAACAAGTGCTCCACTTCCAACTCGCATAGTTACCTTGCCATCAGAAAGTTCCCTTGATTGCTCAAGTATATGCATAGAAGAACAAACATGGTGTAATGATACAACTATTTCTAAGACCTTGGACCATTAAAAACTCCTAGACATAGCTACTATTTTGGGAAACGTCCATAAGAAATAACATAACTTTATTTAAAACCCCAAAATAAATATTATGCAAAATACAAAGTAAAATATGAAATATAAAATACAATATGGGTACCCATTGTTTAATACATAAAAACATAAACAATAAACTTAAATCAATAGTTTAAAAAAAACTAAGTGTGGAATTACAAAGGAAACACCATTCAAAAGACTTAAAAATAACATCATCATCGATCGTTCACGCAGTCCATTCAATCCATTCATCCTCAACATACAAGCCAAGCTGCCATGAATCTTTCTGCCTTCAATATTCATTTTCCTGCATCAAGCTAAAAATAAAAGAGTGAGCCTAATGCCCAGCAAGGAAAATATACTAACAACATATATAAAAAAACATAAGACTTAATCATAAACATATACTATAAAACATATAACTATAAAAACGTATATCATATAGGACTACAATATTAATGGCCATTAACTCATTAACATGGCATGTGATAAACCATCTAGGTCCTCTGTCTACTAATCGAGGTAGGGTAAATCATAACTCTAAACCATGAAAATGATAAAAATTCTTGGGGTTTTCTATCTAAGCAACTATAAGCCCCAAGCGACATCAAAATATTGGAGTTTGCTATCTAAGCAACTATAAGCCCCAAATGACTACAAGACATATTTATATATATATATATCATATCATAAAGCATATCATAACATAAACACATAAACACATAAAATCTATCCTATTTTCCTTACCAAAAATCGAGATATTTGAGAACAAGAACGGGATTGGAACACTCCTAAAAACCAACATTAAAACCATGAGTATTTCTAAAGAATGGATATGAAAAGGGAACTAAACCATCCAAGTAGAAACCTACAGAAAAGAACCTTAAGTTTCAAGAAACTTAAATACCTAACCAAGAATCATAAACAAGAGTTAGAATCTAAAAAGAAAATAAAAGAAAACTAAAGAACTATGAAGAACTTGAACTTGAGGATAAGAATACCTTGGTTGAAATAGAACCCGATCTACACCTCGATATCGAAATAACACTATATCTCACTTCCCAACTGTTTAGAAAAGCTTACAATGATAAAGCTTTCAACCCAAAAATGGCTGAGTACTAGGTCCCATTTATAGAGTTCAAGGAGTGAAACTAACCCCTTTTAATTTGAATAAATAAATGAATATAAAATGAAAAATATTTGATTTTTCATTCAACAGATGCCCAGAACTCAGTCAAAATCGTTCAAAGCCAGGTCCAAGAGGTTAAGGGATGTTTTAAGCTCAGATTCCACGGAGTTCAAAAATGCAAGGGTGGGGTCGATATATCGCCCCCTATAGGCGATATATCGCCTCCACTATGCTCCCGAGCCTCCGTTCGATCGTTCGTGCGAAGTCGACGTGTTTTTCGTATCTTCCGCAGGCGATATATCGGCTCCATTAACTGTGATATATCGACATTCATTGATATATCAAACACGTATTTGTACTTATTCAGCATATTTGAAATAAATTAAACAGCTTGACTGAGTCTAAACGTGATTCTATCAGGTGCTGGAAGGTTCTAGAGCTTCTAGATTCTTCTTTTACTAAATTATTTACTTAAAATGCTTAAATCCTGCAATAAACATGATTGTGACAGGTGTCATGCTCTTAAATTCTATCTAAACCTTAGGTTATAATGAATAATATTTCTAAAACCAGCAATATTAATCAAACCTTATGTTATAATTAATATTTCTAAACTATAGGTTAAACTTATAAAATCCATAAGTGTTGCTATGAGTTTCCAACTAAGTCCCGGCTTGAACCAAAATCCACGGAATCTAACATACTACAACTAATACTAACTACTACAATTATTACTACTCTCTAGCTAGCTAAGTAAATATTATAGGACACTACAATTCTCCCCTACTTAAAACAATTTTGTCCCCAAAATTTACTTACCAAACAATTCCGGATACCGTGCTAACATGTCTTCCTCCAACTCCCACGTTGCCTCCCGTTCAGAACTATTACTCCATAGGACCTTGACTATCGGAATACTCTTAGACTGTAATTCCTTCATCCCTCTTTCTAGGATGCTAACCGGTCGTTCTCATAACTCAAGTCTTTATGGAGTGCTATCGTATCGCACTTGAGGAAGTGAGATGGGTCTGACACATATCTACGTAGTATCGAGATTTAAAACACATTGTGGCAATTTGCTAGAGCTTGCGGTGGGGCTAATCTATATGCAACTGTTCCCACCTTGTCCAATATCTCAAAAGGACCTATAAATCGGAGACTAAGCTTGCCTTTCTTCCCAAACCACTTCACACCTTTCATAGGAGATATCTTTAAGAAGACTTGATCTCCGACTTTGAATTCCACATCACGCTGCTTGGCATCCACATAACTTGTCTGATAGCTCTGAGCAGCGAGCATACGTTTTCTAATCAGCACCACTACATCATGAGCTTCTGTAAAAGCTTCGGGTCCAAGAATTTGTCTTTCTCCTACCTCGTCCCAATGTAATGGCGATCGACACCTCCTTCCATAAAGTAACTCATAGAGTGCCATCCCGATCATTAACTGGTAGCTATTGTTGTAGGAGAACTCTATCAGTGGCAAATACTTACTCCATGATCCTCCGAAGTCAAGTACACAAGCGCGCAACATATCTTCTAAAATCTGTATGGTACGCTCGGACTGACCATCGGTCTGAGGATGAAATGTCGTACTAAGACTTAACTTGGTACCCATGGCTTGCTACAAGCTTCCCCAAAATCTCGATGTAAACACCAATCCTCTATCGGATACTATGGTCTTAGGGATTCCATGCAGTAGTACAATTTCTCAGACATAAATGTCTGTGTACTGATCCGCTGTGTACGTAGTCTTGACAGGCAAGAAGTGAGCTGACTTGGTTAGTCTATCTACTACTACCCAAGTTGAGTCGTGTTGTTTGTTTGTTCGTGGCAGTCCTGTCATGAAATCCATGGCTATGTCTTCCCACTTCCATTCTGGAATACTAAGCGGTTGCAATAAGCCTGTAGGTCGTTGATGTTCTACTTTCACTTGCTGGCATACTAAGCATTTGGACACATACTCCACTACATCTTTCTTCATTCCTGGCCACCAATACAATGCTTTAAGGTCGTGAGTCATCTTGGTCGACCTTGGGTGAACTGAGTATGGGGTATTGTATGCCTCTTCTAAAATCTTCATCTTAATCCCATGGTTATTCGGCACACATACCCGGTCCTTATATCTCAAGAGCCCCTGTCCTGATATTGAGAAATATTTGGCCTTGCCATCTTTGACCGCATCCATATGTGCCACTAATGTGTCATCATGCCCTTGCCCGATCCATATATCTTCTAACAAATTTGACTGGATGGACAAGTTAGCTAGTTTACCAATGACTACTTCTATTCCAGCATTGATCAGCTCTTGCTAAAGCGACTTTTCTATTCCAGATATTGTTGTTAGGTTCCCATAACTCTTTATGCTTAGTGCATCCGCAACTACGTTTGCTTTTCCTGGGTGGTATAGAACTTCACAATCTTAATCCTTTACTATTTCTAACCACATGTGCTGCCTCATGTTGAGCTCCTTCTGTGTGAATAAATACTTTAAGCTCTTGTGGTCTGTATAAATCTAACACTGATCTCCATAAAGATAGTGGTGCCAGATTTTCAATGCGAAGACCACCGCTGCCAACTCCATATCTTGCGTTGGATAGAGTTTCTCGTATTCCTTCAACTGTCTTGAGGCGTAGGCTATTACTTTGTCATACGTCATCAGCACACAACCCAAACCTTGCTTCGACGCATCATAGTAGACTACAAACTTGTCGTTGGGTGTCGGTACACAAAGTATTGGTGCTAAGCATGACTTATCCTTAAGCAACTGAAAGCTCTCTTCACACTTATCTGTCCAGTTAAACCTTTGTTGTTTCCGGGTCAGGTTGGTAAGCGGAGTGGCTAACTTAGAAAAGCCTTCTACAAACCTCCGATAATAGCCTGCTGGCCTGAGAAAACTTCTAACCTCTGACGCATTCTTAGGTCTTGGCCAATCATTCACAGCCTCTACCTTGGCTGGGTCTACAGCAACTCCGTCCTTGGATACTATGTGGTCGAGGAACGCTGCTTGTGAAAGCCAAAATTTGCACTTCTTGAACTTGGCGTAAAGTTGATGCTCCTTTAGTCACAACATGGTCATTCTTAAATGTTCCTCGTGCTCGAGTTCGTCCTTGGAGT
Source organism: Humulus lupulus (assembly GCF_963169125.1). NCBI lineage: Eukaryota > Viridiplantae > Streptophyta > Magnoliopsida > Rosales > Cannabaceae > Humulus > Humulus lupulus. Next base: position 59,142,540 of record NC_084799.1, read on the forward strand.
ACACCAAAATATCATCGATGAACACTACGACGAATTTGTCCAAGTAATCCTCGAAGACCCGATTCATTAAATCCATAAATGCGGCTGGAGCGCTGGTAAGGCCAAAAGACATGACTAAAAACTCGTAATGTCCACATCGAGTTCTAAAAGATGTCTTAGGAATATCCTATTCACGTACCTTGAGCTGGTGATACCTGGACCGTAGATCAATCTTGGAAAACACAGTCACTCCCGGAGTTGATCAAACATGTCATCAATCTGGGGTAGCGGGTACTTATTCTTAATTGCCACCTTATTTAGCTCGCAGTAATCTATACACATCTGCATGCTTCTATCTTTCTTCTTCACAAATAAAACTGGGGCTCCCCATGGCGAATGGCTCGGTCTAATGAAACCTAAGTCTAAGAGTTCTTCTATATGTTTCTTTAACTCCTTGAGTTCGGTGGGTGTCTTCCGGTATGGTTCCTTTGAGATAGGCTCGATTTCTAGTACTAGTTCGATTGTGAAGTCAATTTCCCGTGTCGGCGGCAACCTTGGTAAGTCGTCAGGAAATACATCTGGGAATTCTTTTATGATGCGGACGTCTCCAACCTTTAATGGTGTTTCCTTTACCACATCCGTAATGCTGGCTAAGAATGTATGGCATCCTTTTTCAATCATCTTTTGAGCTTTGAGAGATGAAATAAGCAACGTATGTAGTCCTGAAATCTTTCCCATAAAACATAGTCTTTGACCGTCAGAAGTCTCGAACGTCACTTGCTTGCGTCTGCAGTCGATGGTTTTGTCAAGCCTTGCTAGCCAGTCCATGCCCAGTTTTACATTGAAGTTTTTAATCTCTATCAGGTCTCCTTCTAGTTCTACATCCTCAATTTTGATCAGTACGCCTCGTACTATCGTGATGATAGGACTACTTCGCCCGAAGGAAATTCTGTCACAAACCTATTTCTAAATCTTTCACAAGTTTTGTATAATTTCTCTATCATTCCTAACGAGATATACAAGTGTGTTGCTCCCAAATCAAATAATACTAAACATATATTATCAAGGATAGGAATCTGACATGTGACCACTTTGTTACTAACTTCAGCTTCCCCCTGGGTCAAGGCAAAGAATCTGGCAGGAACCATCTTGTTGTCCCTTTTCTCTTCTTTCTTGAGCTATGGACATTCTTTCTTCTGATGACCTTCCTGGCCATAATTGTAACATCCCTTGGTGTTTGCACGACACTCACCAAGATGTTTCTTTTGGCATTTAGAGCACTGCTGATATTCTACATAACCCGACCTATTGCCCCCATTGTTAGTCTTTGCTCTTTTGTCATTGTCGGATTGCTTGTTGTCAGGATGCCTTCTCTTCTGACCATTATTGTTGCTATGCTGATGGTTATTGTTGTGGTTCCGACCGTTCTGAGGTTGATTTTGATGCTTAGGTTCAGGCTTGCTAGCCTCCTCCTTACTAACATTTTCCTGATGCCTTTCTACTTCTATAGTTGTTTCTAAAGCATCGGCATACGTAGTGGTTCCAGGAGATGTTAGCTTGACTCCCAGCTCAATCTTTGGTCTGAGTCCTCTAACGAACTTGGTGACCCTAAAAAATTATGTTGGAACCAACTCTGGTGCAAACTTGGCTAGTCGGTCGAACTGTCGAGCATACTCTGCTACCGTCAAGTTGCCTTGCTTCATACTGGTGAACTCTTCCACCCTCGTAGCGATGACTGCCGAGTTGTAGTACTTCTTGTGAAAGAGCTCCAAAAATCTAGTCTATGTCATGGTGGCGACGTCGTTAGTCTGCTGCACTAAGTCCAACCATATTCTAGCATCCTTCTTGAGAATAGAAGAAACGCAGGATATGCGATCCGCGTTGCCGAGGTTCATGTGTGCTATAATCGACTCTACATTCCTGAGCCATTCTTCCGCCTCAAAGGGGTCGGTTGTCCCTTCAAAGGTTAGAGCGTGCTGCTTACAAAATCGCTCGTAGATTGGATCCATGTACTGAGTTGAGTAGGGCGCATAATTTTCCATTGTCCATCCCCCATAAGGACATACTTATTGGGGTGCTTGAGCCATTTGTTGTGGCTGCGATTACGGCAGAGGCTGAGTTTGTGGCTACGGCTGAGCCTGTTGTCATTGCTGCTGCAGCAGTTCTTCAACTTGGTGCCGTAGTCGGACAATCTCAGTAGTGTTGTCAACCGTAGGCGGCGGTGCACTTCTGTTAGCAGCAGCATGGGTAGCACGCGCTCCCCTTCTGCGAGGGACTTCACTAGTCTCATGAGCAGCGCTGGAGGCATTGGCGTTTGTGTGTGCAAACCTTCTAAGCGACATCTTCAGCGGAGTTCTAACAGTCGAGAAAAACATGTTAGAACTTACCCTAATAGGCTCTAAAGCAAAACTTAATCTAAGCAAGCATAACTCGAACCTATTAGTTATGATTTCATATGAGAAAGAAATTATGTAAGCCTTCTTTATAATTAGGGTGTGTTTCTATACTTAGAAAAATAAGCCATCTTTATTATTTTCTAAGTCTGCTTCTAATCATCCTATATGACTTAGTTCTCAGGCTTGAAACTCGTCGTTGTTCCAAAGTTAACCATATTGAGGGAGGGCTGGGATCAATAAAATCGTTCCCACTACTATGGCCCCCTAAACTCTCAATATAGAACTTGGTCCATTGATTTGTATCCACCCTCACTGAACTCAGTCATTATTTATTTATTTAAATTTATTATGATTGTAAAAGAAATCAAACTCATACATGTCATTCAAAAATAACAATAATATTCATTTGGAAAAAGGTTTTCACTAAGTACAATCATAAATGCAAAATAAAAATAAATTAATAAACTAACATAACTAGGGTGAATCTAAAAATCAGGATCTTCTAAATCTGACCCTTCATCTAACATATCATCATCTATCTCTTCATAATCATCATTATCTTGAACCTCAAAATTTCCTCGGGGAAGATTCATAAAGATTCTATGCTTTTGCTCATTAGTAAATTGAAATTCCAACTTAGAGGTGAACCTAAGTATGAGAAAATAATATCTCATAGCTACCGGTAAATCATCATCATCATATATAGTCTCCCATATTTCTTCTAATGTTGAAATTACAGAAGGAAAATCTTTAAAAAGCCTAATTACTAAGACATATTGCTCCGTAGCTCTCATCATAATTTGCTTAGTAGTTTGAAGATGAACTATCTCCTTGTGGAATAAGATTAATCTCTAAGTGATTCTTTCTAACACTCCTACTGTATTCCTTGGCTCTCTAATCCTTTTCAATGCCTTAATGGCTCAGATATCCTCATAGGTGAAGGCTCCATACATTCTTAACTGAAAACATAACGGCTAAAACATTAGCTTTAAACATAAACACTTACATTGGCGGTTAGATTCGGAGCTTGTGCATGTGTATCAAGGAAAACTTCATGGCATATGAACCGCTGCTTTGATACCAACTGTAATGACCCAACTATTTCTAAGACATTGGACCATTAAAAACTCCTAGACATAGCTACTATTTTGGGAAACATACATAAGAAATAACATAACTTTATTTAAAACCCCAAAATAAATATTGTGCAAAATACAAAGTAAAATATGGTATGGGTACCCATTGTTTAATACATAAAAACATAAACAATAAACTTAAATCAATTGTTTAAAAAAAACTAAGTGTGAAATTACAAAAGAAACATAATTCAAAAGACTTAAAAATAACATCATCCTCGATCGTTCACGCAATCCATTCAATCCATTCATCCTCAACACACAAGCCAAGCTGCCATGAATCTTTCTGCCTTCCATATTCATTTTCCTACATCAAGTTAAAATAAATGAGTGAGCCTAATACCCAGCAAGGAAAATCTACTAACAACATATATCAAAAACATAAGACTTAATCATAAACATATAATATAAAACATATGACTATAAAAACGTATATCATATAGGACTACAATATTAATGGCTATTAACTTATTAACATGGCATGTGATAAACCATCTAGGTCCTCTGTCTACTAATCGAGGTAGGGTAAACCATAACTCTAAACCATGAAAATGATAAAAATTCTTGGGGTTTGCTATCTAAGCAACTATAAGCCCCAAATGACTACAAGACATAATTATATATATATATCATAGCATAGCATAAAACATATCATAACATAAACAAATAAACACGTAAAATCTATCCTATTTTCCTTACCAAAAACCAGGATATTTGAGAACAAGAACGGGATTGGAACACTCCTAAAAACCAACAGTAAAACCATGAGTATTTCTAAAGAATGAATATGAAAAGGGAACTAAACCATCCAAGTAGAAACTTACCGAAAAGAACCTTAAGTTCCAAGAAACTTAAATACCTAACCAAGAATAATAAACAAGAGTTAGGATCTAAAAAGAAAATAAAAGAAAACTAAAGAACTATGAAGAACTTGAACTTGAGGATAAGAATACCTTGGTTGAACTAGAACCCAATCTACACCTCGATACAGAAATAACACTATATCTCACTTCCTAAGTGTTTATAAAAGCTTAGAATGATAAAGCTTTCAACCCAAAAACCCAAGTGTTTTTCTCTATGATAACCTTAGCAACTTGGAGGCTCTAAACAATGCTTGAAGAATGAAGAAAATGGCTGAGTACTAGGTCCCATTTATAGATTTCAAGGAGTGAAACTAACCCCTTTTAATTTGAATAAATAAATGAATATAAAATGAAAAAGATTTGAATTTTCATTCAACAGATGCCCAGAACTCGGTCAAAATCGTTCAAAGCCAGGTCCAAGAGGTTAAGGGATGTTTTAAGCTTGGATTCCACGGAGTTCAAAAATGCAAGGGTGGGCCGATATATCGCCCCCTATAGGCGATATATCGCCTCCACTATGTTCCTGAGCCTCCGTTCGATCGTTCATGCGAAGTCGACGTGTTTTTCGTATCTTCCGTAGGCGATATATCGGCTTCTATAGCTGTGAGATATCGACATTCGTTAATATATCAAACACGTATTTGCACTTATTCAACATGTTTGAAATAAATTAAACAGCTTGACTGAGTCTAAACGTGATTCTATCAGGTGCTGGAAGGTTCTAGAGCTTCTAGATTATTCTTTTACTAAATTATTTACTTAAAATGCTTAAATCCTGCAATAAACATGATTGCGACAAGTGTCATGCTCTTAAATTCTATCTAAACCTTTGGTTATAATGAATAATATTTCTAAAACCAGCAATATTAATCAAACCTTATGTTATAATTAATATTTCTAAACTATAGGTTAAACTTATAAAATCCATAAGTGTTGCTATGAGTTTCCAACTAAGTCCCGGCTTGAACCAAAATCCACAAAATCTAACATACTACAACTAATACTAACTACTACCACTATTACTACTATCTAGCTAGCTAAGTAAATATTATGGGACACTACACCTGGTTAGTGGCTCCTGAATCTAAAACCCAAAATGACATTTCGTCTTCCACTATACAAGCTTTAAGTATAAGTAAATCAGATTTACCTTTCATGTTTAGCTCCGCGGGATACTTTTTACAGTTTCTCTTCTAGTGACCTTCAACTCCACAGTGGAAACATTTTCCCTTTGGTTCTTTCCTTTTGGAGTTGTTATCATTCTTATTCTCCTTGCCTTTGGTGCCTTCTTGTCTTTCTTGGACTTTTTGCCCTTACTTTTGTCCCTGTCATTGTTCTTCTTCCTCTTCTTGTTTTTATCCTCAGAGGTTGAAGGTTTCTCCTCTGTCCCATTTGCCTCAGTCTCTTTTGTAATGGTTTTGTTAAGAGACTCGAATGTCTGCAATTCATTCAATAGTTGGGTCATCTTGAATTCCAACTTATTCATAATATAGTTGGTTGTGAACGCAGAGAAAGCAGAAGTGAGTGATTTAAGTATGATGCTTACTTGTGTATGCTCATCAATGATGACCCCATGTATTTCTGCTTCATGCATCACGTTGATCATGCTCAAAACATGTTCACATACAGAAACACCCTTCTTAATATTAGTAGTCATGTAAGTTCTAGTAGCCTCGTGTCTACTTTAATCTGATTGCTGCCCAAACATGGGATGCAAAGATTCCATTATCTCAAAAGCAGTTTCCATGGGTTCATGCTTTGTTCTCATAACATCATTCATGCTCACAAGCATGTAAACTTAGCCTTATTATTGGATTGAATCCAGGCATCATATTTGTCTGGAATATTCTTCTAGGCATTGGCAGCGAGCTCTTAAGAACATTCCTCAGTTAGGAAAAATCTATGGTTCTCACAGATCAACATTAAATTTAGATTCGATTTCCATCTTATAAAGTTATCACCATTAAGTTTTTCAAGTGAAATTGAAGCAGTTTTCAGATTGTCATCGATCGACATTACTGAAAGAAATAAAATACAATAATATTACTATTTGAAAAATATCAATAATTTTAAAAGTAACTCTTTATTTTCTCTTTTAAAAATAAAGTAGCGCGGGTGTAACGACCCAACTATTCTATACTTTTGACCATTAAAAACTACTATGCTAATCATAAGAAAACGTACATATGAAAACATCATAACTTTATTTAAAATTGTAAAGCAAATGTTGAATACATAAAAATGCGTTTAGGATATGGGATCCCATTGTTTTAAAAATAAAACATAACATGATCTAAATAAATCAATTACAAAACTAAGTGCGGAAAAATACATAGAAAATATGATTTAAAGACTTAAAGACTTCATCCTCTAATCGAACGCTCAGTCCATTGATTCCATCCTGCCTCAATACACATCCCCAAACTGCCAAGAACCTTTCCCTGCCAAAGCTATTTTCCTGCACATATAAACATAAAGGAATTAGCCTAATGCCCAGCAAGGAAAACCTAACAACATAAATCATAAACATAAAATTCATATCATATGCTAAAAAAAACATGTCATAAACATATACCATAAGCATATCATAAACATATGTCATATATACTATAATGGCCATTATACTACTTAGGGCTTGTTAACTAATCAAGTCATATGCCCATTAGATTTGTGGGGCTTGCTAGCTAAGCAAGTCATATGCCCATAAATTTATTGGGGCTTGTTAGCTATACAAGTCATATGCCCAAGTCTACCAATATACATAATATAACATTTCATAACACATAAATCATAAGATAACATATAACATATAAAATCCTATCTTATTTTCCTTACCAATATACCGGGATATGAGAACAGAATCGGGACTTTGAAACACTCCTAAAAACCATAATAGAAAGGTGAGTATGCTTAAAGAGAAAGGATGAAAGGAATGAACTACACCATCGAAAGGATACTTACCAATAACAATCTTACGTTCAAGATCTTAGATTGCCTAACCCAAATAGAGAATATGAGTTAGGATTTTGAGTAGAAAAACTATAAGAATAACACAGAAAGGAACTAGAAGAAGGAATACCTCGAATGCTTCTATAACCGAACTACACCTCGAATCAAAATATACTATGAACCTTACTTCCCGAGTGTTTATTAAGCTTATAAGGATAAAGCTTATAACCCCAACCCAAGTGTTTATCACTCTAAAATATCCTAGCAGCTTGCGACTCTAAAGTTAGCTTGATGAATGAATAAATGGTTGGGTACTAGGTCCTATTTATAGAGTTCAAGAATGAAAATATCTTCATTTAACTTGAATAAAATAATGGCTTTTTAATTGAAAAATATTTGAATAATCGTTCAGCAGAGGTTGAAGACTCGGTCAGAAAGATGCTGGACTTATCAAGAGGTTAAGGACTAAAATAAGCTCGGTTTCAAAAACATTCAAAAATCATGCACATGAGCCGATATATCGCCCCTAGTAGGTGATATATCACCTGGGCTAATATGCCTGAGGCACGTCGAGGTGGTCGTGCGAAGTTACATGTTTTTCGTATCCCCGTATGGCGATATATCGCCCCCTAGTGCTGCGATATATTGGCATACGCTGAAATATTATACACGTAATTGCACTTTTCCAGCCTATTTTGAATTGAGTAAACAACCTTGACTAAGTCCTTTAACGATTTCAAAGCTGCTGGCAGACCCTAGGATATTCAAATATTACTCTTATTAAATTTATTCCTTAAAATACTTAATTATTCATTAAACATACACATGACAAGTGTCATTTCCTTATTGGGTTTATCTAAACCTTATATTATAATAAATATCACCTTCATAATCAGTCATATTAATTAAACCTTAGGTTATAATTAATATTCTTAAACTATAGGTTAAACTTAGAAAATCTACAAGTGTTACTACGAGTGTCCAACTAAATCCCGGTCTGAACCAAAATCCACAGTCAAAAAAATACTACAACTATTACTATTGCTACTACTATCTAACTAGCTAAGTAAAGTTCTTGGACTCTACAGCTGGTTTGGTCAAGATACAATTATCCACTGCAAAAGCGTAATTGCATCCTTGTAAGTGTAACCCATTATTTCATAATTCATCACTTAACTTAGAGAGTGTCGCCTTAGGATCGGTATGCCTAAAATACATCACTCTTTCCTATCTTCGTAAGAAGCCAACCGTGGTATTAATATGTCTAGAAAACTTCCTTAGGGGGACGGAAACAAAGCTTCCTTGAGGCCCTATTCATATTTCATGGTGTTGTACTAATAATGGAGACCATAGGTCACATTGAAATGTTCACCTTCTCCCACATACTATTTTAGAAAAAATGTGTTTTATTAAACTAATCAATTAATTCCAATTAATTACTAGTTTATCAATAACTCTATGAATGTAATTAATTATGAAATACATTTAATTATAAAAGAGCATGTTTCTACAATTAATGTGATCTAGATAATTACACATTACATTCATCTCACTTTACTAAAACACTTTTTAAATAAAGTTGGTTATCTTAAAGACCTATAAGATTATTGCATTTAATTATGGTGTGATTTACCAAGTTTTAACTAATTTAAGACTTGGTCGTTTACGTGCAATTGATTTCTCCAAGAAAATTCATATAAACACTTAGGACAATCCTAGATAATCATGTGTTCTAAAAGATGCATGATTAATCAAAATTGTGTGAGTTTTCATGAATGGCACGTAATTGACTAATTCATGATCATGTTATCAATCTAACATTTATTTAAATCAATACAATAAATAAACAATAAATGATGAACCGAGTACTATTGGGTATTTCTAAATTTACAACCCTTTGAAAAAATATAAATAAAATTATAAAATGATATTTAGTTGTTTGCAAGACTCCAAGAATGTTTCTCTTCTCATATTGGTCCATCTTTATAATTCTTAGCAATTTGTTAGGCCCAAATAATTAATTAGAAACTAATTTTCTAATTAATTTATTTAATTAAAAATAACTTTTTAATTAACTAACCATTTTTGTCATATTTTTAATTTAGTTGAATTTAAATAATTAAAAAATCGTATTCAAATAATTATTTAAACTTAAGATAAGATCTTAACCAACTAAAAGATATTTTATTTTTCTATCAAAAATAAAATAAGATAATTAATTTTTCAAATTCAAACATTTTATAAAAAATCAATTAAATAAAAGATAATTAGCACTGTTTGGGCACCAAGAATGGTGCCTTAGGGTTAGGGTCGGCAGCACTGAGGGTCTAGGCAAAGCCAACGCATGGGCTCAGGAGCCACTCGACACAGCTGGTGCGCACGGGCTCGATGAGGGGGCCATAGGCGTGGTTTGGTGCGTAAGCAAGGGCAGCGCCTTGGCACATGGGGCAGTTGGGCAAGCGCGGGCACGTGTGGCTCGCGCTGGTGGCCGAGGGGCTCGAGCCATCGGCTTGGGCTGGTGGCTCGAGTCCCTTTTCTTTTTCTTGTACAGATTTTTAGATTTAAATTTTAAAAAATTAAAAGGAGGCAGGAAGTTCCCTACCGAGGCGGGAATATGAATTGTTCATGGCGACCAAAAGGAGGCCAGGCATTGCTACAATGTGCCCCTCAAGCATCCAGTAATGGTAATTGAGGTAGCAGCCCCCGAACAGCCTCCTCTCGAGGAGATGGAGGTCCAGGTTGCTCAAGAGGAAAGGGAGTCCAATGAGCTGGACCCAAAAGTTCAGGAAGAGAGGGCTATCGAGCCCATGGAAGAGACAGATGAGGTGATCCTTCACGCCTCCGTCCTAGATAGAAAAACAAAGGTCAAGAAAGATCTCAAGGCTAATGTTCGAGAAGCCTTAGTGAGCTTTCTCAAAGACAATCAAGACATTTTTGCTTGGTCTTACTCCGACGTGATAGGCATTGACCCGAACATCATATGCCACGCCTTGAACATTGATCTTGGCGTGCTCTAATACATAAACAAAATGGAGAACGATTGACCCGACCTGAGCATTGGCTTTAAAGGCAAAGGGAGATAAAATTCTCGTAAATGGGTTCATCCAAGAAACTCAGTACCCGAGGTGGTTGTCTAACCCGGTCCTGGTGCCCAAGCCAAATGGCACTTGGAGGACTTGTATAGATTTCTCTGACCTCAACAAAGCATGCCCAAAGGGTTGTTTTCCTTTCCCCAAGATCGATCAAATGTTCAATGCTACCTCCGGGTACGAGCTCTTGTCCTTTATGGACGCGTACTTGGGATATAACCATATTTCCATGCATGTTGCGAATCAAAAGCACACCAGCTTCCAGATCAACAAAGGGGTATATTGCTACAAAGTGATGCCCTTTGGGCTTAAGAATGTTGGTGCCACCTATCAGAGATTGATAAATTGAATGTTCAAGAACTAGCTAGGTCAGAACATGGAGGTTTACGTAGACGACATGCTAGTAAAATCTAGAACAACCCCCGACCACGTAAGAGATCTGGCGGAAGTGTTCTATGTCCTCAACAGATTCGGGATGAAGTTGAATCCCCAGAAGTGCACTTTTGGAGTTGCCTCCAGGAAGTTCCTAGGCTTCATAGTTAGTACCCGTGGAATATAGGCAAATCCTAAGAAGATCAGAGCTTTGACCGAAATGCCATCCCCCTAAAAGCATAAAGGCATACAAAGCCTCACTAGGAGGATAGCAGCGCTGAGTTGCTTTGTTTTCAAGGCAACTGACAAGGGCATCTCATTCTTCAACATCCTCCAAGGTGGTCAAAGATTCTAGTGGATGGAGGAATGCAAGTATACATTCCAGCAATTAAAGGTGCATATGGCTAACCCATTGATCCTGTAAAAACTCATAGATAGAGAACCCCTCCTCCTCCACATGGTTGTCTCGGAGCATGCCATCATTGCTGCCCTAGTTCACAAGGAAGTCTGCATTCAGCACTTGGTGTACTACGTAAGTAAGAGACTTCTCAGGGTGGAATCCAGATATCCACTTATGGATAAGCAAACTTTTTGCTTAATGGTTGATTCTCGGAAGCTAAGGCCTTACTTCCAAGTGCATCCCATCAAGGTCCTCACTAACCAGCCCTTGCGACAAGTCCTCCAAAAGTCAAAGTCCTTAGGGAGACTTCTAAAGTTGGTCGTCAAACTAAGTCAGTTTGACATCACCTATCACCTGAGGACTACCATCACGAGACAAGCATGGGAGCGCATGAGCGACCTGGAAATGCCTCAGTGGTTGGGCTCACGTGGAAGTTGTATGTAGATGGGTCCTCCCATGAGAATGGAGCAGGAGTGAGCATAATCTTGGTATCCTCTAAAAGGCATAAGGTTCACACTGCCCTAAGGTTTGGGTTTGATGCCTCAAACAATGAGTATGAGTACGAATCTCTCATTGCTAGACTTCGAGTGGCCCTAGAGCTCAAGGATGAGGGCCTTGAGAACTTTAGTGATTCTCAGCTCGTAGTTAATCAGGTCCTTGGAGAGTACCAGGTCTGGGGAGTAAAGATGGCTTCTTACTTAGCCAATGCCCAAGAAATGCTACACAACTTCAAAAAAAAATCCATTCGACAAATGCCAAGGGAATAGAATTCTAACGTTGATGCCCTAACCAAGATTTTTATCACTAAGGACGCTGAGTTGATCAATGTGGTCCCAATTGACTACTTGGCTTCTCCAAGCATCTCAGTCCCCAAGGAGGTAGAAGCAGTCCAGCCTTAGGACGGTTGGATGAAGCCTATTGTGAAGTACCTAGTCTCCAGAGAATTACTACAGAACAAGAAAGTAGCTCGGAAGTTTCTTTACCAAGTCCCTCGGTACGTTATAATGGATAGTAAGCAATTTAGACGAGTATATTTGCTGTCCCTTCTCTGTTGTGCGTCCAAGCAAGAAGCTAGCCTTATACTCTGAAAAGTACAAGAGGGCTTTTGCGAGGACCACGCTGGGGGGCAAAGCCTCGTCAAGAAAATCTTACGACAAGGATACTTCTAGCCCACTATGAATAGTGATGCAATGGACTACATCAAGAAGTGCGACAAGTGACAAAGCTATGCCAACATACCTTAAGCTCCTCCAAATGAGCTCACCCAAATGACAAGTCCTTGGCCCTTCGCAGTCTAGGGGATTGATCTTATCGGCTCCTTGCCCACCGGAAAGGGGGGAGTGAAGTACGCTATTGTGGCGGTCGACTACTTCTCGAAGTGGGTCAAAGTTGAACCTCTCGCTGCAATCACTTCCAAGAAGGCGCTAGATTTCTTCATTAAGAACATCATTTGTCGCTACAGGCTCCCGAGAAAGATAGTCTCTCACAATGGCCTGCAATTTGACAGTGAATTATTCACAAACTTCTGTCAAAGGCATGGAGTTATGAAGAGCTTTTCCTCCGTAGCCCACCCGCAAGCTAACAGACAGGTGGAAGCTGTCAATAAGACACTTAAAGCCACCCTAAAGAAGATGCTAGAACAAGTGAGAGGCGATTGGCCCGAGGAGCTGCCTAAGGCATTGTGGAGTTATCGTACCACTACTAGGACCTCTACTAGCCACTCGCCATTCTCCATGGCCTATGCATATGAAGCATGCTTCTAGTCAAGGCGAAAATCTCCACGCACCGACAAGATGCATACGATCCAACCGCAAACCACGCTTTACTCCGAGAGTCTCTGGACCTTGTGGAGGAGCTCTGTGAAACTTCATAACTTCAAGTAGCATCCTACCAGCAAAAGGTGGCCAGATATTTCAACTCTAAAGTAAAGGATAAGAAGTTAGGGGTCAGAGATTTGGTGTTGCGAAGAGCCTTCTTAGCCACCCGAGATCCTGGTGCTGGAATATTGGGCCTTAACTGGGAAGGCTCGTATCAGGTCGAGAGCATCATCTATCCATGGACATACAAACTAGCCCGACTATATGGGGAGTTAGTGCCCCACGCCTAGAATGTTGAGCATTCTGCCAATATTATCAGCAATATAAGCAATGTATTTTCTAAGTTTTGTAGTCATTTTGTAGCCTCCGGGCACAATTAATGGAAATTGTGTGTGCAAAACACGATAGATGAAATTTAGATAAACTGGTTGTATTTTAAATTTTAATTTCACTTCCCGAGGTGTACCCGCTCAGTAGCCTGGACAAGTGAACGCAGGCTAGTCTCTAATCACTTGGGGGGCATAGCTGGGTCTCCTCACAGGATAGTTGCTCACGGAGCATGACCTAGGAAGCTAAGCTTATCATGAGCGGAGCAAGCCTATTGTCAAAGCTGGTGTAAGCAGGCTAAAAATCCAAGTAACCTATGGGCGGAGAACTTGAGTTGTGTCGCGAGGACCAACTGCTGGTTTCCAACTTCCAGTAGGCAAATGGACCCTCGAGTCATTTATACTCGGAGCGACCCCTGAGTCATCCATACTCGGGGGGCAACTTCATTTAGTGTAACCTCTCGAGGGCCATGTCCTCTAAGAGTAGCATTGAAAGTAACCTAGGAAGCTAAGTTTATCATGAGTGGAGAAATCTTAGTGTCGAAGCTGGCGTAAGCATTCTAACAAACAAAGTAACCTATGGGCGAAGAACTTGAGTTGTGTTCCGAGAACCAACTACAGGTTCCCGACTTCCAATAGTTGAATGGATCCCCAAGTCATTTATACTTGAAGCTACCCCCGAGTCATCTGTACTCTGGGGCAACTTCGTTCAGTGTAACCTCTCGAGGACCACTTTCCCCAAGAGTAGCACTGAAAGTAGCCTAGGAAGCTAAGCTTGCCATAAGCAGAGTAGGCCTAATGTCACGACCTAGGGAACTAACCCTAGTATTGGAAGATCCATGACCTAGGAAACTAAGCTTGTTATGAGTTGAGTAGGCCAAGTGTCACAAGATCCTGAAGATGAAAAACCTGGGGAACAAACCCTAGCGTTGAAAAAATCCAAGTAACACGAGAGTGGACTTAAATTTATTTCCCAAGGAACATGCGCCTGAGGAACACTAACTAGTTCCTCAATCTTGCAAAATGAACAGAAGCTTAAGTCAGCAGTACTCGAGCGCAAGCCTTAAGTTACCAAACACTTGATCACCCGTACTCACGGAGCATGACCTAGGAAAATAAGCTTGTCGTGGGTGGAGTAGGCCTAGTGTCAAAACTTTTTAGAATGAAACAACCTAGGAAAATAATCTTGTCATGAGCGGAGTAAGCCTAGTATCACGACATGCGACCACACTTGAACTTGTGTTATCTCTCGAGGACTATGCGCTCGAGGAACAGTAACTAGTTCCAAAGCCTCAAGTCTCCCATACTTGAGCGCAAGCATCAAGTTGCCAAAAACTTGATCACAAGGCCTGGCCTAAAAGGGCAGAGAACTCGACCCACGTCCTGGGGACTATGATCCCGAGGATGAGCAACGGGCTTTCAATTTCCAAAAGCTGAGTAATCTCTACTTGGGGGTAAAGCCATAATAATGACCTAGTGTGACCTCTCAAGGACTACGCGCCTAAGGAGTAACACTCTGTCTTTGAACCCAAAGGAAAATTGACCTCCTAATACCTGAGTTGTTGGAACTTGTGGGTGTAAGGACACTTCGAGTGCTCCCACTTGACAGCGCACTAAAGTTACTCCCGAGGACCACGAGCCTATGAAGCAACACTAGGTGCTTAAAACGTCATAATACTAGGCGAGTCAGCGAGACTCAAGTCACCAGAACTCAAGCACAAGTCTCTAATTGAACTGACTAGGGAAATCAAGACCTAAGTCTCAAAGACTAAGGCCCAGAAGTAGTGAACGAATTAAGGTTTAAAATTCTTGTGGCGTTATGTTGCATTGAATGAGATGTTAAAACCTTGTCAAATTTTTAAGACCAGATTGAATAATTATTTAATATTAAATATGTTAGTAATAAAGCAATAAAGGCAAAGAAATAGTGTAAGCAAAAGCCATTCACAAAGAGCAAAGTATTTACAATTGTGCTCGGGGGCTCGAGCGATAAACTTGTTTGTACCCTAAAAGTGAAAATGGCACACAGGCCAATCAAAAGTAAAAATAAAAAATTACAAGGGCCTAATCGCCTAAAGGAACCTCTGTCACGAGCTCGGTCACAATATCAACCTCAGGAGTCCAACCTGCTGCCGCAGCCTCTTGTGCCTTGGCTTTCTTAGCCTCGTCTTCCTAAAGACGCTCCTCGATCATCATCCTCATGTTAGGCTCCCCAGTGAAGGCCAGGTACATCTCCCTGTTACTTTGCCACACAACGTAGACGGAGGCACAATTCTTCTCGTCCTCCATGGCCTTCTAGAGCTATGAGTGCTCCTCCAGGGGAACCAAGGTCTCCCTAATCTCCTTGAGCTTAATGGACCTCGTCGTGACAACGTCTTCGAACCTCTGACAAAACGTCGCAGTGTGCACAATAAAAACATTTAGCTTCAAGAAAGGACTTGGCTCAAAAAGGAAACTTTGAGAAATTCAAGTGATCTTTACCCGCAGAGTGGTGTAGCAGTAGATAGTGAGGAATGATATCTCGTTATCACTACCACAACAAGCGTAACTGTGAGATGGCATGTCCCAGAAGGACCCTACTAGTCCCTGGAGAAGCTCCGTCGCTAGCGGAGCTGTTTGGTAGCCAACTCTCTCCTCGAGGAGAGGCTCAAGCTCTTCGTGGGTGGGAGGCGAGATCGGGATCTGCAATTTGTCTTTGTCAATGCGGGCATTTAAGTACTCAACTACTCATTTGTTCCTCTTGAGCTCTTCCCCTTCGTAGTGCTTAGGGAAGTTGACGAGGCAAGGGGTCCTGGCTGGAGAACTGTCAGGCACCTCATAGGAAGGGATATCCTTTCCCTTTCGAGAAGGCCCCTCATCACGTAAAGGGGACCCCTCTAGGTCAATGACCTCTCTAGATACCACCAGCCCCAAGAGAAGGACCAGTGGAGCAACTGCAAGAGTTGTAGGAGTCGTGCAGGGCTGGGGGAACAACCGTCGGGGGTGGACACTCCACTTCTAGTGTCGTCAAGACTTCAATTTGAGAGGGCCCTGATACCCTCTGACAATTTTCCCGAATGAAGTCAGAAAAACCCAAGTAGTGTGCAAAAGAAAAAGCGCTAGTTAGCACTCAGAAGGAAGGAAAGATAAAGAAATAATAGTAAATGAAAAAATGACAAATGCATGCAAGAAAAATCTAACTACATAGAATCTCTTCAGGAGCCCCACCGCTATAAGGCACCTCCGGGTGAAGAATGGAGTTGGCAAACACTTGAACAAGTCAGCCCATCTTCTGCATGGTGTTTGTCTTGTATTGACAAAACCACATTGCATGCATGGACTTCACCTTGTCCAGAGGCACGAATCCTTGGGGATAAATTCTTCTCTTCGGGTGGTGGAGGAAGACATTGATCAAGTATTGGTAGTCTTGGAACTCTTTCTCCATCCAGTGATGTCTCAAGATCTGGCCGCACTCAAAAAGTGAAGGTGAAACACATATATGGTCGGGACTAACTCTCTCCCCTACATGCTTAGCATGATAAAGGGTTATGGGGGATTTCCCTTGAGGCATAGAAGAAGACCATATCCTCACCTTGAGCTCCTCATCCTCTTGGACCTCGATAGTATCCTGGACGACGAGCATTGTCTCCATGTGCTCCTCGCCCACCCTCTACTGGTACTGGAGGACCGCTTGTGCCGCCACATACTCTGTGTGAATCCTGGCATCCGCCAATGATTTCTTCGAGTCACGAAAGTTGGACAGGTTCACGGGGCTTATGTGCTGACCCTCATGGAGAAGCCCGTACTGGCACAGATAAGCCTCTGTTATGAGGAAGGCAAGACTCATCTCCTAGTCTAGGAGGGTCTTCATTCTTTGAAACATCTCGTTGTAGGCATAAATGTGAAGAATGTGGTGAAAGGGACCTGCAAAAGACTCAACTTCTAAGGACCAGTAACAAGAGGAGGATAACTAAACAAAAATAGCTCGAGGAGAAATTTACCAACCCTGGCAAATTCCAGAAGTAATGTTGGAATGGTCCACGTAGGAAAGCCACTTGTCCAAAAAAAATGGTCTTTGTAGTCCCGTGCATGGATCTCGTTGTCACACGGAGCCTTGTAAGACATGGACGGGTATGTATACTTCATTAAAGTATAGTACCTGTCATGGTTCCCCTTCTTTGGGCAAGCTCAGAAGTTGTATATGTAAAGGATCTCTATCGGAGAAGGGGCAGGCTAGTTCTGCATCCTGTATAAAATGAAGAGCCCTGCTAACACCTGATATCCGTTCGGGGATAGTTAGAAGGGGGCTATGCTGACGAAATTTAGGAAGTCAACATAGTATTGATGGAGTGGTGGCGCAGCTCTTGCCTGGAGGTGATAAGCACTCCATGCCTCGAGGCCATGGACGCTCTCGTGCACCGTCTCGTTCCCTTAGGACAAGCGCACCAGCATGTCCTGTGTGTCCACTCCAAAGTGGGTTGTAATCTTGTTAAGAGCTCCCCAATGTCTCAGCTTGCCTGGGATCTCCTCTGCCTCGAAACCGTCGGCGGTATATTTGTTGTCCCCTGGAAAGGAACCTATGTTGACCTTCTCTTCTGAGATGCAAAGTCGAAGGGGCCTCTCCGCCATCGGAGGGTTGTCTTCCCTCACCATGAGGGCCTTATTCTGCTCCACGGCCACTTGTTTCCTCATCTTGGGAAGTCATTTGGCATCTCAAGCCATCTCCAATATTTCATTGTTGACGAGATAGAATCCTTGTTGGTGGAGGTGGTGTAGCTCTTCGAACATCTGAAACAAAACCAAACATCTGGAAATGGAAATTTTCCAGATTCTGGTTGAATTTCTAGAAATGCAAAAAATCTCATAGAGCACGGAATGGGCCATTTCGGCCATTTTAAACGACAAAATGGGCCATTTCGGCCATTTTAAACGACAAAATGGGCCCAAAATAACTAAAAGAGGTCAAAAGGACCCCCAGATGTCAGAAATGTCAAAGCCTTAAGCATGCAACTACACACCCAATAAACAAGAATATAAAGCAAGAACGAGGGAGGCATACTTACACGATATAAAACGCGTGTAGGTGTTGTGCCGTGTGCGAACTCAAAAATACTTCTTGTTGTTCGACCAGAAGAATGATGACTCCCTCCAGCCGTCTAGGTCGTCGAAAATGCAAGAACTGGTAAAGATTTTGGGGTTTAGGAGTGATGAAGCCTGGGGAGAGTTTAAAGGATCTGGTGTTTTCGAATTTCAAATGGCCAAAGTGAATATGTGAGAGGCAATTCTCAAGGTGGAAGTAATTCCACCCTGACCGTTGATGACCTATGGGGTAGGCATTTGAGCGTGATCAAACGGTCACGATTATCAAGGCACGGATCGTGATCATTAGCATGGGAAAAAGAAGCCTCGGATAACAGGCGAAAGGACACTTCAGGTACGAATTGTACGTCTTGGGCGTGGAACAAACTCCTCATTAATGGCACTAGTTGATGGGCCCAACAATGGGGAGTCAACATGTAACACCCTGGATAGCCAAGACCGCTGCACTGTGTAGTTATAAAGTGCAATACTTGCTAATCAAGTCATTAACTTAAAAATGTGTCATTAGTTTAAGTGTTCTAGGGTTAAAAGACATTTTGGCCTCAAAAATACATTTTATAAATTATAAACAGTTTACAGAAGGGATCCCCAAAAGATCGGTGTTTAAAAGCTGGTTTGCAAAACTCAACAGTTAAAAGTAAACATTAGCCATACTAAGGCAAAATACAAGGTTCTGGTCCTCTTGTCCCTGTAATCTCCTCAACCGTGGCGGCTGAGCGGCCTGCCATGTACATTCACCCTGCAGAGCTCTCCAATCAGGGCTAATCGTTCCTGCCTTTGCCTTTACCTGCACCACCCGTGAGCCGAGGCCCAGCAAGAAAACAACATACACAACATATACAGCAATCTCAAACAAATATTCTAGTAAGCATGTTCAATTATCCAATCCATAGCATATAAGTATACTCCAAGGTACAAACAATCTCATCCAAACTTAGATTATTCAACAATCTCATCTATAGCCAAATACAATATTCAATTTACACAAATACTAGGGCCGACACCTTAGGCCGCACCCTCTGTTTAACCCACTGACTCTAGCTCGCTTAAACCGAGCTCAGTGCATAATAAGCTATCCTTGGATACCAGTGTCCGAGCCGTGCCAATTGCACAAGTTAACCGTGGCACGCTTAAGCCATCAGTTTACAATTTACATGGCATAATACCATTCTTTCAATCATATATATTAGGGAGCCCTTAGTCCCGTTCAAATATTCAACCAAGTGTAGTTTTCTTACCTTTAATCTTCACGGTTTTGGATTACGAGCAACACCCCTCAAGCACGATCTGTTCCTGAGCCTAAGCCTTTATCACCTAGTCACAACCAAAGTATAGGGTCTCATTAAAACTCAAGTTAGGGTTTCTGGTCACAAAACTAACTTCCGGGAAAACAAATCCCACCAAGCACGGTGGTGGAATGGTTCCCGAGCTTCCTAGGCTTGGTCTAAGTCCTTAAAAACCCCAAAAGATCAAATAGACAACCAAGGGATGCGGCCATTGAAGCTTAGCCACAGCCCTAGCCTCAAAATAGAACCAAGGGTCACCCTGGCAAAAACACGTGCCACGGCCATTGCAATGGGCGCCGCGGCGCTCACCCCTGGCCAAGCCTCCTTGGCTCTTTTTCATCCTAGGGTCGCAGCGCTCTAGAACAGAGCCGCGGCCCTTCCATTCGAACCTAGAAAACCCACCACTTCAAGGCTCAAAACCTCAGCCAAAACCCCCCCTAAACTCCCTAATTCAACACCCAACATTACCACAACTTATTACACAACTTATGCTACACCATTCGACAGAAATTTAGCTCAATAACCCACAAAAATCTCACTTTCAATCCTTGAAACTCTAAGAACATAAACACCCAATTTTAATCAGTCAAAACTCAAACTCCAATCATCAATTCATGAAACAAAGCTTACCTTCTTGATAGAACCCTTCCTCAAGCGAAAACCAAGCTGATTCCAAGGATCTTCTAAGCTCAAATCCACCTTAACCATCAATTGAACACACCTCAATAACTTAGCTGAAACTCAAGTTCTAACCATAGAAAGAAAGAAATTCATGCTTACCTTAGCCCTGGTTTAACCCTTGATTATCCACTGAGCTAATCCTCAAAGTTGCTCCTGAATTCCTCTAAATTTCCAGCAATTCTTTAGCTCTAATTTCCCAATTTTCCTCTGAATGTTTCTTCCCTTGAGAATGAGAGAGAGAGTAACCAGCTGAGTAGAAAATAATGTCGGTCTAATTCTTTCTAAAGGCTTCCTAGGTTTGTCTTACTTGTTAAGTTAATCCCAAGGCTCGGGGTGCCCAAACCGTCCCCGAGGCCAAAACGGTAAAATCCCCCAATATTCCCACCTAGACATCCTAACCTCAAATATATCTCCATATATTTATTTTCATAACCCAATAGTCTAAATAGCTACCTGATACCTAAAGTACCCCTAACTTGTCCAAAGTCATATTTTAAGTCCCGTTGTGACTTTTCCCGCTATCTGACCCTAGGATCGTCTCGAGTTATGCTCTGCAAACCTACCCACATAATAATGTGGTCCTCACATATATCACATACATATTTCATATTATCACATAATATCATTAATTATCATATAATCATCATTAATCACATATTCACACATTTAAGTCAATAATATTCACTCTAATCCCATTTATGCCCTCCCGGCACACTAATCAAGGCCCTTAAGCCTCATTAGCGAATTTGGGTCGTTACACAACACGTGGTGATACCTTTTTGGAAATGCGACGTCATGGAGCCAAAATGTCACCACCCGAAGATCTTTGAGATCACTCCTCAATCTTAAGTCTCCACTGTTCGAGGAAAAGTGAAGACTTGGGGGGGCAAATGTTGTTTGTGATTTCATCATTTGACACGTGGCAATCTTTAGAGAAGTAATTAAGCTCCTCGGAAGATAGTAAAGTTCTGTAGAGCTCGCCTATAGCTCCTCGAAGTGTTGTCTCCTCCTAGCAAGTCGTGATCTTTTTTTAGGCATAGATGTCTCTAAGTGAGGCCACATCTCAAGGACCACCTTAGTGGTCTTCCCACCTTCTTCACCCGATAGTCATCCAGGTCTAGGAAATTTTCCCTAGGGGCCTAGAGAGAGTGCTAGGTGTAAGTCACTGCAACCTTGGGCCACCATAAGATTGTCTGACAGCTTTTTGTGTGTCTCGAGTAGAGGTGTCGAGTTCGTATACTCGACAATCGACATTTCCCACAATGTCGCCTCACACAAGAATACATGCAGTCATATTCTGACATGGTCAGAGATGTGCCTCCCATGAAAGAGTGGGCTGCAACTTGCGAATTAGACCTCATGCGATCTGCATGGGCCACCGCCACCTTTGTCATAGAAAGGTGTTTTAATTAGGCTTTTAATCCAACTAATGTGGGAATATTCTTGTAATAACTCAAACCTCTATAAATAATATTAGGGCACCATTGTAAAAGGGTTTACAACTTCTTGTACTCAGAGCACTTTATATGTTGCCTGAGAAAACCTCCATTGAAGCTTTCCATCTCAAGCTTCAAGAACACTAATACTAAAGACTGGTGGACTAGGGTTGTTTTATAACCTGAACCACGTAAAATCTCAGTGTTATTCTTCTTTATGTTCTTTAAGTTCTATTATTAAGTTGATATCAAAAAAGGAAATCAACACGCTTCTTTCATGCTTATAAAGATAATTAACTAATTTAATAAATCTTTATTTTATTTTAAATAAAACTCAACAGTTACTTCTATTCTAATTATTTAATTTTAAATCATATTTAAAAAGAATAATTAAATATAATTAAATAGACAAATAAATTTGAAATTCAAAATTCAAATCTCAGGGATACATGAGATTTTTTCTATAATGAGCAAAAAGTAATAAAAACTAACATAGCTACTGTAGCACAGAATTTTTTACTTCCGTACCAAAAAAAAATTGAAAATTACAAAAATACTACTTCATCTCTCTCTCAGTCTCTCTCTCGCACGCGGCACGGTATACTCTCTGTCAAGGATTGCCCACGACGATTTCCAGCTGCAACAACATCCAATCTCCACCACAAAAAACAACGAAACTGCAGCCAAAAACTCTATCATGAAACTGACGACGATTTCGAATCCAAACAACGGTGATGGTCGACCTAAAACAACAACAAAGCTACAGATGATTACGATCTGAAACAGCACCCAACTACATACAATTCAGATCTGAAAAACAACACCACAACAACGACAGATCTCATATAAAAAATAAACCCACATCTACAACCCGATCCAGATCTGAGAAACCAGCAACAACAATGGCGTACTGTTTGATTTTGGGCAGAAAGGTTTACAACAAAAAGACAACAACAAGTATGTTGAAAATGGCTAGACACATTCAATTTCTAGGAAAAAGAAGTCAACTATAAGGTAAGCAGCAAAAAACCCCAACAAAAACTAAAAACGTAATTCATCAAAACTGCCTAAATAATCTCATTATATTTGCTTCAATTTTGTAGAAAAATTCAGATCAAGGAAGAAATTATTGGAAAATAGTTGCTGTAACAATTAATCTCATTAAAACATCACAACCAGGTATGTATTTTTCATATAGATTCTCTTCATTATTCATCCAATTATGCTGAAAAAGTATATTTGATATTTATGCTAACAAATTGACTGAAGAATTTAGACTGTATATATTATTTGTTGCTCTTATGTTTTTTTACAGTTCTTTGTAAGTTATTGCATATAATAACGCTGCTATTTAACATTTCAGCAAATGGAAACAATACCAATACTGATTCAGAGCAACGAAAAATGGGATGACAACAAGAATTACGTTGATTTTGAACCTAGTGGGGAATTGATACCTAGAAATTGCAAATATGAAGAACTTGTGCATACATTGTTGTTGTAGTTACGTTGCAACCCTGCAACAACACAAATGCAACTACAATATCAAGTGAAGGACGGCTACCCACCCCTCAAAATAGTGGATGTTGCAAGTCTCCTTTTCTACTTGCAGCTGAAAATGAACGAGTCTGTCTTCACATGATATCCACTATGTGTGAACACAGTAGACAACATGGCAACAACATCAAATCAAATTTCATTCTACGCATATAAAGAGCCAACAATAACAGCGGAACTGACGATGATTGACAATGGACCACGAACAGCAGAATCAACAATAGAACAACAAGAATGTGAAATCACGGAAGAAATCAATGAAACATTTTACTTCATTGACTATGCAAAGTTAGTCACTACAGAAATGCTGGAACAACTAGAGAACAACAAGAATAAGGAACTATCGCTTGACAATATAGATTCACTTGTAATCACAAACCCCCGCCATCCCAAATTTGAAATTGGTCAGATCTACAAAGACAAGGCAACACTAAAAAGCTTTCTCAGCTACTTTGCAATAACAAACCACTTCCAATACAAGGTGTTTAAATCATGCTCTAGAGAATACAGCATTATTTGTTTGGAAAAAAACTGCAAGTGGTCCATAAGAGCATCAAGGAATGGAACAACACAAGTATTCATCATCAGAAAATATTAAAAAATACACACATGCTATTTGGAAATCAGATTCAGTGATCAACAACAAGCAACATCAAAATTAATAGGCAACTACATAAAGCCAAAGTTCCTCAACCTGAAAACAACATGCACTCCACTAGACATTAAAGGCGACTTGAATGATAGATACAGTATAAAGATGAATTATAGGAAAGCATGGAGAAGTAAGGAACATGCACTCAACAAATTACGAGGAAATGCAAAGGAATCTTACAACCTCATACCGAGTTACTTGTACATGCTACAAAAAACCAACCCTGGAACTATAGTTGACATTGAAAAAGGAGAAGATAAGAGTTTGTTGTTTCTATTCATGGCCTTGAATGCATCTTTGAGAGGCTGGGAAAAATGCAAACCTATAATAGTTGTTGATGGCACTTTCTTGAAGTCTGCATATGGAGGAACGTTGCTCTCTGCTAGTGCACAGGATGCAAGAGGTAAAATATTCCCACTTGCTTTTTATATGGAAGATTCTGAGAACAACAAGTCATGGGAGTGGTTTTTCACAAAATTAAGAGCAGCATATGGAGTTAGAGAAGACCAATGTATAATATCAGATCGACATGAAAGCATAATCAAAGCAACAAACAAAGTTTTCCCAAAAATAACACATGGCTACTGCATGTTCCACCTATTAAGAAACCTGAAAACAACCTACAAGAAGCATGCCAAGGAATATAGTGTACCTTTCTTTGTTGTAGCAACCGCGTACACATAAAAGAAATTCAAATATCATATGAAGGAGCTTGACAACTTGGATAAGCAAATAATGCCTTATTTGCAGAAAATTGGATATCATAAATGGTCAAGATTCTACTCCAAAAACAAAAGGTACTCGGTAATGACTTCCAATATTGCTGAGTCACTTAACGCAGCCACCGTGGCAGCTAGAGAAGTACCTGTCACAATACTTTTGGAGTGTTTGCATGGATTACTCCAAGATTGGACATACACTAATAGGAAACTAGATCAAAAAACAATGACAAGATTGACACCAGTTGCAAAACAAGCACTCACCAACAACTTCGTATACTCTTTGAGATTAACTGTAAGATTGATCAATTTTTTAGTTTTTTTTTTCAATTATTTATGCTAATCATTATTGTTGCTATTGTGTTGCTCTAATGTTGCCACTATACCTATACAACATTTAATACAGGTAAAGCCAGCAAATGAATATCTGTTTGAGGTATTTAAAGAAGATAAATCATGGATTGTAAATCTTAAAGAACGAATTTGCACTTGAAATAGATTTCAGAAGGATGAAATGCCATGTGGTCATGCTCTTGCTGTGATGAAGGAGATGAACATAACCCCTACGATTATTGTTCACATTACTACACAGCAAAAGTAGGGTTAGAAACATACGATGCAACTATGTATCCAGTAGGGAAACAACAACATTGGGAATTACCAGAATTTTTCATAGACATCATAGTGCTGCCTCCATTTGAAAGAGTAAAGGCTGAAAGACCAAAGAAAAGAAGAATTATAGCTGCTTGGGAAACTAAAAAGAAGAATAAGTGCAGCAAGTGTGGACAAAGAGGTCATAATAGGAAGACATGTTGAATCTAACCACCAAGAAGTTGAGAATAATAACACAGCAACACAAAAAAAGATGCTAGTTTATCAAATAACCTAAAAAAAAATCATTGGTTTCAATTTTTTTATTTTAAACACTTAAACATTGGAAGGAAATTGATTAATTCTTGTTGCTCCCTTGTTTTAAAATGAAATATCTTTTTTATTGTCTTTATAGATTTTGGGACATATGCATCATACTGATATTAAGTCAGAATTATTGATGACGAGTTATTATTTTTAATACATAATTGCTTATATTATGAGGATGTTGTTGTCTTGTTGCTATATAGTTGAAATAATCAAACAAACAAAAATGACAAAGAATCAAAAGATAAAAGTTTTGAAATACATTGTAAAGGAAATAGGACCAACAAGATAATTGTTACCAAAATAAACCAAGAAACTAGACTATTATCTAGAAAACTGAAATTACATAAAAAAAAAAACAATAAAACACAATGTTTGAAGTTGTTCTATTGTTGCTAAAGAGTTGTTACAAAGCTATAACGCCCTAAACTCCAGGGACCGTTACGGTGAGCATTTTAAACAGTGCTAAACTTGCTAATTGAGTCATTTGGCCATAATCGTGTAACTAAGTATGATTAGCAGTTTAGGGTTAAAAATTTTGGTTAAGATATAACGTTTCACTAAAACGTTTAACATATACATTGGGATCCCAAAAATATAATTTAAAGGTTATTTGCAACAAAATATTTACAACCAGCCGATCTAAGCGGTAAAATAGGGTTTAACCCTAGTTCCTCTTTCAACCCTCGGCCGTGGTGGTTGAGCAGCCGCATATGTACACATCGTCACCTAAGCTCTTCAACTCAAGGATGCTCCAGCTTTCTTTTGCCTTTACCTGCACCACATAGCACCCGTGAGCCGAAGCCCAGCAAGAAAACTCAATATACTCATGAACAAGTAATAACATGTTACTAAGTCTTAATAGGCATGCCTAGCAGTAATAACCCTACTCATGCATGCAAGCAGGTACAAATAAATGTTTGTGGAGTTCTGCGCTCTGGGTAGATGACTAATAAGTCTCTCGCTTTGAGGTAGATGACTAATAAGTCTCTCTGAAGTAGATGACTAATAAGTCATTCTTTGAACAATTGACTAATAAGTCACTCTCTAAATAGATGATTGATAACTATCTCGGTCAGATGACTGATAAGTCTATCTCGTTCAGATGACTGATAAGTCTATCTCGGTCAAATAACTGATAATTCTATCTCGATCAAATGACCAATAAGTCTATCTTGGTCAAATAACTGATAAGTCTATCTCGGAGGTCCAATACCCTCCTAGCCATGTGACGAGTACGTCACCTTAGCCTTTTGGCTCTGGCATTAAATAACTAGCCTTTAGACTAGACAAGCGCTTTTGTTTTTCATCGAACTTAAGGTCGGTCAAGCATTTCATGCTCAAGACGATAATGCTTATGTCGATTAGATCTAATCTTTATCGGCTTGCGTTAAACACGCTAAGACCACTCTTGACTCATAAGCCAATACCATACGACCAGTGCTCGGTAATACTGTCGAACTTGACTAATAAGTCACAGCTTCACAGTTAATACCGACACCATTGCCGATTCTTACTAATAAGTCAATTCCATTCACAAGTGAGCAAGATTTTCTAAGCATTTGATATGAAATCAATGTCCACATTTAAACACTCAACATGCCTCAATAATAACCATGCATGTCACATATGGGGTGCAGTTTTCTTACCTCTAATTCGAGCGAGAAATAACAATCGAAAGACCCTTGAGAACTATCAATCCTTTAATCCCTTAGTGGTCACCTAGTCATAACCAATTACAATCTCCATTAATGAAAATGAGCAACGAAAGGTTCTTGACTTAAACCTCACTTCCGGAACCCCAAATCATACCCAGACGGTGAGTAGATTCGATCTTGAGCCTTAGGAATTGAAACCCCAAGCCAAAAACCCTCAAAAGTGCCTAAAACAGGAATCTGGAAAAGAAGGATAGCACTGTAGCGCTACCCCCCTAGCGCCCCAGCGCCCTTGGCAAAGTGAAACCCTCCCTGGCTAGTGTTGTAGCGCCCACTAATGGCGCTGTAGCACTACAACCAGGGCTTTCAACCCTGGTTTTTCCCTCCTTCGAGTCCTCCATTTCCAACATGAAAAAACCAGCTTCCAAACTTCTTTCAAACCCCCAAATAAACCCAAATACCATATACACAAACCCTATGCATCATAACCCAAGTAACCCTTGCCAAAAACTCCCATAAATTCCCATTATCCAACTCAAAAATCTGACTGAAACTCAAAATGAAAACAGAGTATCAGAGTTTTAATGGCTAGAAACTCACCTCAATCTCATAATAACACCCTCTTCAATGGTATAACATATCCCAAAACCCTCAAGGCTTGGTTCCCTAGCTTGGTTCCTCAAAAAGAGCTTCAAAATTCAAAGGGGAATGAAGAAGAAATGATGAACGGGAGAAGAAGATGAAGATGCTCTGTTTTGCTGCAGCTTAATGGTTTATATCTATCCTTAAGGTCAAAGGTCCAAAATGCCCTCATGCCTAATTAAAACCCTTAACAGCCACCAAGGGTAAAATTATCCTTTCCCGCCTTTCTCGTTAATCATAATTAACGCCCTCCAATTCTCGTTATTCTCAAATGCTAAAAAATCACATCCCATTACCCTTTAATTCCCGGTAATGTTCTAATCCTCAAATCACCTCGAGACTCACCCTGAGCCCCGAAATTAACCCCGTTATGACCAGACCGATAACTTGCATTCAAATATCGTCTCATGCGAAATGGCTCAAACAAATCCACATTATAATGTGGCCTTATTCAAAATTCACCAACATGCATGAAAATATACAAATGTGCCCTCAACGAGACAAATTACCAAAAT
The DNA here is from genome assembly GCF_963169125.1 of Humulus lupulus. Taxonomy (NCBI): domain Eukaryota; kingdom Viridiplantae; phylum Streptophyta; class Magnoliopsida; order Rosales; family Cannabaceae; genus Humulus; species Humulus lupulus. The sequence continues at coordinate 59,171,007 of NC_084799.1, forward strand.
GCCCTTATAATGAAATGTGGACCCATATGCATGCATTTATCATCATATAATTCACATAAATATGCATATAATCATTTAATGACATAATAAATCAATTATGGCACTCCCGGCCTCCTAATCAAGGTCCTAAACCTTATTAGGAAATTTAGGTCATTACAAAAGTTGTCGACAAAAAAAAACACAATCACCAATCCTTCAAACGTAGATTTTTGCACTTGCTTCCAACTTTTTACTAACTTTTTTAGGAAACTTCTTTCGAAGTTCAAGTTGACTAGCAACGTTCTCTATTTGCTTCATTTTTCCATAAGAATAAAGAAGAACAGCCAATCTAGAACGGTGATCTTCAACTGAAAAATCACTTGATAGAATTTCCTTGCAATCAACAAAATACTTAGCAAAGGATGCAACAAAAATACCACAATCACTACAAAATAGACACCATTTAATGGATTGGTAAAATGTAAACAAGCATTAAAAATATTAAATAGAACAAATGAAAAAAACATAGGACATTACTTACTTGTCCTCTTGTTGAGGTAATCCATCAACACTAACAATAGAAAAATGAGCCTTGGAATCAACAGAAATTGCACTAGGGTCATTTCTAATATTGTAAAAATTCAACAACTCAAAAAAAAATGGCAGCAAGACAGAATATGGCTCCATAGCTGCCATAGATGCAGCTTCATACCGCCCAGAATTCAACGAGTTATACATGTAAAGAATCATTTCCCTTATATTCAAACGCCCTAGAATCCAATGGCTCTCATTCCTCATATTGATTGGAAACAAAACATGGTCACACTCAATCCATGGTTTACCACACATAAGTTTTTTATCTTTTATAAATTGAGCAACTGAATGTCTAAGGTTAAGAATTGATGCATCCTGATTCTTTTACAAAAATTTCTCATAAAGAGAAGATATGCTATCACTAAAAAATTAATTTGTTGTAGTGAAGTTCACCTTAGGAGAAGTTGAATACTTCCCCTTCTTCCTTAAGTAATAGAATATGACATCAATATGTTGAAAACAACATGAAAGAATAACAAAATAAATTCTCATAAACCACATCATGACAACATAAGCGCAACACCATACCAACATTAGAAAAAATACAAAAATTATATATAAGAACAAAAAAAATCACCAAGTCTGTTAGACATTCTCCACAATGAGAAAGTGTATGGAACCACAGCTTATCATTCACTGTATGAACTCCAAAGTCTAAGGCAGGCTTAAATGTAATCTTACCCTTCAAATAAATATTATTTTTCTTGAAATAAAGAAAAACATATTAAAAATAAAAAGAACAATATCAAATAAAAAAATACTAATAATAATAATAACATACTTCGCTCTTCTATTTTGACCATAAAAAAGCCAAAGATCAAATTCCTTCTCATGCTCCTCATTAGGGACCTCTCCAATGTTGTCATCCAACGGAAACAACCCTTCTACATAAGTCACCATTTGAAATGTTTCACCTTCTTCACCAGAACCAGAACCAGAAGATACAAAATCTTGCTGGAATGGAGATTTTAAAGCCACTCTAGGCTTCATAATTATCTTCTCTATAATATTACTATCCTTAACCTCAACAACATTACCAGAAATAACAGCATTAGACTCTTGCACTAGTACAACACCAAGTCCCTCCTAACCTAATTGATCACCAATGACCATGCTTTCAACAACTGCAGAGGAACTGGCAGGAATCTGTAAAACAACCATGGATTGAAAAATGTATGGAATAATAGCAAACATATATAACAACATGTCAACAATAAAACAACAACCCAAACCTTCATTTTTAAAACAGCCTCTAGTCCAGACAGCACAGTTTCTTCAATTTGAAGCTGACTTAACCCATTGAAAAACACATCAAAATCTTTTTCACTGGCAGCCTTCAAAAATAAAAATAAAAAGTGAACAATGGAATAAAATAAATATTTTTTAAAAAATAAAATAAAAATAAACAAACTACCTTGCCCGAAACAATATATTTTTCATCAATAACATCCTTAGACACAACAACATCATTTTCAACAATGTCCTCCTTAGACAAAACAACTGCATCATCTCCAAAATCCATAGATTCATTATAAGCATCAAGTTCACGCTCCTTCATAGGTTTCATAGCATCAGATACAGTTGCTACAACATCAGTCACCTGTAAAAACAACAACAGAAAAATACATTTACTGAAATTGGTCATTTTATTAACAAAATTGCAACACTACAACATTAATAAAACAACAATAGTGAAAAAATAAAAATAAAACTATACATACTTAAAATATATAATAACAATAACAATGAATATATAACTTTATGCAACAACAAAAAAAGTTGACAATAACAATGACCAAAACAGAATATATCCATTGAAAATATAAAATAATTACAACCATACAATGATAATTATCCAAAAAAAAATGGATATCCATCAAGCAACATAAATACATTAAAGCAAGAACAGGAAAATAACTAAACATGTTTTTAGTCCCAAAAAACAATGTTAAAAAAAACTACATTTAACAAAATAACAAAAAACTAAAGTTTCAAACATAATAACAAAAACAAAAAATAAATCTTCATTTTGATGCCATGAGTGGACTGAAGTCGGCTATGTAGATACCTTTTGTTCCGTGTCACTCTCAGTGTAGAGTCCAAGAACTTTACTTAGCTAAATGTTTAGTAGTATTATAGTATGTTTAGTGTTATCTTTGTTACCATGGATTTTTGGTTCAGACCGGGAATTATTTGGACACTCATAGTAGTGCTTATAGATTTTCTAAGTTTAACCTATAGTTTAAGAATATTAAGTATAACCTAAGGTTTGATTATATGACTGATATTAAGGATAGTATTTGTTATATTATAAGGTTTAGATATCAACCAATAGGATTTTAAGCACATGTTTTGAATGGTAATTAAGGATTAAGTACTTTTGAGGATTAAATTAAATAAGGGTAAAATTTGAATGTTATAGGGTCAGTCAGCAGCCTTGAGTACGTTGAGGGCTTAGTCAAGGCTGTTTACTCCATTCAAACTTAGCTAAAAATGTGTAAATTCATGTTTAAATATTCGGCATATGCCGATATATCGCAGCTATAGGGGGCGATATATCGCAGCACGTAGATACGGAAAACACGAATCGATGCACGGTCGCCTTGGGAACAAAGGTCCAGGCGATATATCGCCTCCTCCAGTATGTTTTCAATTGTTTTTGAATTCATTTCCTTTCAGCCATTCAAACTCCTTCAACAGTCCAGCATCTTTTGAACGAGTCTTCAGCCTCTGCTGAACGATTATTCAAATGATTTTCACCTAAAAAGCCATTATTTTTATTCAAGTAAAATCAAGATATTTTCATTCCCAAACTCTATAAATAGGACCTAGTACCCAGCCATTATTCACCATTTTCTCTAAGTTCAGAAGCTGCTAGTGTTAAGTGAGTGTGAGAGTGTAAACACCTGGTTTGGGGAAAAACTATAAGCTTAAACATCATAAGCTTATCAAACACTTTGGGAAGTGAGTTCTATAGTATTTCGATGGAGGTTAGATTGATCTTGCAAATCTTTGAGGTAACCAAAACTCTAGTTCCTTTCTGTATTATGTTTCCTTTCTCTTAGTCTTCTACTCAATTTCCTAACCTCATTCTTATTTTGGTTAGGGAATCCAAGTTCTTAAGCACTTAAGTTGTGGTAAGCATATTTTCTTTTAATGGTTTAGTCTTCCTATTCTCTTTCATTTCATCTCCCTTCTTTAGACTCACTCTTGTTCATTAGTGGTTTTAGGAGTGTTCCAAAAAGTCCCAACTCAGTCCATTTTATCCCGGTAACTTTGGTAAGGAAAATAGGCTAGAATCAATATGTTATGTGCTTATGTTATCTATATGTTTTATGTTATTAAAAGTGTTATGATATGTATATGTTTATGTTTGTAGGCTTGGGCATATGACCCATATGACTAACAAGACCCCAAATGGGTTATGGGCATATGACCTACTTAGCTAGTAGGACCCCACTAATCCCATGGGCATATGCTTGTTTAGTCTATGGGACCCCAAGTAATAATGGCCATTATAATAAGTGTATGTTATATGTATTATGTTAAGTCTTTATGTTTTCTTATGAAATTGTGTATATGACTATGTGTTAGATTTTCCTTGCTGGGCATTAGGCTCATTCCTTTTTATTTTATGTGCAGGAAAATAAGCTTTAGAGGCGGTAAGATTCGTGACGCTTGGAGGATGTGTATCGATGATGAATGGAGTCAAGGGGCCGAGCGTTAATCGATTCGAGGATGTAGTTTCGGTTTTATGTCTTTTTATATGTATTTTCCGCACTAATTATGTAATGTTTTATTATTTTAAATTATGTTTTTGTTTTAAAGACAATGGGATCCCATATCCTTTTTGGTATTTACTTTGTAAGTAACTCTTATTTTTATAAGTTACTTAATAAAATTATGGTATTTTCGCAAATGTAAGTTCTTTTAAGGATTTTATGTATAGTTTCGTTAATGGTCCAAATAGTCTAGATTAGTGGGTCATTACACTCAGTGTCTTCACTATCAACCTCATCATCATCTTCTCCACTAATCTCATTTTGCTTTCCTTAATATCTACACCAGAATTTCCTTCTTCCCCCTTGTCCTCGCCTTCATCTTTTCCAGCATCCTCTTCTTCTTCCTCGTTAACATCTTCTTCATTTTCATTACTCTTCTCACGATCGTTGTCACTTCCTTTATCATCATTATCGTAATCATTCTCTTCACCCTACATTTAAAAACCAAAACATTAAACAACAAACATATATGCATAAACCAAGGTTGCAACATAACCAGAACAATAACATAACAACATCTAAACAACACTACCTTATCAAATGCATCCACAAAAACAGTATCAAACTTCTCCTGCATAGCAGACAACAGAGTAATAACACCAATAAATTGAGACTTCACATACTCCTTCAAATCTAATAACTTTGCAACCATTCCTTCATGCTTAAACACCAGCGAATCCATCTTAGCGTTTAAATAATGAAATTGGGTGGAACCATCAGGGAGGGTTGTTGGGATTTCACCACCAACAAGACCCACATTAGACACAGAATTTACTTTTGCTTCCCCAACTTCATCAACATCGGTGTTGAAAGCAAATCCACCCAACTTGTAGACAACAACCTCATTATCATTTGGCTTCAAATTTCTCAACATCAACTACAAAACAACCACCAAAAAACATTAAAATGTAATGGGCAGACAATGTTATAACAATAGTAAAATAACATATAAACAACATAAAACTATACCTTCTTAGTTGGAATATCAAAAACAGTAACCTTCAACAATCTCAGGTCAGGAGTACTAGAACAACTCCACCTAGCAATCCTCGGAATAGTTTCAGAAACCAATTTGCAGTACTTCCCAACCATATAGCAGCAGCACTCATAAAACCAAACTTGAAACACATGTGGGCAACCAAACAATGTATAATAAGGTTTAACTTTCTTCTCCTCATTTAAATTATGTACAACATTGTACCAACTATCCAATTTACCCTTCAAAGACATAATGGTTTCATCAAAAGATTTCTTACCTCATGCGTACTCACTATAACGACCACTATCAAGCACATCTAAATCTTCACGCATAACTTATTTTTTCTTTCTAGAACTAAGTAGAAATCATTGCACAAAATACAGAACAGCCAACTTTACAGCAACTTCATCATTATCACCCCACCTCTTAGCCCTAAAACACTCACAAATAGATTGCTTAGAAATCTTATCACAACCTGGCCAATATTTATCCAAAAAGCTATTTGACTCTTGTTTGAAATTCAAATTATTGCACTCCCCTTCACAACCGAAACTATAAATCAAAGCAAACTCTTCAATACTAAATCTCAACCTAATACCACTAACCATAACCCATAGCTCATACTCATTTGGCTGGTTAAGTTCCCTCAATAACAGCCCATGCATTAATTGAGGCTGTGGATTAAATAAAGGAAGATTCAAGAAACTACCAAAATAAGTTTCAAAAAAGTTTTTGTTTATCAGACAAATAGTTATTAAGGTCCTTAATAACCTGATAAGTACAACAAGATACAACCTCGGTGGTAAAATATTGCTTTGGATTGATTAAGTAATGCCAATTCCTACAAAAAAAATATATAAAAATTAAATTAACAAAAATAGTAATGAAACAACCATAAAACAACAAAACATAAACAACAACGGACATCAAAACAAAACAAAAAAATAAAAACACTGAAACAACCACACAACAACAAAAACAAACAGTAAACATAGAAACAACAACAATAAAACAAAATCAAAAATAAAAATAAGCTCCGAAAACAAATTACTAAAACTATAATTTAACCTAATAACTTATAATGAAATTTCAAACAAACACATTATCTTCATTCAACTGTAAATCACGATCCAACACACAATAAAATTTTAAAAAAAATGTAAACAGAACAACAATAATAACACAACCAAACAACATGATGATATAAGAAACTTTAAAATGGGAACATTACTAAAACTTACAATACATATTCAAACAAACATTACAAGAAACAAATTCTATACATTCAACAGTCAAAGTGAAAAAAAAATAAGCAAAACCCTAAAAACCAACATCAAAACAATACAATACAAACAACATGCAAACCTTACCAACAAATTCCTTCAGATCATCTCCCACAACTTTTCTTGATTTCACCTTTTTCGCCTTCCCCCTTTCAACAGCATCAGAAACCAACTTCCATTTCTAAGATTGGGATTTCGATGACTCGGCTTTGGGCGAGTTATGAGAGCTTGGTTTCTCTTCAATCCGCTTCACAGAAGCTTTCCCCATCAGCAAAGCTTGTTTAGAAATCTTTGGAGACTTTGGAATTTTTTTAACAGAATGAGAAGGAGTAGAAGATCCTGATCGTAATATAGCCATAGATGATAGATAATGCTATATATAACAACAAAGAACGTGGGCTTAAATGCTTCAATAACCATTAAGAACATAATTTTTATGGAAAAAATGAAGATACTAGTGTGATCGTGGAGCAGAAAAAAAATGGAGAGAATAGTGGAAGAGTGTATATTGTGAAAGTGGAAAGAGTGGGAAGTTGTCATAAAAAAATAAAAATAAATAAATAAATAAACTTCATCAATACAAATTACACGGAAGAGACAAAAGTATTATTTTTGTAATAAAAAAAACACATAGCGCAAACATAAAAAACGTTATTAGTAGAAAAGTAATTATTGACGTGTGGTAGTAAAAAAGTTTATATTGTGATATATTTGGCACTTTATGTAAAATTTCCTATTTTTTATCCATTGGTGACACCACACACTCACTGTACAGTGAGTGTGTGTCGTGAGCCACGTTAGGAATTTCCCTAATTTTCTCATTTGTTTATTTAATTAATATTTAAGATAATATAATTATCCCAAAATAAATATTAATTAATTCAAAATTAACTTTATCTTAAAACAATAATTTTTAAATAAATGAACAAATATCTTATAAAAGATAATTATTAATCTCTCTATATATTAATCTAAACTTGATTAATATTTATTTTAACATATATTTTTTCAAAATAAAAACTATACAGTCAAATAATTAATTAATTCATAATTAATCAATTGCCCATAATTATCACATAACTATTTTCTTGTCGCGAAAAATTAATTCATTTGCAATTAAGTCCTTCTCTCTACTATATATTTTAAATAGTGCTGGACTTCCTAATCAAGTCATTTGGATATAAACGTGTAACTAAGAGTAATTAATGGATTAGGGTTTAAAAGTTTTGATCATAGGAACAGTTACTTTCATTTAAAAGTTTAAGTTTGTGCATGGGATCCCAAAATAAATGTTTACAAGTCATTTACAACTCCAAAGGATTGTTACAACACAAGCTGGCCTAAGCAGCAAAATCGAATCTTCAAAGTTGGGAAACATTTAAAGGCTTATACCCGAGGATTATTGTTGTCCAAAATCTATATTCCAAGCCTTCCAATGTTGCTTGAAGCTTCACCAAGATGGAATCAGAAATGGGATTGAACAAGCCTTTTAAACTCAAACAAGTCAAGCAATGGTTGATGAGTTTCTTTGGAGAAAACTTATGATCTTTGAGAGCTTGAGAGAGAGGTTAGAGAGAGAGAGTTGAAAAGTGTGATCAAGGCTGTTCAACTCTAATAACCCTTATTTATAGTGTAGACACTATCATTAAGTCCAACCAATAGGATAAGAGTTTTTAAACACATCATTTGGAGCTAAGTCACGTAATTGTACGGTCTCGTACGAATCGCCTAGGCGATGTGTCGCCTGCTAGGTGGTGATACATCGCCTGCTGGGGTTTTTTCCTCTTAGGCACTTTTAGGCGATGTGTCGCCTCCCACAGGCGACGCAATGCAGATGCCTCTGTATTAACGCCTCGAGCATGACCCCAAAATTCCTCCAAACTTTTTAGGAATGTTTGGATACCTCATTGTATCACTTTAGACCCATAAAAGTCACTTTTAGATGCCTACTACACAATCTTGTGTTTTAACTTCAACTTAAGTGAAAACTGTTAAGTGTTTTGCATCTCATTGTGCAAATAACTTAACCATTATATTTAACCAATCTCAACATCAAGTACATCCGAATACGCTCTAGCATAGACAAAATTGTTCTATCTCTAGCTATCAATATTGATGGTGTCCCATTAAATGCCTCATAAATGTTATTCAATAGTATGTCACATATAGGATTAGTCCTAAAATGTGACCTGGACCAGTGCTTTGGACCTGCACCCATCAACCACTTGTAAGCTTCATGATTGACCATTCTTATATCCTCCATCATAGCTTCAAATCTTATAACAGTTACTTCTCTGGTAGCCTTCCACAACATGTCTTTCAAGGTTTTATCTTTAAACACCTTTATGCAATTCTTCTCCAAATGCCTAGCACAATGCCTATGCTTGGCCTCAGGTACCTCTTCATCCCACATACCCTTCAAAGCTTGCTCCCATCCTTTTTCCTTGTCTATTATGAAGGAAATGATTAGAGTTCTCAATTTTTAAGTCAATTTTTAGTAGGTTTGTCATGAGTCCTTATTTTCTAATTTTAACCACAACAATGGCAACAGGATACATTGAGTTGTTTCCATCTATTCCAATTGCAATTAGAGGATGTCATGGATGAACCCCTTTAATATGAAACCTATCTAAACAATTCACCGGCCTACATCCACCATTGCACTCTTAACCCATCAAAGCATATGTACATCCTCTTGAACCTTAGCTTTCCATTCTCACTTCGTTCTGTAAAAAATTCCACAGTTGAACCCCCTATTAGTGTACTTAATCTTCTCAGCATAGTCCCAAAGAGCATTATATTGATATTGATAGCTTCCTTCAATTTTCTTATCAGCAAAAAGTGGAGCTCTATATGCCTTATCCCTTGTTATTTCAAGCACATTCTCTTTGTTAACTTTGTGGATGAAAGTGGAGACACCCAACTTTTCATTATTCTTTAACTCTTCTAAGTACTTCTGACTCAACCATTTGGAAGTTGCGAATTTGTTTGTATTTTTCCTAGAGCACTTGTGTTCATCAACTAATGTCTTGATGACAGATGTGGAAGTGTCATAAATCTTAGATGTAAAGCACACCCAAGGACAGCTTACACCCTTACATTGTGCTCTATTCCTGTTAGTGTCATTCTTCTTAAATCATATATCATTTCCGTTTTGTATTGCATACTCCCCAACTACTTGCTTAAACACCAGACATGATGGAAATGACAACCCTAACTTGAAGGTTGGTTTGGCCATGTCGATTGCAGCCCTAAACTCAGGCAGCTCAGGTAACTTGATTTTTTGAACCTTTTGTTAGGTTTGTGCAAATAACTAACTTCACCATCATTCTCAGCAATGTCATCATACTCACTAGAGTTGTCATGCACAACATAGTCATTGTCCTCATCACTAAATGTCTCGTCTCCTACATCAATTTATATAGGCCTCTTACCTCTCCCTTGCAAATGTTTTTTCAGCCCTTTCATCAACTTCCACTCTGTCATCCTCTTATTCATATTACAGGTCTAATTAATATTCATCCTCATCACCAATTTCTTCACTACTATCACCCCTTGCCTCACCTATTTCATCAACAAAATCAACCCATAAATTTGTATCAGCATCACCATCACATAGAGCATTTATTTCAATTCTTTCATTAAGCAAATCAACCCCTAAATCAGTTGTCTTATCACCATCACATGGAGCATTTGTTTCAATTCCCAAGTAAGTCCTTGCCTCATTTGTCTCATCAACCGAAATAGTCCATCCCTCAACTATTTCATCTAGCAAATCAACCCCTAAATCATATCTTTCATCAACCATATCAGCCTCTAACCCAACAACCTTAGTTTTGTCACATTTTACCTCATATAAAGCAGTCATAGATACCTAGTTTTCACTACCTAAAGCAATCCCATCCAAACTAGACCCAACCTCTTCAGTTTGTGTCACATTTCCCTCACCCAAAGTAGACCCAAGTTGAGGCCCAATTACTGCTAAAGCATGACTTTCATTAGATGTTGGCTCTGCAAAATGCAAAACAAAATAGAATAACATAAGTTGTCCAACACAAAGCACTCGGTGATCCCAAAATAAACATTGATTTTTAAAAAATGGAATATGGTCAATACAACACATACAAATCAATACCCAACACATTCCACAGACCCCACAAACACCCAATAAAAGTCTTAAATACTTTCCTTGGCCTACTATATGCTTCTTGACTAGAAAACCACAGACTGCATGTTTTATGTACACCAACCAACACCAAAATGACAAAAAAATACCTCTTTTTTTGTTTATTAATAAGTTTACCATAAAGCATTTACACCAACACACACGGGCATGTACATTTCGAACTACTAATACAAAAACAAAAAGAAAGATACCCAAATAAAGAAAGAAAGAAAAAGCTTACCATAAAATGGAATCTCATTGACACCATGAGACTGCGGGTATCTTTTTTTTCTATACATTTTCGATTCATCCCCATATGTAACGCCCTACTAATCCAAGACTATTGCACCATGTGTTTAAAATAGTGCTTAACTCGTTGAGCGAGTCATTTGGACTCAAAAGTGTAATCAAAGTTAATTAAAGGTTTAGGTACTAAAAAATTTGGTCAAAGGATTAGACTTTTCATTAAATTTTTAAACATTTACCAGGGATCCCAAAAGAGCTTAAATAAAACAAAATTACGATTAATGTTCTCAAAATAGTTGGCCTAAGCAACAAAAATGGACTTCTACCCTAAGTCCCTCAAAATATCTTGACCCTGACGGCCAAGCAGGCCAAACACGTACGTGCCACTCTAGAACGCTCCAACTCATGGCTTGTAGCGTCTCGGAATTTTACTTAGCTAGATAGTAATAGTAGTAGCTGTAGAATTTTAGTTTTTGTGGTTATTGGTTCAAGCCGAGATTTAGTTGGAAACTCGTAGAGATAGTTATGAATTTTATAAGTTTAACCTATATTTTAGAAATATTAATTTTAACATAAGGTTTGATTAATATAGCTAGTCCTAGAAATATTATTTATTATAACATAAGGTTTAGATAGAATTATTAAGAGTGTGACACTTGTCACATGTATGATTATTAAGGATTTAAGAATTTTGGATGAATAATTTAATAAAGGATAGATTTAGAAGGTCTAGAACCTTCCCACATCTATTAGGATCACATTTTTCTCAATCAAAGTGGTTTAAACAAATTAAAGTGTGCAAAAACATGTTTAAAATATCAGTGTAAGCCGATATATCGCAGCCATAGGGGTCGATATATCGCCTATGTTGATACGAAAAACACATCAACTTCGCACGAACGAAACCACGGACCCTCGGTATTATGGTGTAGGCGATATATCGCCTATAGGAGGCAATATATTGCCTATAGGAGGCGATATATCGGCTCCAATAGCCATTTTTGAATTTTCATAGAATCCTGGACTAGAAACAGCCATCAATAACTTTGACTCATTCCTAAACGTCTTTGACCGAGTTCTGGGCATCTATTGAACAGATAATTCAAATTTATTCAATTTTTAATCATTTATTTATTCATTTTAAAAGGAGTTAGTTTCACTCCTTGAACTCTATAAATAGGACCTTTCACTCAGCCATTCTATTCATCATTCAAGCACAGTTAAGAGCCTCCAAGCTGCTAAGTTCGTTCTAGAGAGAAACACTAGGGTTTTAGGGTTAAAGCTTTCAAATCTAAAGCTTTAATAAACACTTGGGAAGTAAGATTTTGTGTGATTTCGGTATTTGAGATATAGATCGAAGTTCTAAGCTATCTAAGGTGTCGTTCTTCTTCAGGATTAGTCCATTTCCATTTTTTTTATTATTCTTTCCTTTTCTTCAAATACGAATTCGTTATAATGACTTTTGGTTAGGTGTTTGAGTTTCGTGAAACTTAAGGTCTTCGGTAAGTTACTATTTTGATGGTTTAGATTTTTTATTCATCTTCTTTCTCTAGAGGACTTATGGTTTCTTTATGTTTGGGTTTAGGAGTTTCCAATCTCATTCATGTCTCTAATATTCCGGTTTTGGTAAGGAAAATTAGATAGTTTAGTTTGATCTAGGCTATGTTTTTGTGTGACCTAACATTTCAGGTACAATAAAGGGATAAGTGTGTCTGGACCTAAGGTGTCCAATGATGTATGATGGACTCATGTCCGGTAGGCTCGATTGCCAAAATTTTATGACGGACCTAAGTTGATGTCCAGTGTATGACAGACTTTTGTCTGGGGCTTAATTACCACCCCCTTGTATAAGCACTTATCTTTTTATTATATCTGACTTGTTATTATGATCTATGACCTATAGTTATGATTATGACTTATGACCTATGAATATGACTTAAGCTATGATATGACCTAGAGTTTTATGTTTTGTTATGACTCTTGTGCAATTTAGGATATGTTGATTAAATGATTATATGACTAACTCTTGTTTGTATTTTCCTTACTGGGCTTCCTTATGTTGTTATTTCAGGCAATTAAGGATAGAAATGACAATGGCAAGTGGGACCTAGGAGCTTCGTGATGTACTCATGGGGACCATATAGTCGAGGAAGATCAAACGGGCCTATTCTTATTAAAGCATGTTATTTTAAAGTTTTACTTAAATGTTTCTCATTCTTATGTTAAAGACAATTATTTTATTTTTGTAAAACCATGGATCCATGTATATATTTTCAAGTTTTTATTCAATAAAAGAGTAATATTTATGATTATGAATCAATGCTGTGTTCTCGATAATCTATGAGAAATTAGGGTGTTACATGGCTGGTCCACTTTCTCCTTGACCTTACCTGCACCAAAGAGCACCCTTGAGCCAAGGCCCAATAAGAAAACTCAACAAGGCATAATAGATATTCAATTAAACATAGACAATAAATAACATGCTTTGCAGATAATAAGCAAACTCATTTCAAAATATAAACCATTTATGCCTATGCCAAGCAAAGGGCATCACTGGGGCGTCAATCTTACCTCTGATGTCAGGCGAGTGTGTACAGCACCCCCATAGTGGCCATGCCATCACGACCTACATTCTGCATGATTATCGCCAAATACGACTTATGCCGATCAACCACAGAAAATCAAATACAACTATGCAATAAAGGTACTCAGACCTAAATAGATTCAATGCTTGGTTATAATCGCATTCAAACATCAAGGTCGATGCCCTATTCTAGGTGCATGTGCCAATTTTCTTATCTCAAGTCCTGAGCTAAAGGCGAAACAACCACAAGTGCGATCCTTTCCTCGGGCCTCTCAAAAACCCTAGTCACAACATTAATGATACACTCATCAAGAACTAAGTTCAATTACGGTCTCCAAAATTAAACTCTAACTCTTGGGGCCTCCAATTCAATTAAACAAGGTGATGAAATCGTCCCCCAAGTCCCCAAGTGTGCCCCCTGAATCCTCGAAACCCCGAGTCTAACTCCCAAAAATCAGATTAAACCATTTTATGGCACCTAGCGCGATTGCGCCAGCCCCTGGGCGCGATTGCGCCCTCAGGAAGCTTGGGCTTTCCATGCCCCTAACGTGATCATGCCCTACCCTATCATGGTCGCGCTATTGCAAAATTCATAAGCTTCTAGGACACTAGCGTGATCGCACTAGGTCCCTGCAAACACAAATCGCAGGCTAGATTTTTCCCAATTCCTCTCAAATGGTTCCATGTGATTTGAGACTCAAAACTCACGACCCAAACTAGATTTTAGCATATTTTAAACATAAAAAATGGCGTGGTGGGGCCAGTTTTATTAACACAAAAAAAATTCCATCTCTCATAGAAACAATTTATATATTCAAGAAAACATCCAGACAGAAACATTAATATGCAACATCATTAATCATGCAACATATATATAATTATACACATACTTATATATATCATATGCACATTTAAAAAAATATTCAAAAACATAAATATTTACCTCTTGAACCCTATCAAGTGTCATTGAGTCTTTTCGTATTTATATATATATATATATCAATCTTTCTATCCAACGCTTTGAGTACTCAAACCATGATCTTCTGGAGTGTTCTCTACACCTCAAGATGTGTGTGAGCACATAGAGAATAAGGGTTTGTAATTTAGAAATCACAATTATAATCTCAACACATGAGAACTTGGATTATGGCTTGAGAAATATTAGAATAAAATAAGAAGATGACAATTTCTTGTCTAACAAATTCTGAAACTTTTTCTGAATTACTATTCTCTTGTTTTCCTTCTTATCACATAATATATATATTAGAGATTATATATTCCCTTATTATTCCTAATAATAATAGTAATATAATAATAATATCACAATGATGATAGGAATTGATTTAGGTAATATCTAACTTACCAAATTTGAAAAAAATCTATTTTCAAATTATTAATTAATTAAATAAATAAAATAAAAACAATATTGATACTTTATCAGTGTTCTCTTACACACATGGCACAGTCCCGGACTGTGTCATGCGTGTAGCAGTATATCCTCTCAGGGATATTGTATTTTTCTTTTATTTATTTATTTAATTAAAATCAATCATTCCCACAAAATATGGTATTATCAGTTTAAGGAAAAGATCACAACCATATTTCAAAATTTAAATTTTAAATTCAAAATTCAAATTGATGATCATCATTATCATCATCTTTTAAAATTCAATAAATCAAAAACTATTTTGAATTACCAAATTTATTTTCTCCCACTCAAATAAAATAATTAATTTCAAAAACTAATTTATTTATTTATTTATGTATATTTCGAAATTTTATATTTAAATAAATATATATTTTTTAAAATTTAATAATAATTCCAAATTAATTATTCAACCTCAATTATCACATAATTGTATATTTGACCCGAAGAATAAAATTCTTCTCGAATTTTCAAATTACAGTTTTTCTCTTGTCTCAACTCTTACCTTGATATGGTATTGATAGAGCCACCTGGGGACCTATGGACCTATAATATCAAGCTTCAATAAATATTAGATTATTAATCAAAGCTCTTTGATTAAATAATCATATTTATTAATCTCATTATTACTCTACTATAAATATGAGATTGAACTCTTGATAATCATAGACATATGTTTACAAAGTACTTTATTAAAGAATAAAGTGTCCATTGATATAATCATTACATACAATGTTAATCCTCTATTAATGGTTCATAATTAAAAGGGAATAAAATTACCGTTTTACCATTTTAACTATATCTTATTCCTAGAGTACCATTGACTTCACTAGTGAAGGTTGTGTCACAACAAGTTTGCAGCGTGAGCGCTCATAACCTTTTCAGTTCCAAAAGTCAACCCAATAGGGAACCATTATTCAATCTATAAAGAGGTATAGATTCTATATCTGTTAAACTATGTCCCCAACGATATATATCATTGAGTCCCCAAAACAATTGTTCTTAGCCTGATCATTCTGACAAACCTTAACGCATGAATCAAAGGATCAAATGACATATATAGGAGTTCATAGTAACCTCAGGATTAAGATCATCGTGTATATGATCATCATTTGTTGTGTTTGATTAATACTATGAAACAGTTTTTAAACAAGTATTAACAAATCACATCTAGTCCAGTTCTATATATCACTATATATAAAGTACCTTCACTAAAGTGTCCTACTACACTAGTGACCCAGATCTAGGTCACTTGTATTCATAATACTAGCGAACCGTACTAGCAGTAGTTAATCTAAAGATTCCATAATTTTATTTTACTACGAACTATTTCAAGTTTATTATCTTAATCTCGATCCTCTCATACCAATATGAGATTAAGACCACATAGATAAACTTTGGAATTTTATGATATTTACTTAATATTATCAACATAATATCGGACATAGTCTATATATATAATAATTCAATTCAATTATTTATTTCATTTAAAACATTTGTCAACTACAATTGCTTTAAGGGCACTATTCCCAACAAAAATAATGTGAGAGTAACTAACTCCAAGGGTTGTTTATCATTTTTCTCTACTTTATGGTCAAATGACCATTATACCCTGTAACGTCCCAAAATTCCTAATAAGGCTTAGTGCCTTGATTAGTGGGCCAAGAGGGCTTAATTGGGATTATATGTGATGTAACGCCCTACTACCTTAGAGTCGTTACTTAGTGAGTTTAAAACACAACTGTGCAACTAACTGACTCTACGAGGTTTTCAAAGACCAAAGTGTGACTAACCGGAAGTTAAGGCTGTAATCTTTGAAAATATTTAGTTTCATTAAAAACTTTTAAGTATCAACATCTGGGATCCCAAAAATAAGGTTTACAAAGTATTTACAACTCAAAAATAGATTTACACTTGATTGACTATCAAAAGAACAAGTTAATACAGCCATATTCAAAATGCCCCCAACCAAAGCAGTCGGGCAGGCCGAACATGTACGCGTCGCCCCCACGCTCTCCATACTCATGGCTGGTTGACTGACCCCTTACTTTTACCTGCAACACAGAGCACCCGTGAGCCGAAGCCCAGGAAGAAAACTCAAACAGTACATAACATATGCATATATTATACCAGCATATAATCCATTGATAAACAGGAAAACCATCAGACTGAACAAACACGGCCATGCCGCCCCAGAGGCCAAACCCAAGCCTGGGGTCCCGGTCCTTACCGTAAGGATAACTCATGTATCCATTGGGTCCCACCCTGACTATAAGCATCCCATGTGCTAGGTGTTACTTCCGGCCCCACGGCCGTTCTCAGCCTTTGCCGCTCTCGGCCTTAGCCGTTCATTTCATTATAATCACACATATAGTACATCTCGAAATAATCTTTCAATCATATGATAATTCATTTAAGGTTATACATTAGCACATAATACAATCTAGGGCCATGCCCTGCAATAACACTATGGGTCCATGCCCTGTTCTCGAGTGCTACAGTTTTCTTACCTGTATCCCGAGCTTTCCTGATGCACCAAGGTCACAAGCACGGTCCTCTAGCACGAGCCTTTCTGAAATCCTAGTCACAACACACATAAAACACTTTTAATACTAACCAAACCCAAAACCACTTCCCGAGACCAATCCCGTACTCTCGGGACCTCTAATTCCTTAAAACAATACATTGGAACCATCCCCCGCGTCCCCGGGCAAAAGCCCTAAAAACCCAACTTTTTGGCTGCCAAAATGGCCTAGGGCCGCGGCACTCCCCACAAGGGCCGCGGCGCCCAACGGCTAGGCCACATCCTGAAGCATCCTCGCGCCGCGGCGCCCAAGAACAGGGCCGCGGCGCTCCTACGCTAACCCAGATTTCTGGGTTTTCTCTTGCGTTTTTCCCAAGCTACAACCTCCCCAAATCATCCCAAACAAATACCTAAACCCCAAGATCAATTTAAAACTTCATATGAACCATCTAACAACCTATAGACACTAGAATCAAGATCAAAACACCATCACACCCAAAATCCACCCTTTGATTTCTAATTTCAGCAAACCCAAACCAAAACTTTAAAATGCTTAACTCATGCTTAGATTTCTCAAATCAAAACAGAAACCAAACTTAAATGTGCATAAAGTCCTTACCTCAAGTGGAGAATTCGCCCAAAAGTTTCCTTGATCTCCTCCTAAACTCCCACTTTAGCCCCTTCTACACTTCTTCTTCTTGCCCTAGCTTTTCTTTCTTCTAGTTTTTCTTCTCTTCAATTTTTATCAAGACCATCAAATGACCCAATGCCCAAACTGTGTACCCCAAAAACCCAGCTGAAAATTGTCTAAATCCCTTGCCAAAAGACCATTTTACCCCTTCCTAATAATCCTTCCTAACTAAACCTTCAAGGGCACTCTTGTCCTATCACTTCTATTTCAATTCTACCATTTTCCATCTAAAACTTGTTACTCAAAGCAGTTACAAACGGTTACACAGGTTACTCAATCGCCAATAACTATAACCTTTAGTTCTCAATTCAACTTACAAAATTCCTAAAGTACCCCTAGGCTCCTCCCGAGCCGGGTACAAAATCCCGTTGTGACTTTTAGACTAATTAGCTCACTAGGACCGTCTCAACGCGTGCATCACAATAAAAACACCACACTCACATGGCACAAATCACATAATACAATTATCACATTTATGCCCTCAACGGGCTAAAATTACCATTTTACCCCTAACATACAAACGGGGCTCACATGCATCTGTACACAACCTAATCATGCATTCTAATCACATATTCAATCAAATTCATATAATATCATGTCAATTTACTTCTTGCCCTCCAGGCATGCTTAAACAAGGTCTTAAACCTTATTAGCAACTTGGGGTGTTACATGTGACATTATGTGATTTAATTGAATATTTATGTGATTATGTGAATTACATGAGCTATATTATAATATGACTGATTATGCATGTTTAAGTATATTAAATGTGCTTAAAGGTCCGTTTTTGTTAAAAATTGGCATATTCATAATTTTGACCCGTTGATGGTATAATTGTAATTATATGTGTTATATGTTTGAGACCACATTATTATGTGGATACATTTGAGATATTCAGCGGGAGTCAGTCCTTTTGAGCAAAGTAGCAGAAAGGTCACAACGGGGATAAATACCCGGCTCGGGGTGAGCCTAAGGGTATTTTGGTAATTGGGTGGAATGTCGGGAATTATTGGAGTATGAGTTATATTTGGGAAAAATATTGATATTTTGAGGATTAGTGGAATTAATTGGGAATTTTAAGTGTGATTAGTAGGAATTGGTGCCAAATGACCAAAACACTCTTGGGGGTTAACTTGGAAGTTAGATAAGGCAGGGGCAAAATAGTCTTTTACCATTGATATAGTTGAAGACTCAGCTTAGGCATACCATAATTTAACGTTCTCTCTTTCACTCTCTATCCCTTTGCTCTCTTTGGGTTTTTGAAGAGCTTCTCCTAGAATTATAAACCTATGGATGATCTTTGTTGGATTTGAGTTTGTGGTTGAGGAATGGAGGCTGCTAGAGGCGTCATCAAGCTAAGGGAATTAGAGTTACTAAGGAATTCAGAGGTGGTGTCACAGCTCAAAATGCAAGTTTTTCCTAGGGGACTTTTCAGTCCATTGTGGGGTCGCGGCGCTAAAGCAAATTTCAAGGTATCTTGGTTTTGGGCTTTGGGATACCAGAGCAGAGGGCTTAGGAACGATTCCACTACCCTGTTTAGTGGAATCTGAGGTCCCGAGAGTTAGGGCTCGATCTTAAAGCCATTTATTGGTTTTAGTTCTTGATGGAATTCCTTGATGTGTTGTGACTAGGGTTTACCGCTAGGCTCGAGAGAAAAGGATCGTGCTCAGGGTCGCCTCGTTAACTCGCTCGAGACTTCAGGTAAGAAAACTACACCTGTGTTGAGATTAGGGATTGGGCCCCGATCGTTGAACGTGGTTATGACCACGCTTTGGAATGTTTATTTAAACATGAATAAGTGTATGATACATAGTTGTGTTAGGTGTGAAATGCATATCTGGTTGTATCTAATTGAAAGTCTCGACTTATAAGTCGTGGTCGGCATTAGCATGTAGAATGTAGGTCGTTATGGCTGGGCCAATTTGGAAGTGCGATATGCGCTTGTACGACTCTATAGCCGCTTGGAAGAAAGGAGTTTTGTATGCGCTTGGGTGGCTCTATGGGCGCATAGATGGATTGAATGCCTACTTGAATTTGATTATAATTGTTAAGCATGATAATTATTATTTATATCTTGTTGAGTATTTGTTATATGTGTTTGAGTTTTCTTGTTGAGCCTTAGCTCACGGGTGCTACGTGGTGTGAGTAAGGGCAAAGAGAAGTTGGACCAGCCATGAGTTGGAGAGCTTCGGGGGCGATGTGTCCATGTGCGGCCTGCTCGGTGACCATGGTCGAGACTTCTTTTGAGGATCTAGAACTATAGTTCATTTTGCTACTCAACACGACTATTTTGTGTTCTATTTTTCCTTTACCTATTTATAAACTCTTTTATGGGATCTCATGTATATATTGAACTCTTTTAATGAAAAGTAATACTCTTTTGGCCAAAAAATTTAGTACCTAACTTATTTATTAACTTTAATTACATGTTTAAGTCTAAATGAGTCGCTTATCGAGTTTAACACTATTTTAAACACATAGTGTAACGTACCTGGATTAGTAGGGCGTTACATACCCCTTCCCATTCAAATGCTCATTAACCATTCCCAATGGCATTTTAGTCATCTGCCTATAATTCCCATTAACCTCTAATTACACCACAAGTTCCCAATGTATGAATTAATCCATCAAACATAACTATTCCACTAATTAATTTCATTTTACCAATTATCCCAAATTATAGAAATACCCTTGGCTCGACCCGAGCCGGGCATTTTTTCTCATTGTGACTTTTCCGCTAGAATCACTCTAAAGGATCCACTCATGCCGAAAATCATATATATATATATATCCACAAAATAATATGGTCTCAAGCACATAGCACATAATAATTATAAATATACCCTCAACGAGTCAAAATTACGAAAATGCCCATTTTTAACAAAAGCGAGTCTTTAAACACATTTAATACACATAATCATGCATACTCAATTATATAATAATATAATTCCCATAATTACCTCCACGTGTCCTCCGGGCACGCTAATCAAGGACCTAAACCTTATTTGGAGTTTTGGGACGCTACACCATAATGGTCAAATGCAACCTCAACCGGACTGGGTCCTTCAAATAATCCAACAAAAAGCCTGTTTTTTTTTGTTGGAATTTCATTCCACAGAAACCCTAATTTTTTTCATTCCCCAAACGTTTCTCTAAAATATGTCGTGACCCTAAATCCAATCGTTTTTTTTTTTATTTTCAATTTCTATTTTCTCTAAAGAAAATGCCATGTCATTGATTCCACGATATCCCAATCAGCTTGTTATTGTGTCAACGTGTCAAACCATGTCATGGGAAAAAAAGCCACATCATCATCCTATTACAAAAAATGAACGAGATTAGACAGAAGTCTCACATTACATCTTAGTAAATAGCCCAGGGATCAATTTTAACGACTTGAAAAATTAGGGGCACAATAATATATGTGTTATAGTTCAAGGGCAAAAAACCTAAATAGTCTTTATATTATATTATGATATTGGTTATTGCTTTTGTTATATACTTCAGAAAAGATTAATGCTTGACTTTAATTTTTATGATTCCATTAACACAAATTTTATAATTTTTTGTCTTGAGGTCACCGTTGGTCTCCCATGGCAACAAAGAGGTGGAAGAGAGAGAACATGCCTAATCCTCAAAGGATAGGGACATATATACTTCAAGGCATTGAAGAAGTCCTGTGGCAATGCTAATAATATGAATAATGTTTTACGTTTTTATTTTAGATTTATTCTTTTAGTTATGCTTTCATATTTGAATAAATTACCATATAGTTTTTAGTTAATTATATTTTATATAATATATACGTCTACTCATTATTTTAATAATTTAAATCTTTTTATTTTAACGAATTTTTGTCAATATTCTTCTAAATATTATATTTCTTCAAAAAAGTATTTGCAGGTCAAAGAGTGTTCATACCACTCACTCTCGAAGGAGAGAACCTAACCTAAGAGAACATCTCAACTTTGCTCATAGTTTCTGCGGAAACCATTAGCCCGACTTGCGTGAGCACTTAAACTCATAGCGGAGACAACCAAGTTGGGATAACAAGCTGAGTTATAATCAGCGAAGGGAAAACCCTTCTGTGAGGCGTGGGAACATCCCAATAAACTGAGCTTCAACTTGGAGGGACTATAACCCAGATAACATGCAGCCCGAATTGGGAGTTAATCATCAGCTCCCAAATAATCTGGCAGTGAGGGAACAACCCTAGAATGACTTGCCATGATGGAGGAATAGATGAGGCTCCTTTTGTCAAAAAGAAACAAGGATGAATGTCATTCTGATGAGGAGCTCGAGCCCTTTGCTCCTCACATTCCCGCAGCTCTGTATCTGCCTGGCTTTAAGATGCCACATATGGCGACCTACGACAAAATTATCGATCCATCTAACCACATTAGGACCTTCAACTCCTTCATAATGTAGGTGTTGACCTACGATGTGTTTTATTCCCAACCACTTTGACTGGAGCTGCCAAATTATGGTTTGACAGGTTCAAGAGGCACGAAATCACTTCCTATAATTAGTTGTTGTCTAATTTTAAGAAGTAGTTTCGAGCTGCTAAGGATATACGGGTGGAGGCCAATTCATTGGCCAACATAAAGTAGCAACCGGGTGAGTCTCTCAAGGCTTACATAAACTGGTTCACCTATATTGTGGCTCGAGAGGGAGATGCCAATGACAGTGCCAAGCTTATGACAATGCGGTCTGGAATCACCATAGGAGGTGAATTATGGAAAGAACTCCAAAGGAAAGGAGTTAAGAACATAGATGATTTTTTAGCTTAGGCTCAAGAGTGGATTAACCTCAAGGAGGCAGATTCCACTATAGCAGGAGCTAGTAGTGCTCTAGTTCAACCCACTAGAGTGGTGACACACGTTGTAGCGTCAGCTCAGCCAATTACCCATAACAACTAGATGAGTAACAATAATAAGAGGAAATGGAACAATGAAGGCGACAAAGCAGGGTCTAAGAAAAATAAAGCTGGGGATAAGTACACCTCAATTTTCACTGTGTATACTGATCTAACGGATACACGAGAAAGTATACACCTAGCTAACTCTAGTCAGCTTCCTTGTAAGAAGTTCGAGCCTTTAAGAAATCAATGCGCTAAGAGAGATCCGGCGAAGCTTTGTCATTTCCATAACCACATTGGTCATACTAATGATGACTTTCGCCAGCTGAAAGATGAAATTAAGACATTGATTTGGGCTAGACTGTTAGCACAGTATGCCCAAAATCAAGTAGCCCCTAACCAGCAGGTTGCACAAAATCTGCAACCAATTCTAGGTAATCAGTAAAATCCACCTGCAGCTCTTCCAGCTCCAGAAAACCTTCTCATCCCACCTCTAGTAGAAGGGAGGGACATAGCCACCATCGCAGACAGGCCACATTTAGCTGAAATAAGTAATGGGGCCCATAAGAGATACATACAAGAGCTGAAGACCCACAACGGTGCAATGTATACTCCCGAGCAGCGCTTGCCAAAGCGGCAGAGAATGGATAAATAGCCCATCATTTTTACTGTCTAGTAAACCCTGCCTAGTGAACGTATAATACCACGCAGTTTATGACTTTAAGTGAATTTATTTATGCGTTTGGGAAGTTACTCAAACTTGTAGGTTACAAATATATCAAACGAGTCTCAAATTTGTCTAGTGAACCCCTATAAATAGAGGGGAAATGAGCAGATTATGGGATCAAAATTTGTATGCCAAAACTCTGCAAAAATTATCATAAACAATTTCCTAGGAGATAAACAAGAAATAGCATAGACTCGTGGACTAGGTGGATTTTAACCACTAAACCACGTAAAGTTCTTGGTGTTTTTATTATTATTTGGTTTAGATAAAGCCTAATTTTCATTCTCAAATTTCTTAATTCACTATTGCCGAAAAACCATGTCAATAATTAATTTATTAAAATATAAATTAAAAAACCTAAACATGTTTCTCCTGATTCTTTTCTTCATCTTTCCATTAACCCAAAAAATCTCCAAAATCTCATCAACAAAAAAAAAATTGTAGGATTTTTCTAATCATTAATTGCCATGGATCCTTCAGCTCGCAACAAGATGGTGGTGAAGCTTACAACAATTAAATGACTTTTTTTTTCTTTTTCTCCTTCCTCACCTATTCTTCTTTTTCATCATCTTAATAACCCAGTTTTTAGAACTCAAGCATATCCCAAATCAAATATAGTTCAAGTACACTTTGATAATTCCAAAATCCATATCCCAAATCAATTTAGCATTAGAACTCTCAAAAAAAATCTAAATATAAGCCCATGTATCTAAAGCAAAGAACAAAAATGGAGATCTGAACCCAGATTTGAAACATTAAAAAAAACCCTCAATTTGAAGTCTTTTACCAAAGAAGAAGATTAGACGAGATCCATGCCCAAAGCTCTCCTCCCGACGCCCAGGTTCTCGCCTGAAGCTCTCTATCTGACGTGCAGGTTAGTAGTAGCAATTGTCACCGACGCGAGCTCTTTGTTTGATGACCAAGCCCTCGCTGTTGCTTCCCGTCGTGAAGCTGCCTCCAAGTCATGATCTAGGCACAAGCCTTCCATGCCCAAGCTTTCATCTGACGAAGAAGAAGGAGGAAAAAGGGAGGAGAAGAAGCATAAAGAGGTGGAAGAAAAGAAAAAAAAAGTGAAATAAAATATTTGTTTTGGATTTTTATTATTAATTTATTTTATTTTATTTTTATTATTAAAAAGTTTTAATTATTTTATTTATAATTTTACAATATATTAATAAGTTTTTAATTAAAAGTATAATGTGGACCAATAATATGCTGACATATGTCAGCTTAGTGAGCCACATTAGCAGTTAATGACCCTGGTTGTAATGATAACATCGGGTAATTTTACCACAAAAAAAGTTTGGATATATAAGTGTATAAACTAGAGGTGCACAAAAAAACTGCTAATCCGCCCCACCCGCCCATTAAAATACCTGCTGAAATTGGGTTGGGTTGAACCCAACCCGCCACATGATGGGTTGGATACAGGTTACAATAATATAAGGAGGGTCCAACCTGCACCCACTACTTTATTTATTTATTTTCTTGCATGTACATTTTTAGTAATAATCTAAATTTAAAAATACAACCCATAAATGGCTCGTGAAAAATTATAAAGTTTGTGACCCTTTTAATATGTTTGATGAAGACATTGGATTTTGGGATATGAATCGTTGTATTCTTTATATTTATACATATATATATTTATGGTAGTCCAAAGATTTAACTTTTTTTAATGAAAGTTTTCGTTGCTATGAGATTAATGGTGGTAACTTAGTAATTGTACATAAAAATTTGTTTAGGAAAAATATATGAAAAAATAAATAGTGTTACTTGTATTGATGGTTTAATATTATTGAAATTTTTTATAACAAAACTCAAACTGTTGAAATTATTAATGTGTGGATTGATGAGTTCAATACCATTTATAATTTGTATAATTTAGATAATTATTATAATTTGTTTTGTAAAGTTTTATATTCAACTTTGAGATACTATAATATTTTATCAATTATTATTCATGATGACATTGATGAGTAAAGATGGTATAAGTTTGAACTTTATAGTCTACAATTTTTTTTTTTTTTAAATATCATAACTATAATTTTGACATTTAAATCAACTCAACCCGCCCATAAAACCACATAAATTCGCCTAGAAAAAAACTGTCCAAACCGCACACTTGTTGGGAAGTTATGGGTTATATTTTTCTCAAACCGCCAAATAAAAAAACCACACAAACCGCCCAAAACCCACCTAACCCGCCCACTGTGCACCCCTAGTATAAACGTGAAAACCATAAGATATTTATGCCACAAATACCTTATTATTAATTCTAAAATTAATGTGATTGTCCTCTTTTCTTTGATTATTTTGTAGGTTGGTTTATTAATATTTTCCTAACAAAAAAGATTATATGTTTTTATATCCACATTTATTTTGGTTGTTTTCTCTATAAATTGGATGGTGGTGATTTCTGTGTTGAAGAGTGATATTATATCTGTGTTTTGTTACATACTATTTTATTTACAATCTTCTCAATGAGTTTTTATGTTGAGAGATTTTTTTAACTCATCATCTTTCATTCAAGGTGAATCTAAATACATTACATTTAGATTGTTAATGAGTTTACTTGGTTAGAATAATTCTTCAATGTATCTTCACATTTGTAATTGATGTTTTATATCTATAATATTGGTCTCTTGTAAATAAATAAATAAAGTTTAAATTGGAGTAGTATTCGAGATCAACTCAAGATAATATCTCACTAAGCACTCGGACTAAAAAATATTTTGAAAACAAAAGGAAACATTATGGATTAGTTTGCAAAAAAAGATTGGGACCAAGCTGTTAATCAACATTCCAACAAAAAAAAAAAAAAAGTTGCTAATCAACAATATGCCTATGTTTGGTAATGGGAAAAAGGGTGGGAAAAGAAAAAATTAGAGAAAAATGTGAAGAAGAAAAAATATATGTTTGGTGGAAAAGAAAAGAAGATGAAAAAAAAAGTCGCACACAACAATATCTCTAATTTTGAAGAGAAAATTGATTATTTTCTCAAACTAATAAAAAACTTAGGAGGATTCTATGGTAAGGGCTTCGGCGTGATTTTTTCAAAAGCTGACTCGTGAATAATTTTTCGGGTGATTTTTTTTTGTGATTGTATATATTGTAGTTATTTAGAGCACCTTGCAAATCTTCAAAAAATTCTGAATAATTTACAGTGCCGAAAATTAGGTTCAAACATGCAGTTTTCCACGCACATAACAAAATTAGTCACGTATGCAACAACATGTTTTTAAACTAGTTTTCGGCACTGTAAATTATTTGGAATTTTCTGAAAATTTTTAGGATGCTCTAAATAGCTACAATATACACGACCATAAAAAAAATTATGCCAAAAATTGTTCACGAGTCAAGAAAAAAATGAGAGAGAAAGTGATGAGAGAGAAAATGGCGAGATAGAAAAAATGAGAGAAAATGAGCATAAAAGAAGTGATGAGAGAAAATAATGAGATAATAAGTTATGAGAGATAAAATAAGGAGATCAAAAGTGATGAGAGAGAAAGTGATGTTAGAGAAAGTGAGGAGAGAAAAAGTGAGGAGGGAGAAATTAATGAGAGGGAAAGTGATGTGAGATAATAATAATTAAAATTGTTATGTGAGAAACAAAAATTGACAAAAAAAAATTTGAGAACAATTAAAAATAATTTTTGGTTGTTCTCAAAATTTTCTGTTTTTTGTAACTTTGTTTTTAAAAATTGTTTTTTGAAAACAATATCAAACACCCATACTTGTTTTCATAAAATAATTTTTAAGTTTTAAAAACAAAAGACAGTTTAGTTAAGAGGTCAAACACCCTACTAATATATAAAATTATATTTATATATAAACATCCTACTAATATATAAACACCATATTAAATTATATAAACACCCTATAACTATATAACAACAACAATATATATATATATAAAGGAGAATTCTGGCGTCCCTCACAGGACTGAGTCCTTCATGTGGGGCCAAGATTTTTGCCAAGTGTCAATTTTATATTTGTGTTAAAATGTTGACTTTTTAGTATTTTTACTTGGTATAACTGGCTATGTTTTTTTAGCTGACACAGTTTATATAAGTGGGGGTAAAAGCGTAATTTTAGGTCTAATAAATTGTACAATTGAGGGTTTTATAGTAAATTTAGATAGGAGTTGGAACTTATTTACAATTGTGGACACGCAACTATTTGACTGCTACTAAGTAACTATTATAATTGACTTAGACAAATGTATAATAAAATAACATAACAAAAACTGAAGTTGTTTTATTTATTTTTTTATGCGGTATAAAAAATGAATATAATGTGATGGAAAGTTTTTAATATTAATAATATTTTTTTTAAATGTATGGATTATTGAATGACACACTGCATTACCATTTAGTAGTTAATTTTTGTATGGACTTTTTATTTTGCATGAATATTGGGCATATTGGTATATGTATTAGCCACGTAAGAAGTTTCATTCTGGTAAGTAACTTTTGAGGGTTTGTTAAGTGAGAAAATTAAAGTATAACGCAACGAGAACATATATTTTAGTGTTAGTTTGTACATTTTTTTTTCTATTAAGTTTCAATGCTTTGGTTTTTGTTTGAAGTCATTTTTCTTCTAGTATTGGATGACTTCATAATCTACGTCTAATTATGTGTGACAATATTTAAAGAAAATAATAATACTTGGCTTGTGTTTTTTTTTCTAGTTAATTTAGTGGAAACAAAGAAAGAGTGATAACATTTAGGAGATAATGGTTGTAAAAATAATCACTAATACACTCATTTTGGTTCAGCTAAAATGCATAGTGAGATATGTGAGTTAAAGTGCACACCACATTTGGTGGCTTAGGTACGAGGAAATTATTATTTTGTTATTGATTGCACTGAAGATGAGGTCAACCAACTGAGAAGTATCGATTGTATGAGTGTGTCATATTGGATGCAGTAGAACGTCCTAAATCATGCTTTTGTACTATATGCTAGAGTGATTGTAAACATAGACACCCTTCTGGTTTAGTGGTAATACTTTTTTACTATACGACCACACTTTCTTGATTCTTGTATCTAATTGCAAGTCTTTTGGGGATCCTGAGAGTATGTAAGTTGTCATTTTGCTACCACCCCTTATGTCTATATTCACAACCTTCTCTCCATCCTCCTCGTAAGTCATAAATGAACTTACAAGGAGCATTGTCTAAATGAGGACATAGACAGGTTAAAGAAAATTAGATATTAAAATTAAATAAATAGAATCTCAATTTCTAGATTGAAGGACTTACTAATCCTGTGAGAAGGTTGTATACAACGCACTGCCCTTCGTCAAACACAATCATGGCAAGGTTTCCATTTGCATTTATAAATTTGGAGTTTGTTCATTGTGGAAATGGGAGAGATATTGGTTCTATATGGTAGTTTGGAAGTGAAACATGGCGTAGTAGATATGTTGGAATCTTGTCTCTCTGTGGATGGTAAGCACAATTTTATTTTCCGATATTGCCTACTACACAAGCTTGTTTTGTTTCAAATTATTTGTGTTCTGGCTCCCCCATTTATTGCATAAATTTATGTGATTATAAGGATCCCTGGAAGTTTGTTATGAAAATATTATTGGTTATATTATTATTTTAAGCTAATAACAAAGCTTAATTAGTGTAGTGAGCAATTTAAGAATATTACTATTACGATTACATGTTTTTTTTCCAACTTCGGAAACAATGAATCTTGTAGTTTCATTCAAAAAAAATTATGACCCTCTTGAGGAAATGAAGTAGGCCACTTATATGTGGGCTATCAAAATAAGGCCCAAATTATTAAAAAAAACAGTTGAGTGAGATGATAAAATTTATTTGAATATAGATCAAGTTTTGGAGTACTAAATCACATTTCAAAGTCAAGTGAAATTCAAATGTGTTTAATGAATTACTTATAGTGGAATTCTATTAGTTGAACAACCATTTTTAGAGAAGTACCCGTACAATGAACCATTACATAATACAGTTTAAATTAGTTAGTTACCCTGTTAGAAAAAAAAAACATCTATTGCTTCACCGCGGGGTCCTTGGCTTTGCCGCTGCACTAGCTCAAATTTTTACCGGCTTTCACTCTAGTGGACGAGGTATTGCTTTGAAATTTGTGAGACCGAAGTGGAGATCATCCACCACCACTACATAAGTTGGTATGAATGTGAATGACCTTCATCCTAACAACCAGAGGGACAACATGGGGCATTGAGATGATTTTATATTTGATATAGTACAGCACAATCGGTGAAGCCATATTAATGTAGATTTATTGCTTCACTATTTGTTATACTTCCTTGATGTGTCATTCATTTTTCTTGTTTGGTGTACTAGCACATGCATATTAATTTTATTTGAGTAAAAATGGGGTGAGTTCGGGCCTTAGGCTGTGCAAACAGTAAGACCATTTGCTTTGGGCCTAAGATACAACTCATATGGTTGGTTTGCTAAAGTTATGGTTGTTTTTAAATTGCTTTTGGATCCACTGGATGTGTAACTCTTCATCCTCCTTCGAGCAAGCCATTGGGTTATTTTCAGAAGATATGTCTTAATGGATGTATCTATTTCTATTAGTGGAAGAGCCAAAACGATTTCGTTGAATGGTGCTTGCTCTGATTGTTTTCCAAATCATCTGACTCTTATAGCGGTAGAAAGTGTCCAGTACCCCTCCTTAGAAGAAAGATCGTCGGCTATGCATGAGAGGGGCACATGGAGACATGTATGTAGTTCTTACAGTATGATGGACTATTTGTCAGTTGGAGGCTAGTCAGACAGAAGTGATTCCAACCAATATGCCTGGTGTTGTACCCTCTCTTCTTAAATGAATTTAGTATCAGTGTTAGGTGAACAAAAGATTGCACTAAATGATTTGAGGATCTTCGTTTAGAATATTCTCATGGTTACTTCTCATAACTACATTTCCTAATATCTTTGGCTTGGATTGTATTCATCTACCCCTTCTCTGACATAGTCAACACTAGTGATGTAATTTAAGAGGTAGGGTACTCATGGGGTCCCACATGATTGGTACTGAACCACGTATGTGAGTGAGAAAATGAATCTCGTTTCAATGTACATCAACTATGGAGTAGTGATAATAATAGGCAAGTTATATGTCAAGTTTGGTTTAATGTAGTAGTTATAGGTGTTTTTTTAGGTTCAAGGCTAATAATGAGAACAAACTGTACAACTATCCACGTAAATGAGACGATTAGACTAAGTAATTTTTCTTAATGATTGGAGAACAAAATGAAAGTTCCACGTAACATAAACTTATTTAATGGTTGTCTATTTTTCTAAAACATGTTTATATTAAACTAAAACGATCAGGTTATATATCAATTAAAATTTTCAATGAATGTGTTCCTAATTAAATTAGGTTTGGGATTGTATTATATTTTGGGTTGATTCACTAGAAGTCATTACCTGTTGGAAATATTTACCTTTTATGACAACTTTGTTTGTTTCTTGTGGTGGTTCTTATTAATATGAGAGGAACGAAATCGGAGAGGAAGACCTTTAGTGGTAAGCCTATCTCCAGTTAAGCTAGAACTCGATGATAGTAAATTCATCACCAGTGTAACTAACAAATTATTTCTTGTACAACCTTGTGTTAAATAGTATTCCATTTTCCACATAGTCCACTTGGTTGTGTTTCAGTCAATCAATGAGCATTTATAGTAAACTAAATATTATATTTCCATCTATATTAGGCATAGTTTGTATCATTTATAGGCATAAGAATCATATTGTTAGTAATTTTTCTTTTGCTTAATAAAATGCTCCATACTTGTGAAAAACAAGCTTTGTAACGAAAGTCATTATCACCACATAATACATACTAATTCATACATGGGTTTAGAAGAGGTGAAGAAGCCATTTCCCCTAAAAGAAAACATAACCCAACCACTGTGTACATGCAAAATTAAACAACAAGAACTACCTACCTCATTGATTGGTTTGTACTTTAAAATTGTAACATAATAAAGAGCTTAATTAAACACTAGAGTTCTTTTAATACAAAATAGAACCTTCAGTATTCTTGGCTTACAAGTTAGGGCTGGAATGACGAGGTGGACTGTTATTTTGGTCCCCGTGGCAACAATGGCAACACCCTCCATCCTTTATTTCGTCAACGTCAGTTCGGATATTGAATAATATGCTCAAAGCCAAATTTTGGAATCTACTCCTCCTCATGTAAATACCAGGGTCTGAGATGTTGGAGTCCAAAGAGGTGAAGGGGACCGGTTACAAATATGATTTGCTTTCCGCCAGCGGTACCTCATTGACAATTCCATCAGTGTCAGGCAAAGGATTTTTGCATGGTCGTCCTTCGTTATGGTATAAACACAATATAAAAGTCAGTGCCTGAAAAGTTGTAACCATTCCTAACGTAATGTTAAAACCCTATTATATATAGCAATGCAAACACATTAACATAAAGAAGAGGAACTATTGGTCTATCTGGTGGAATGATGTTGTTTGATTGCGGCACCTTGTGAAGATTGCAGATGTGCGAACTCTTTTGCTATCCTTTTATGGACTTCATTGTTCCTCTTTCTCGGAGCGGCGGCCCTTAGCAGGGGAGATGACTCCTCATGGGCATCAGAGTTTTCGCCCGTTATTAAAGAGAGTCGGCTTGCCAAGGCAATGTATCTCCTCATCTTCCAACTAGGAAAATGTTTAAGAGATGAAGGTGCTCAATGAAAAAAGGGTTAGATTTAGAAATGATATATTGAAATTTAATGACCATGCTCATGGCACAAAGAAATTCAATAGTCCCTATAAGCCTTGCAGCATAGGTTCATTATGAGTATTATGCCAAACATGGTAAGATAGTAAGAGACGCAAGGCTCTGACAGAATTTTCTGAATTTCAATCTTAGCTAACACGTTTTTTAAGAGTTAATTTTTTTTGTTTTATATTGTTAAGAAAATTGGGATATTCCAAATCCATTGCTTTTTTGTTTTGCAATGATCATTGTACATTAACAAAAGGTGGGGACCTCAGCCAATAGTGTTTGGGTAACACAGCAGCGAAGATCGTTACAATGTGTGTTTTAAATAGTGTTACACTCTCTAAACGAGTCTATTAGCCATAAAGGTGTAACTAAACGTGATTAACGGTTAAATTTTTTGGTGAAAAGAGATAATTTTTTCATTAAAATAATTACGTTCATACATGGGATCCAAAACTAACATTTAAAATGTAAAAAGTTACAACCAGCCGACCTAAGGGACAAAATAGATTTGACACTGGTTCCTATGAGATACTCCGACCGTGTTGGTCGAGCATCCGCATATGTCCAATAATTTTGTGTGTACCCTTTCTACTTCAATAACGGAGTAAGAGAAGTTGGCTTTGGCACATATAATTTGTAGTTGCATGAAAAAAGTCTGAGGTCGTATGCAAGTTCTTTGACGGGAGGGTTGCTGAATTTTAATATCCCATTTTTTTATAAGAATGAACTAATTGTCCACATAACCATGTTAATGAGCCAACGTAACTTTTCTTAAATGTCAACTTAACAAAAACTGATTCCATGGTTTTGCTTGTACATCAACAGTCCAAATGAAAGACTTGTAAGTTGCCACATGTATTACTATAATTAATTAACCTTCTAATTGAAAAAGTTAGTGCAACTATGGACGTTTGGGTAATATTTGCCATTTTAAATTATATTACAAAGCGGAGTGAACATATTATGGACGTAAAAATTTATACACGCGCAGATAATTTTTCTTTATTGGTCGAGAATAATTGCACAAGGCCTACATAACAAAAACTGATGTTATTTGATTTATAAAAATATTACTTTCAAACTTGCATGTGCAGGTTGTATTTGAATAACAATAATTCTTGAATAAACTTCCAGTAAAATTAGGTATGCCATTGTATCATTTTTCCAGTTAATGCAGTACAAGTCGTCCTCGAATTCACATGGTAATCATTTTTCTGAAAAATAATTTGTCGTATTCGTCCATTCTTATTAAACTGATCATTAGATCAAAACCTTACCAATATCCTCGGCGACAGAGATGAATTTTTTTAAGGGAATCCATATAGAAACCCACGAGACAATATGAATTTTTAAAAACTTTAAACTTAACAAAGAACACGAAAATATATATATATGATAATTCTACTTGAAAGGAAAGGAGCCAAACAACGTCACAATATATGATAGTTCTACTTGACCAAACACGGGCGAAATGACCCGTTGATGAACCTGGAAACATGATCAACCACTCTCATACTTCAAAATTAAACTTCAATAATAACTAACAACATCATTGATTGGTTTGTACTTGGAACTAATAACATAATAACTAAACCAAATGAGTGAAGGCTACATGAAAGTACAGTACTTTAAATTTTCAACATCCACTCACCTTACAACTCAGGGCTAGATCGACTTGATGGACTTGGAGACTTTTCCCTGAATAAGTCAACACTCTTCATTTTGGCCCCTTAGAAACAAAGGCAAAACCTTCTCTTCTTTATCTCGTCAATGTCCGTTCAGAGATTGAACAACATACTGAAAGCCATTTTCTGGAATGTACTCCTGCTCATGTAAATCTCAGAGTCCGAGATATCTGAGTCTGAAGAGGAGGAAGGCACCATTTTTGCATCTAAATTTTCCCCTCAAGCACGAACAGAACTCGCAGGGATGGGGTTTTTTCAGGGTCGTCCTTTGTTATAGCAAACAAAAAACAAAAATGCCAGTATGTGAAAAAAAAAGTTTACCCAACGTGCATTTACTACCCTCTTCTCTTTGAAAAAAAAGATGTTCTTTAGCAAGAGGAAGGGCAGCTGCTACATAAAGTTTTTACCTCGCTTACGTCATGGTTGGGTGGTGGAAGGGTTCCCTTGGAGTTTGCCACCTTCCACACTCTGTGGCTGTACGCCCTCTTCCACTGGGCTTGCATCACTTTTGATGGTCATTTTCCTGGGACGACCCACCTGTCGGATGGAATAAGGCCTGTGAGAGTCCACGATTTTTTCGGCCATCATTGCGGGGGAGCGGGTGGCCAAGGCTTTGTATCTCATCTTCTTTGGAGTGGGAACTCAATGTAAAGTCCAGGGGGGAAGAATTCATGAGTACATTTTCAAGTTTATTAAGTAATGTGAAGCTTTGTTCTTCAAACAGAGAAATTGAACAGTCCCTATAGGTCTAGTACCATAGGCACATAATGTCCTCACTTCTGCCAAACATGGTGATATACTAAAAGACGCAATGCCCTAACAATGATTTGCTAAATTTTTCCTCACACTTTTTTCTGAATTTAAAAAAAAAAAATATATATATATATAGTACAAATGCCTTGGTATATTCTCAATCAATTAGTTTTTTGTATTGGGTCGACTACAATGGGTTTGGGTCCCAAGTTTGAAAAACCATTTCAGGCTTCTAAATCCTAATAAAAAAAATTCTCCAATTCATGTGAATTTAGATTTGAGTCTTTCAATTCAAATACACCACAAATAAGAAGATTTAGGGAAAATTATGCATAAGAAGGAAAAAATTTGCTCACTTTTACTGCATTAATACTATTTTAATTCAAATTTACGATAAGAAAACCGATAAAGTATATATTAAAAAGGTGGTGACAATTGAATTTTTTTTATGGTAAATTACCCCACATCTTTAAATTTATAACATAAAATTGTGCTAATCGGTTAATTATCGTAAATATGAGTATTGTTATATATTCATATAAAAATTTCCTATTTATTGCAACTAAAAAAAAGGTTTAGGCATCGAAACTTTTATTTTCCTATATATGCTTAAAACAAATTAAAGTTTTACATTATTTTTCATTAATTTCAAAATCAGCCCCTAATTTTGTAATATCTATACTAAAGATCATGAAATTGATGATTTTAATTTTTGAAAAATTATCAATGGGAGAGAATGAACCCCCTATAATTGCGATAACATATTGCGTAATATGCTCAGACTAAATCGAGAGAATCAAAACACCGTTATATTCCAGTTTTTGTCATCAATCGTGTGTGTTTATGATTTTCATATGTTCAGTAGTTCTTTCGTCCTCTGAAAATGTAAATACATGAGACTTCAACCATGTGTATAACGACGTAGTAAATCCAACACTGTTACATTTTGTACTATAACCCAGTTTTTCCAGTTAAACGTTTAATATGGACTCTAATGTGTAATGACAATTGAATAGTGGGGAAGAAATAAAAAAGTTTGTTCATTAATTTGTGCCAAACAAGTAATATATTCCATTAAAAAGGTTTTATTATGTAAAAGGATCAAACAAGAGTTTGTAATACAATACAAAAGCAAAAGGGTAGTAAATGGCCATCCTAAGCGGCAAAATACACTATAACCCTAAATCCTTAAAAGAAATCCCGGGCATGGCAGTCGAGCAGGCTACATATTTACACACAGCCCCTAGAGCTCTCAAACTCATGGTTGATCCGTTGTTGGGAAAACTTATACAGGATCTTTATTTATTTTCATGTAGATCTAATATTAAACAAATTAATACGAGATAACCTAGAACATGTTTCTAAAATTGAATTCAAAGAGAAACAAAGACAAGAATATTTACAATATACGCAGCGGAATGAAAGAGTCCTTCCTTCAGTTTCTTTATCTCTTGTATCCTCTCTGTCGCAGAGTATTATCAAGAAACTGAACCGTTCTTCTATTTTCTTCACAATCTTCCAATGTATCCTTAGAATCACCTAAACTAGTGTGGGCAATTCTCAACACATGAGATAGATATAAAGAGAAGAAGAGAAAATAACAAAGAGGCTTAGAAAAGGACTTGTGTTTAGAGAGAATCTAAAATTATCAGAAAATCTGACTTGTGACTTGTCAAACTTATCTGTCGTCTCAGACGTCTAAACTGAAGACTTCTCTCTAAGCACTCCTTTTATAGACTCAATTAGGCCATTTAATTTAATTAAAAAATCAATAAAATAATAGTCAATTTGAAGCCCTAGGTCGAAATTATCATGGGCTTTAGGCCCGTGAAATTTCCCATTTGATTATATGCCCATTGGAGTTAAAATCAAGGCATGTATTATTTTCTATTGATTTAATTAATTAAATAATCATTTAAATAATTTATCAAATTAATTATTTATAATTTGAACATTGATTTAAACTTATTTATTAATTTAGATACAAATTTATCTTAATCAATAAATCTACCATAATTTCTCTTTTCTTCTCTAAATTACATAACTCTGTGAAACTATCCAAAATTGACCTGGTCAACTTTGATAATTCTAATTAATAGTTAAATCAATTAATTGAGACTATCTAGATGATTTTATCCAAGGTACAATGGGGACCATGGGCCTATGAAATCAAGCTCCAATAAGTTATCATAAATCTAACAAATAAATTTACTAACTTATTAATTCCTCGTGACTCCACTATAGACTCGGAATTGCACTCTTGAATTCATAGAACGCTCTATAACAAATATAGATACACACATAATTATCCATTGTTACAACCATAATTGTCACTCAATCATCTATAGATGGTCAACAATGAGATAAGACTAAAATATCGTTTTACCCCTCATTGTATTTTATCCTTAAAACACTTAGTTCCTTGTAAATGATATTTCAGTAAACTAATTTAATTAC
Source organism: Humulus lupulus (assembly GCF_963169125.1). Taxonomy (NCBI): domain Eukaryota; kingdom Viridiplantae; phylum Streptophyta; class Magnoliopsida; order Rosales; family Cannabaceae; genus Humulus; species Humulus lupulus. Next base: position 59,208,487 of record NC_084799.1, read on the forward strand.
TGAAATGAGATCTCTATCATTTAACATGTTGAACCAAACTAAAAGGAAACCATCGTTTCACTTCTTCATCAGAAGCTATAGATGTTCATATCTATGATTAACACTCCCACTCAATTATACTACCGAGTTCCCAAGATGTAAGTATGGGCTAGTCCGTAGGGTAAGCTGGTAATGAATAAGTCAAAGAACTCAAATAATACAATCAGTTAGAATACTAACCACTCATAATTGAGATTGAATTGACTTATGGTCAACTATATGATATGACTAGAATAGATAATAATGGTATGTTTACTTATCTTATCAACTGTCAATATCGGTCCAGTCCGATGTAACAAATACATCCGATCTTATCTACTTTACTAATGTTCTGGAAAGAACATAACACTGTAATGTGTAAGTAGATCATATCATAGATTGGCAAGTCAGTGTTAATCATGTGCACTGACTAATCTTATGACTAACTTATTTTGAACATATAATCATATTTATATTCCACTGTGATTACGTCACTATAAATAAGATTAGCTATATGCTGAGGATTTAATAGAAGTTTACATTAAACAAATAATCATGAAAATAAAACATGTGAGCAAAGTGATTGACCAAGTCAAAAAATCATTTCTATTCTTTTATTGATAATAAAATGATATTACAAAGAATTTGGGTTTTAATTAGAGCATAAAACCCCAACAGGTCCAACTTATCTTTGCCCTTACTTGCACCACATAGCACCCGTAAGCCACCTCCTAGCAAGAAAATCCAAATAAGCAGAAATAGTTAACCTACATAATATAAATCATATACAACATGCTTAACATTTATATGCTAATCCCACTTAAAATCCTATTTCATAAACATAATAACATTGTTAAAACATAAATTAATAGATCTAAAACTCAAAACATTCAAAACTTAACTATACCTCAACCTTGATCTTGAATAGAATTCCTAGATCCTTAAAATGTTGGTTGTAGGGTTTCGACAATAAGAAAGATAGCCTTCGTCGTGTGGACTCTTTGCAAATATGAAGAGGTGATGGTGATGAAGATTTTGGCCTTAGAGTTTGTGTTTTGATGGTGGTGCACGACAACAATAGTGAGAGAGAGAGAGAGTGTGTAACGCCCTGGTTACTCCAAGACTGTTACTGTGAGCTTTAAACCGTGCTTAACTCGCTAAACCAGTCATTTGGTTATAAACGTGCATCTAGGTGTTATTAATAGGCTAACATGAAAAGTCTCGATCAAAAGGTAAGGATGTATTTTATTAAAACATAAAACTCTACACGGGCCCATAAAAGCGTTTACTAAGTTATTTACAATTCAAAATGGTCATTACAATGTAAAAATTACAACGCGCTGACCAAAGCGGCAAAATATAGGGTTAACCCCATGTGACATGTGCATCACCTTAGCCTTTTGGCTCTGACTCTAAGTAACTAGCCTTTAGATTAGACAAGCGCTTTTGTTTTCATCGAACTTAGGGTTGGTCAAGCATTCCATGCTTATGATGATAATGCTTATGTCGATTAGATATAATCTTTTCATCTTGCGTTAAACACGCTAATACCGTTCTTGACTCATAAGTCAATACCATATGACCAGTGCTTAGTACTACTGCTGAGTGTGACTAATGAGTCACAGCTTCATAGTCAGTACTAACACCATTTCCGATTCCTAACTCATAGTTCAGTGCCATTCACAGATAAGCGAGATTGCTAAGCATTTAATATGCAATCAATGTCGACATACATAACACTCAACATACCTCATTAATAACCATGCATGTCACATACTGGGTGCAGTTTTCTTACCTCTGGTCCGAGCGTGAAACAAGTTAAAAGAGCGACCCTTGAGAACAATCGATCCTTTGATTCCTTAGCGGTCACCTAGTCATAACCAAATATAACTACCATCAATGAAAATGAGCAACAAAAGGTTCTTGAACCCAAATGCCCAACAAACAAGTCCTAGGCACTCCCGGCCTTCTAATCCAACCATAAACCTCATTAGGGATTTTGGGGCATTACAGAGAGTGTGTGTGAGGGTCTTAAGAAGAGCAAGAGTGAATGAGAGACAAATGAGAAGGAATAAGCTCTATTTATAGGCTCTCAAAAAGCATAATTTCATTCTAACTATAATCCAAATTTTAATTTAAATAAAATTGAATCCTCACTTCTATACAAAATATCTATACATTATCTTATTAATATTTTTATTAAATAATTGAAAAAAATAATCTAACATGAAACTAGGAAAAATATCACAACCTCTAACTACCTAAATCTCGTAACTATGGACCCAGCTCTAGTAAAATAAACATAACTGGAGCTGTAGAAGTCGGATTTCAACAATCTTTATACCGTTAAAAAGCTAATTCAATTATCTACAAATTTTTAGAAATAATATTTTTCAAATATCATAACATAACTGGGTTAAAAACAGGTACAAAGTTATAATACCCTAAAGTTACGAAAACTCTATTTAATTAGCTAAATAACAATTTAATCTACAAATATCCTAACTAACCATAAAATAACAAACTCTAATTCTCCAGACTGATTTTGAATTTACTAAGACCAAAATCTTATTGGGGTTTAGGACTTTATGTACGCTCAACCTGAGCTGGGTATTAATCTCCTATGTGACTTTTCGCCAAATTGCTTACTAGGATCGCCTCCAGCCATAGATCTCAAGTCATCGTATTCATAATAATGTGATCCCACTCACAAAGCACATAAAATTACATATATACCCTTAGGGGGGCAATATTACATAAATACCCTTTTCAACAGATACAACCCTTTAATCATTTTTAATACACTAAAACATGCTTAAGTAGTCGCATCATAGTATAACTCATTAAATTCACATATATAATCACAATTAAATTATACTAACACATCGACATCCAATTATGCCCCCTAAACTATGTAATGAAGGCACTAAGTGTTATTAGCAAAATTAGGACATTACATCCATAGAACAAAATAGGGAGATAATATATTTGGTCATGGAACATAAGCTAATTGTGCTGCCTAATAAATGGTCTTTTATATTTGTTTGAAGTGCTTCCATTAATGATGACATGACACTTTAAACATATAGATTATTTTTTTAAGTTTGTTTGACAAGTATACATATACCTTAACCATCAATAATGTTGTTTTTTCTATTGTGGTTCATTGTGGTCCAGTTTTTTTTAAAACCAATTCCCAATTCAAATAGAATTCTCAAGTTATTCACTTTCTCATACCACCTGGCATGATTTCATTCCCTAGACAAGGAATTGTACCTTGTGCAAAAAATAATGCATCTTTACGGTATGTCTCAGCATTCAATGTCAAATTGACCTTTGGTGCGTCACACTATCACAAAAATGTCATGTATACGTGGGGGCCCTGCTCAAATATAGACATCGTACAACAACTCCCCATTTGGAATGAGTAAAAAAAAGTTCTCCATCACACAAACCACTACCAACTACTTTGGCAGTCATCTCTTCCTTCATCCCTTCCACCCCATAATTTTTCCTTCCACCCATACCTCATGGATTCATATTCCTCAGTTAACTCATGCAATATTGAGGTATTTCTAGACAAGTAGATTGATCGGAGTGGGAGGAGCTCACCAACAGCAACATAAAGACCCTCCCCCCCCCCCCCCCCCGAACCTATAGACTATATAAACAATCTCAAGTTCAAATTAGAGAGGAATGATGAAGAAATTTTCTTTAGAAATTTGGATTGCCGCATGCTAGAGAAAGATAATGAGTCCATGAAAGCCAGGATAATGTAGCTCGAAACTGAGCTTGAACAGAAGGCAAAGAAATTAGAGGAACTGAGGGATGTCGCATTCATGGCAGGCTATGAAAGGGTGTTGAAAGCACTAGAGGAACTTAAGGCAGAAGCAGTGAGTGGATACGATGACTACCTGAAGGAGAAAATTAACAATATAGTTGGTGATGTTGCCCCACTTGGATGTAGAAGAACATGAAGATCTGAAGTGTTGTAGTGTGATGGCGTGGTGATTCTTAATTGACCTTACAGATGAGTGGTGCAATTTGTTTGTCTTTTTTTTAGTTTATTAAGGGTTTAAACATGTGTGTAACAAATCATGGATTAATGAAGACTTTATTTAAATAAAGATTAATTTTATGGTTATATTATTTCTCCAATAGTAGCAATTAACTTTTACAAATTTTTAGATATATGTCGACAACTATTAATTGCAAGATGTAAGCAATCATATTTGTCCACTATTCTACATTGAGCAACTCAACTGGTTTGTCAAATCATGGATCTAATCAATTCTTATTTCTCCAATCCAATCATACCTTTTGCATAATGTATACTAATCAATTCATATGTCTCCAATCCAATCATACCTTTTGCATAATTGTAATATTGGATGTACTATACACATCAATTGTCAATACAAGCAATGGCTTGTTTCACTCAATCTCCACCTGCCCTCACCTTCCTAATGATGATATAGGCTAGGCAAGATCATGAACAACTTATTCCATAGCGTGTAAGAATTCACTAACTTTGGACAAGTGGGGCCCAATAATATACCAAGGAATTTAGGCTCACATGATAGTAGTAATGTGGCCACACTAAAAAAAATATACGAGGAACATCATATATAAACGGATGCTACATAATCTCAATTTCAATTAATTATGCCTCAATTTTGTTATTAACGAATTATTCTAGTATCCTTTCAACAAATTTTCTTAAATTTATGTGTCAACAAAGCATCCCTTTAACATCCATCCATAAATGACTCTTCAAAACATAGTAAGAGCATACCACATGGTAGAACTTAGTAAACAAGATTGACATCCATAAGATTACATCTGATAAAAAATGAGACATACAAAGCATTACACATAATTCATGATTTTTTTTTTCAAACTAATTCTAAACCCTTAGCATAAAACTGTTCGCATAACTATGGGATGTAACAATCTGTAGAGGGATTGAGAATATGTTTCGAAATAGTTGACCATTGGTCACTATGCCATTGCTCGCTTGTGCCATTATCTCCTCTTAATTCACTCCTTTGACTTTGACTGATGTGGTCCACGTTCGGAGCATAGTAAATTGGACAGTTGGAAGATCTTGGATTTTCTGTCTCCATGGATTGATTGTCCATTTTTGGAACAACTTTGCAAGTCGCCCTATTATGGCCTAATTGGTTGCAGTTGCGACACATATTCTTCCTTGGGGTCGCATTGTCCACGCCCTTGTATTTTGATTTTATTTTGTTTGGTTCCCTCCCCTTCGTTCTCACAATTGTCGGATCCCCAATTACCCTGTGTTGTTGTTGCGATCGGTGGTCCCCATGTACAACGTGACTCGATTCAGACTCATCATTAGGCTGACCACACATTGTTTTAAATCTTTCCTCCAAACGGGACATTTCGTTTAATGCTTCTTCATATGTATCATCACGTTGTGTGGCATAGTACCCTATTGCATTTAACCATGATGTCAACGATCCCCAACGGGTACATAATAACACATCACGGGGGACCCTATCATGGGGAGCGCTACTCAATTCACCTCTCACTTTGGCGTCCTTCCTCCACCGTGCCTTTAACAGAGGTTTCAGGATGCAGGGTAGGTTCAAGTGCTTCATTACCGCAAACATATGTCGACACGGGATTTCTTCTGACTAGAACAGCATGTAACTACATTCAAAGTGATCATGATCAATTAGGTAGCAAACTAAACTTCTTACATGTCCTCTACGGAAACGAGTTAGGGAAAATACCCTGCACCCAAATTCCACACTTGTCGAATCAATTGAGTATGCAAGAGCATTGTCAATTTGTTGTGTGACCTTATCGTACATGTTTCTTGTCAAAACTGAAGCAACTTGCTGGTAATACTGTTGTAGAATGTTGGAAGGGAACTGGGGCGATGTGTTGTTGCTGATGAAGTCATCTTAACGTTCCGTGTGGCGTATGCTCTGTATGGCTTTATCAACTTGGCCAACAAGGTCTTTAATTTTAAGTTTGCTTGTCAAGAAGTGTGCCAAGTAAGAATTCATCGACTCCGACCTTTCGGTGGTTCCGAGGCCCGTAAAGAAATTACCCCGTAGGAAGCATTCTGCCCAACTCATTCTATTTGTGTATGTTATGGCTACCCATTGACTATCTTGTAGCTGAAATTCTGAAACCAAGCCACTACAAGTCTCGTCAAACTCTTCCTCTGTACAATATTGATATAGGAGCTCATTAAACCTTGTCTTGAAAATCGGGTGAGGGACATTAATGGTAACATTTTTCTAAAGGTGCCACGCACACAAACGATGGACAGCATGAGGCATGACTTTCTCTATTGCTTTTTCCATAGCTTTATCTCCATCAGTGACAACAACCTGAGGGAATTTATTGTTCATACACTGAAGGAATTCTTCCAACAACCAAATGTATGTGTCCTCCTTCTCATCGTACAGCAATGCAACTACAAATACAATAGTTCTGAAGTGGTGATTCACGCCGACAAAAAGGAGAAGGGGTTTGTTGTACGCATTCTTCTTGTACGTTGTGTCAAATGCGATGATCTCCCCAAAACGTCCATAGTCATCTCTCAATATTCCATTGGCCCAGAACAAGTCAGCAAGCCTATACTCCGCGTCTATCATGTGTGTTTCAAAAAAATTGGGGTCACGTAACCCAAGACATTCCAAGTATCCCAGGGCACCCTCAGCATATATTTCATCCTCCTCTTCTAACTCTCTTTGTCGTCTAATCCAATTGTATAGGCCCTTTTTCAGGAATGGAACATACTCATGTCCTCCTCTTTCTGCAACAAGGTGATTCAATATGTGGCAAGTTCGTATGCCCGATCGTCTCATTGACATTACTTGAGCGCCCATACAAGCTGGGACAACACGATTAGATCTCAAGAACTGCATATCTGTCTTCAAAGCAAGGTCATGATTATGCGTTGGGTTAAAGTCTTTCACCACCCAACTGTTTTCGAACTTGTCGAACTTCACACGCAGTAGTGCTAGGCACCCTGTGCGGGTAAGAACCCTAGGTTTTTTCTTACGGTTCTTTAGGTTTGTCCACTTTTCTCACCTAAACCCTTGATTAGAGCAAACCCATTTTCTTTGCCACTCTTTATTTTCATTGTCCCGACGGACATCTTCTTTTCTAACACTAAACCCCATCGACTGAGAGTATTTGTAGTAAAAATCTTCCTAGTGGCCAACCGTGGGTAGGTGTTTGTTTATAATTTCTTCCTTTGTTAATTGTTGTGGAAGCTTGTTCGAAATATTTATTTGTGCGAGTGCTTCCAACATGTCATTCGCCATGTTGTTTGAATAATTATTTTTTCGTTTCCTGAACACGAAAGAAACAGTTGTTAGAGATGAAAAGAAATACCAAATACAAAATAAGGCTTGATGGAAAAACCTAAGTCAATCTTATATTGAGTGGAAATTCAATTGAATGTCTATGTTTATCACCCTTGACACTTCAGTTTCATTAGTAAATGTACACATGTAATTAAAATTGGGCACATATTTATGTTAAATCACTAATTATTGTATGGTAAAAGAAACATTAGAAAACACAATTAATTAGCGATAACTAAAGTGAAAATTACGTACAAATAGTGAAGGTATCGATTATGTTAGCCTCAACTTACCAATGGGAAAGGCGGGAAGATATATCTAAGAAAATTGAAGTACCCACCTTGAAATGGGGTGTTTCTGCCTCCACAAAAATTTCAGTTTTGTATTGGTGGGATAATAAAGAAACAAAAATTTAAACTATACCATATATAATAACATTGCCTCCTGTAGAGTCCAAGAACTTTACTTAGCTAGTTAGATAGTAGTATTATAGTATTTATAGCATTATCTTTGTAACTGTGGATTTTTGGTTCAGACTGGGATTTATTTGGACACTCATAGTAGTACTTGTAGATTTTCTAAGTTCAACCTATAGTTTAAGAATATTAATTTTAACCTAAGGTTTGATTTATATAGCTGATATTAAGAATAATATTTATTATATTATAAGGTTTAGATAGACCCAATAAGATAGTAACACTTATCATATGTATGATTATTAAGAAATTATTATTTTAATGATAAAATAAGAGAAATATAAGACTTAGTATTCACCAAAATCTGATAGGAGCATGATAATTGTCACAATTTTATTTATTTGTGAATTAGGTTGTAAATAGATTTTTCGTAACTTTAGGGTACTATAACTTCCAACCTGTTTTTGACCCAGTTATATTAGGAATTTCGAAAAATAGTATTTCTTAAAAGTTGTAGATAATTTAATGAGCTTTCTAACGGTATAAAGACAGTCCAAATCGGAGTTCTACAACGTTAGATATATTGATTTTACTGAAGGGGAGTTTAGAGTTACGAGATTTAGGGAGTTAGAAGTTAGGATTCTATTTGTTTTTATTATTTTAAAAATCAAGCTTTGAATCCTTAAATCTCTCTGAAAAATTTGAACAATTCCTAAGCCTTTGGCTGAAGGATATTCAAATATTTTCAATTAAATTTATTATTTTTATTCAAAGCTAAAAAGAAGATTTTTATTCCTAGAACTCTATAAATAGGACCTAGTACCCAGCCATTATTCACATTTTACTCTAAGTTCAAAGGCTGCAAGATTGCTAGGAGAGTGTTAGAGTTAAACACCTGGGTTGGGGAATCATAAGCTTGATCATCATAAGCTTATCAAAAACTTTGGGAAGTAAGGTTTTATGGTATTTCGGTTTGAGGTGTAGATTGGTCTTACAAGTCTTCAAGGTAACCCAAAACTCTAGTTCATTTCTGTACTTGTTCTTTTAAGTTCTCATAGTCTTCTACTCAGCCTCTAACCTTAATCTTTATTTTGGTTAGGAAATCTAAGTTCTTGAGCAAAAAGGTTTTGGTAAGTATGTTTCTCCAAGGTTTAGTCCTTCCCTTCCTTTCATTTCTCTTTTTCTATAGACTCACCTTTTTCTTAATGGTTATTAGGAGTGTTCCAAAGTCCCAACGCTGTCTCTTATCCCGGTAACTTTGGTAAGGAAAATAGGGTAGAATCTATATGTTATATGCATATGTTATCTTATGTTTTATGTTATTAAATGTGTTATGATATGTATGTATTTATGTAGGCTTGGGCATATGACCCATATGACTAAGAAGACCCCAAACAGATTATGGGCATATGACCTACTTAGCTAGTAGGACCCCACTAATCTAATGGGCATGTGACTTGTTTAGTCTATGGGACCCCAAGTAATAATGACCATTATAATATGTGTATGTAATAAGTGTTATGATATGTCTTTATGTTTATTATGAAATTTATGTATGTGAAGTATGTGTTAGATTTTTCCTTGCTGGGCATTAGGCTCATTCCTTTTTGTTTAAATGTGCAGGAAAATAGCTATTAGTGGCGGTAAGGTTCGTGGATGCTTGGAGATTGTGTATCGATGATGAATGGAGTCAAGGAGTCGAGAGTTCGATTTCGAGGATGTAGTCATTTATTTTTGGTCTTTATATGTATTTTCCGCACTTACTATGTAATCCCTTTATTTTATAAATCATGTTATGTTTTGTTTTTCAAACAATGGGATCCCATATCCTTCTTGGTATTTATGTAAGTAACTCTTATTTCTATAAGTTTTCTAATAAAATTATGGTATTTTCGCAAATGTAAGTTTTAGTAAGAATTTGTATGTATAGTTTTGTTAATGGTCCAAAAGTCTAGAGTAGTGGGTCAATACACCTCCCTATGTATGTCATTTCAAATTACAACCTAGAAAAGGATGATTTTTTTCCAGCACTTCATTTTTTTTTTGTCAATGGGTTTGGAATTTAGTTTTGGATTAGGTATGCAATGGTTAATAAGCTACTTAAAGTAAGGTTTGCATTTTTACCGTGTATGTCTCTACCTATAGTGTGAGTTTCATTTTGGTACGTACAGGGATGGATTGTGAACAACTCTTCATTCTTCTCAAGCATTAACAAATTATAAGGTAACTGCCCACACATCCATCATTTTCTAACTTAACATTTTCAAGCATATGACCACCCTTACTATAATTGCTTTTGATTTGGCAAGCATTTCAGTTATACCTTTTATTAATATATATATATATATAGATATATGCTACCGAAGCTAGTTCTAATGGGTTTATCATGTTTTTGTAGGCATCCCATATAAAATACAAAGTCACTGTAGGCACGTAAACAACCAAAATCAACATAAACATGATTAATAAAGGATAAACATCACATCATTACATAATGTCTAGCTACACGATAGATGGTTGAGGGAGATATATCTCCTGCTACACACTATGATGACTTCCAAAATACCAATAGTAGGTACATCCATTACCCTTAACTTATAGTTTAAGGTAACTTTAGTACCTACTGGTTCTTATTGTTTAAAGTAATCAACAGTACCACTAATCGTCTCTTATACACATGGGATCATCTAGTTTATACAAGAACTGAAATGAAAACCCATGTCACGAGAATCGTAAAGTAAAATCAGTCAAGAAATATAATCTCCTTGGTAGGTCCTTCCTCTGTAGCTTCAACACACAACTCACCACTAATTGTCTCTTGTCGTTTCACCATAGTCCCTACATGATCCATAATCTGGCGCTGGTCAAAAAGAAAAGACTTAATATCCATTGAATTCATCCTTAAATTTGCTGCTTTCTTACCAACAACTTGCTTGAAAGCCATATGCTTCTCAATCTTCACATCTTTCTTCATACAATTTTTGCACTTTCCGCGAAACCCAGGCTTAGTTTTTGGAAAATTTTTTCCATTATCACTACGGGAGGCTGTTGTGAAACTAGTTAGTGAGGAAGGAGTAGGGATGGTCGTCTTTTCATTGTTGTTAGTTGGTGGTGATGGAGTTAGGGGAAAGTCCACTGGGAATGGTATAGGAAATTGTTTTGTTGGAGATTCCAACTCTTTTTTCACTTCATATTCTTTAGGAAAGAGATTGGCGCATAACTTGGATGATGACATGGTAAGGGTAAAAGTGGTTTTGAGATGGTGAAGCTTTCTCTAAGGGGGTTAGAGAGTCGGGTACCAATTATGGGACCTTCACATACATATCTATACATATATATATGTACAGAAAGAGAAGGACAAGCACGGTGATAAATTTCACGCCAAAAAAAAAAGATGGAATCACACAATATAATGTCAAATATTGTGAAATAAATGAAAGAATAAGTATATAAATGAAAGAATAACCACAATAATGACAATCACCCCCAACAAACTAAGATCGGTTTACTTAAGTTAACAATGAACACCCAACTTAATCAATTTTGGATATGTTGGGCTGCTAGTGCATGGTAGAACCCTAGTAGTGTGCACTTAGGTTTGTCTCACCTGTAGATGAAGCATATGCTCCTAGACACATAGGATCTATGAAACTTTCTCACCAACTCCAAACTTTCTCACCAATACCACACAAAGTCCAAGTGAAAAAGCATATTCAAAGTGGATATGCTAGAATAAGGTACCAAAATCTTTGTGGTTCAAGTAAAATTGTTCAAAAATTACATGACTACTGATAAACAATTGGTACAAACAATAAGTAGTAGTTTATCAGATTTTCATGGAATGTATTTAATTACCTTGTTCCTTAACTTGTGAAACTCTTATTTTGGAATGAACCTTGATTAAATTACAAGCCCTTCCTGGTAACTTATAAATGAAACCTGGGGAGTGAAGCTCCTTCTGCTGATTTCCCTGTTGGTTATGCCGAAACCACGTTTGAGTAAGACTCATCATCTTTCTCTCTCTCTCTCTCTCTCTCTCTCTCTCTATATATATATATATGTATATATGTATATAGAGAAACTGGCTTTTGCCTCATTTATTGTTAGGTTCAGGTTTGTTGTGGGAAGATTTGATAGCATTAATTATGCTATTTTTTTGTCCATCACGTCCTTCTTTGATGAGCATTCTCCATTAATTACATCACATAGTTTTACACTGGTTAATTTGCAGAAGGTTCATTTTATCAATTGAGTCAATAGTATTAATGTTTCCTATGGAGGAGCTGCCATTTTATGTAACTTAAAGTGATGTAAGAATTTTATTCGTCTTTCTACCATTAGAAAGTTACTTAGGTGTATTATATGCATGGTTGATTTTGGATTTAATTTTCCATATATTTTCAACAAGTCAATGAAGAAGAAGGGACATAACAACCATAATCAGATATTCTAAGGGTTCACATTGTGGTAAATTGAACAAGATTAAAAAATGGTTAGGTAACAGCACAAATTAAGATAGAGGTGAATTATTACGCTAAATCTGTAGGATAATATATATTCATACAAAGACAAATGTTAGATAATAAAACCTAGACATCCATGGCACACGATACATAGTCATACACACACACATATATATATATATGTATACGTAGAGAAAGAGAGAGAGAGAGAGAGAGAGAGAGAGACGATACACATAATATAACACGACAAAAGTGGCATGTAGTTTATAAAGAAGATATTAAACAGATGGAGTGGCCACCCACAAAAGAACATATCCATGATTGAGGTTTGGTTATAAGCACACAACCTCTGAGTCATTACACACTTATTGATATACATAAGCTATTAGAAAGACATCTTCTACAAGTACACAATATATTACTGAGTTGGTGGCTTTGGAGCTTGAGCAAACAATGTGTACATGGTGATATAGCTGTTGCGGAGTTCCTCGATGGCACATGCCACAGCTTCGAGGTCCCTTCTAACTAATGATTCCAACGCCAAAAACTTGGCCTTCATATCTTCCAACGTCCCCTTCATGGACTGCACGTCGGAGTTGAGTGTGGTGTTACAAAGGAGCTCGGCACATAACTGGTTCTGTATATCACTCCGCTCGGTGGCAATCCTAAGGTTTTCTTGTGCAATGTGGTTCATGTACTGCATTTGGTCTACGTTTAGCTCGTCAAAGTTTGGACAACGAAAAACTACAGGATTTTTGGAATTTGTAGGCTTCATTGTAGCTCCTCAATATGTTGACTTCAGTTTGTGATGTGATGAATTTCAAAACATGAATATGGGTATTTATATAAGACAAGTAGGAGGAGATGATGGGGTACGTGGATGGGGGTTACTTCTGGACAAGCTAAATTTGTTAATCCAATGTCATTTAAAAATAATGACAATTATACATCATTTAAATATTTTATTCAGTTAGAAAGGCATGCATAAGTGTAATATCACTAAATCAGTAGTAATGTGGCGCAAGTCAGAAGTTACATTTGGACACCTAATAGGAACGTGGTAAGGCCGAACTCATTACGTGTACCCTATTTCAGGAAAAGCATGTTTCGGGTAATGCCAAATTCATTGGGGAAACAGTTCACATTTGACTTTTGGTAGAAAATAATCTATTTTTAGACACTCCACACACAGGAATATGTCATAAATTTAAAGTTGGAGTAAGAGACATTTCACCAAATGATTTCATGAGATGAAGAATGATTGATTAAATGAAAAAGTGGGACCCGTGATATATATAAATATTAAACTTGGTTTGATTATTGGAGTACAATTTTTATTCCATTAAACCAACTAGTAACTTTTGGCCTACAACCCTTATATTAGTCAAGTTTGACTTGAATGTTGCGTGTGGCTTTAAGGGACATTGTTGTCTTTGGTGGGCCCACGTAATATTACTTCCATATTTTTTAACAATATATTTTCATAGATTTCTTTTAGTTATAGGGGGAGCTTGAATTTACATTATACTGTACCTATATCGGTGGTTATAAGTTTTCTTTTCCTCTTACATACTATTGATATCTAATTTTTTTTCCTTGTGCCAGGGGTATGGATTCTAAATCTTCACTCAATTCATGCAATCTTGAGTTCCTCCACAACTTTCCCAAAATGAAATTAGATGACGTCGACTGGGATGAATTCACTCAGTTTAAAATTACAAGCCTCCCCCCACAACCTATCGACTACATTAACGATCTGAAAAGGAGGTTGGAGGAGAAAGAGTATGAGATTTTCTCAGTTAATGTGGACAAGCGTCTTTTGGAGGAAATGAACAAGTCAATGAAGGAGAAGATTGTGTAGTTGGAGGTGGTGGTTGCACAAAAGACAAAGACATTACAAGGAATGAAAGATGATGCTTGGAACTCATTAAACGAGTCCAAGGCGGACTATGAAAGACTTTGGGAAGCAGTCGTACATTTGAAGACGAAGTCCATGAGTAGGTACCAAGAATATCTAGGGGAGAAAGTTAATCATATTGTGGGTGATTGCTACATACCAGGTGGTAGAGGATGAGGGTCCTCCATGTTACCCCTACTCCAATAATATTATATTTATTGTTTGATAGATTATTGTTATATTACTACTATTTTGGAGTGTTAAATTTGTGTTCGACATGTTATTCATGAGGAATAGAACTATATTGCTTTTTAATTAACTCTGTTTAAGTTATAACAATAAAATTTATTTAACTTCAAACTTGTTTCATTTTGTAAATCTAATATTTTTCTACCTCAATTTGCTACTGAAGATAGGCAATAATTGTAGTTGTCGTGTCCTTCACCAATTTGGGAGGAAATACTAGTAAAACTTGAAATGATGGCCTAGAAAAAGCATGGTGAGGCCATCCAATTGTGACTAGAAAATAGTACCACTCACTAATCTTTCAAGGTGAAGGAAAGTCATGGAGTGGGTGGTTGTAACATTATTGAGGTCATGAGGATTTACTTCTTGTCAGAAGAAACCATTAAAAACCTATGATACTACTATTGCCAAAATTTGTGGACAAAATATTTACTAGTATTGCCAATGAGTGTTACGTGTATGAGTTAGGGGTTAGGTGGGCAATTCATAATAATTTGAATAGGTTATGTGGGATTTAGTTACTATAACTTAGGTGGTAGAAATATATTTGTCATATGTGAAGTACAAAAGTGTAAGAAAGCATTTCTCTAACTTGACCATTTTAGGATTTACTCCATTTTTTTATTTACTGCATAAATCATGAATTTAAACTAATGACAATTATAAAAGTCATTTTAACATGGTGAAATATGGGCATTTCGAAATTTCTAAATAGTTTATTTCACTTCAATATAGATTTTTTTTATTTAAATGAACGGTACCATTAATGTCTAGCTACACGTATTTTTGGTTTTGGCCCAGATAATTAAATAAATGTGCACCGTATTTTAAGTTTTGTAAGATGTAATTTTTGGCTTTCCTATTTCAACAGTGAATCTATAAATCATCTTCTTACACATAGGATCTATTGTCATTAATCTTAATAAAAAATTTGAATAATGAATTAAATAGTGGAAAACTAATTAAGAAACCATGCCTACAGTGGCGAATAACAACCTAAATCCAAAATAATAACTATTTCAGCTATCCAACTTGAAACATAGTTAACTTTTGCTTATATATTACATATATTTTCTTAGTGAATAATCACTTATAAATGGTCATCTATTTTGTTTTTTTTATTTAGTGTTATATCATTTTATATGCAATCAATGTCATATTAAATCATGTGATAAAATGTGAATTGTCACACCTTGTGACATTGAGAGTTACCAAAGCGGTTCATATGTCTGTCTCTTTCACGAATCATATTTTAGAGTTACAAAATCAGATACAAAGTTGTAATTCCCCAATATGACCTAATAATGTGTAGATTGAGAGGTACACATTCATGTTTCAATTGCATAGAGTCATTATATAATATGGTTATTAATGACATGTTTTGAACTCCCTGGGTCTATCGAGATTACTAAAGCATGTGGGAAAGAATTTTAAACGTTTTTCAAAATCAAAATATTTAGAGGTGGAAACGGCCTTGCGGCCGCGACGACACGCTTCCCAGGCCGCAGCCTTGTGATAACTCTACAAAATAGAGTTATTTTACCACTTTTTATGTGCTAATTATTGCTTAATTCTTGAGTTTTTAAGTAATTTATTAAGTTTTTAAGTAATTTTGAATTTATTAGGTTTATTTTAATTTTTTAGATTTTTGTGTGTTTTTATAGTTATTTTGTTGTAAAATATTTTAGTTAATTATTTGAATTATTAGTGGTAAAAAAATATAGTATTATTGAACTTAAATGTAAAATATAATTAAGTTATAATTAATATTTTCAAATAATTAAATTGATTTATTTTATAATTGAAAATATTGTATTATGATTTATTTTATATTTATTTTGTAGGGAATTTATGCTCTTGAAAAGCAATGAAAATGATGAAAAAAGATGGCATTTTTGTGAAGAATAGCAAAGGAAATTGGCATTTTCCCAAGCAATTTGGGCCCATCAGCACAAGGCCCAATGCCAAGCTTCACCAAGCTCCTTCATTCCTCTCCATTACACTTCCTCAAGTCTTCCACGCCTGGCATCACAATCAGCATGCTCCAGCCATTTCATTGATTGATGCCACTCGAAGCACTCTTTCCACCATTCAGCCTTCACATGTGGCCTTGCTTCTCCATACCCATCTGACCATTTCCTTTCCAGCCTTCATCACCCAGCCGCATGAAGCCAAGACCCTCACGCCTGCCAGCCAAAAACCCATTTGCATGCTATGTTGTTCTTGAGCCCATAAATTGTCCAAAAGCACATTTGTCTCCTATGACAAAAATACCACTTTTTACCTCACTTTCTACACATTTTACCCCAAAACATCATAATTACACCATATAATTTACCCCTATTTGCCATATTATAATTAATTAATTTAATTTAATCAATTTAATTAATATAAATTGATTATTTTAATACCACTTTTTTGGCTATAAATAAGGGAATTTGGTGTCCATTTTGGGGAGAGGACTATACCAAAAACTCTACACATTTCAAAACCTCTCCATTCTCTTCTTCTTCTTCTTCTTTTTATTATTTTCTATGTATTTTTAGAGGAAATTTTGGGGGTTTCTCCTCCAAATTTTCCTATTTATGTTTGTAATTTTTAGTGTGTATTTGTTATTCTAGTTATGTGTTTCTAATCTTTTTAAGATTATTAAGGTGATGATGAAACATTTTGTAACTAGATAGTATTTATGTTGTATGTTGATTTCCCTTGTAATACAACAAAGTTTATGGATTTTTCTTCTACATATATTTCTTTCATCTTAAATATCTTGTATTTTAGATTGTTAGAACATATTTACACTTTGTTCTTCATTAGTGCATAAACATAATATTCTTTGTGTAAGATGTGTCATTAAATTGTACACATCCATGCTTAGAACAAAAATATTATGTTTTGCCTTATAAATAATGTTCATTGATTTATTTGTTATTTCATTAGATTGATTTACACTAAATGCTTTGAAATTATAATTTTGAAAAGTGAAGAAAAATCCTATCTTTTTATAAGGAATTTGTGCTTAAAATTATAAATCTTTTTGGAAAATGATAGTTTAAATTATTTTAACTATCACTAAAACTTGGGAATCAATATACTAATAAATATTATTAAACTTACATTTTGTGGATTCTAGTATCTTAATAAACTTTTCTTGTAACACTTATTGTCAACTCATTATTGCTTTATTTTTATTCTCTTAAATAGCTTTATTTTACAATCTCTTAGTTTATGTTCATAATATTAAAACTCATCAATCTTTGGAACTAGGTTAGAATTTATTACTTTTGATTTACAATAGTTTTCTTTTTTATTTTAGACAACTCCTTTGGGTTCGACCTCGTGCTTACACGAAAACTATTCTATAAATACGATTCGTGCGCTTGCGAGTATAAATATTTAAAACATACCCGCTTTGGGTCCATCACCTCGGAGTTAGTATCCAGCGACCGAGACAAAGCATGGGCCTGGAGTGGTAGAAGCGTAGAAGAATTTTTCAATTTTTTCCAATTTTTTTCCAATTAGAGTCGTCTTGGGTGCCCAAGTAAATAAGAAAAATTCATTTTAATACGAAAACCATGCAACTAAAATTTTTAATTCTTTAGTCCTTGTGTATATCCTAATTTCAGTACGAGTCTTTTACTCAGATTGTGTATAGCTGGCAAATGACTGCAGGGAAGGAATAGCTTATAAATCCAAGTATTATTTACATTAACGGCATGGTTCTCGTGTTGATTGTGCGAGCTTGGGATACCTAAGTTGAAAAGCGCGAGCTTTTAATATTTATGAGGCATGACCTCCATGACACAAGATCGATGGTGTATTCATCTTGTGGTAGATTGAGGATATGGCGTGTCCGCGGATCCCCGAAGACTCGGATGATTTATACGATCGTCTATGGGCAGCCTATGATTTTTAATGTCCCAGATATTAGGAATCTATATATTTCATGATCAAATCGTATCCTAATATAAATGGGAATATCTTATAATAAATTTAATATATATATATATATATGCAAATCTGTGATTAACTCATGCGGTTACCCAAACCTATCCAAGGAGCTTCTCTATAAATGTTGAGAATATGGGACAAGAAGAGGGATCATTATTCTGTAATACCAAGACTCTGTCAAAATTGAGAGAGAAAAACAGTAATAATATAGACTCGTGGACTAGGTGGATTTTAACCACTGAACCACATAAAAAAGGCCAGTGTTCTTGAAGAGTAATTTTCTTATTTCGGTTTTCCATTAAGCACTAATTTATACTTGTTATTTTCTGGATTCACTGTTGGCGAAAAACCGCGTTAACACCTTGCAATTAAAAATTTTCATTCTTTTGTCGATCTTGTTAATATTGTTTATACTTTGTGAAACATATTTTAAAAACAGAGTGTACAAAGACAAAACATATTTTATACACTAGTGTATGGTATAACAATTACATCACCTAATTATTAACAAAACCTACCTGCAAGAAGTAGATGCATCCTCCCACAAACTGGGTTGGTTTGGCACGAAACTGTCGAAGGCTTTTCCACAAATACTTGTACGACATTGAGGCCCAATTAACCCGAGCGACAGTTGCAATGTCTTTTATGGCAAGTATAGGACCTTCGAACTCCCACGAAATTTTTAGTCCCTTTTTCGGCATCGGAAAGGAGGAGACAAGGAACAAAAGGAAGTCTTGAATGAAAGAAATGTTCGTTGATTGGTTTTCTTTCAGTTTAACCTCTAGAACTAACATAGATAATCTTTCCCCCTTCTCATCGCCACTAACACTGTCCACTAAATCTTGAACTCTGTTCTTAACACCCATGGTAGCAGTAAAATTTTTACTATCCAACTTAAATTGTTTACCGTGGACATCCAAACACCCATCTTCAACGTTGAACCTGGACACCAACCATGTTATCAAATTTCTTCTAATAGTACAATCTTTCATCCCCAGAAGTGTGCCGAACCACATTTGTTTTACCACCTCTTTCTGTTCCCCATTCATATTGGAAAATTTTGAGAAAAGCCAATGAGGCAAGCATCTATAATCCAATTTCTTTGGATCAACCATTTCGAAATCCTGTCCAGCAGCCAACGATAACCTAACACAAGAAACATAAGTAAAATAGTCAAACAAAACTAAAAACTAATAATTACTTTTCAATATGGAAAACAATTCACCAATCAAATAATTCTACAGTCAATTCACAACATAAAATGCACAAACTAACCCTACAATAAAACCACTAGCAGCTTTTAAATTCCAAAAAATTTGTCCAAACTTGGTGCACCAAATTTAAAAAAAAAAACATCAATATAAATTGGAACCACAACTTCAAAGCAGACCAATAATTTGAGATAAAAATGAAAAACTGTGCATAACCATCAATCATGTCCAAAATAGTGTGCATTTGATAATAAACCAAATGGGGGAGAACTGACACTCGGGAGCCAGGTATTTCTTAATCTTTGTTGATGATTTTTCTAGACAGCTTTGGGTTTATATTCTGAAGAATAATAATAATGTATTTGAGACATTCAAGCAATGGAAAATGCTCATTGAAAACCAAACTAGTAGAAAAATAAAAAGGTTAAGAACTGACAATGGCCTAGAGTATTATGCATATGTGTTTACTGAATTTTGCAGGAATGAAGGAATAGCTAGACACAAAACTGTTGCTAGAACCCCACAACAGAACAATTTTGGAAAGGGTGAGGTGCATGATGTTAAGTGCAGGCTTACCTAAAGTGTTTTGGGCAGAAGCTGTCAACACAGCTGTGTATTTGATCAATAGATGCCCATCCACAGCTTTAGGATTCAAGACTCCTAAGGAAGCTTGGTCTGGACATCCAGCAAAGTATGAAAATTTGAGAGTGTTTGGCTATGTCTGTTATGCTCATGTGAGACAGGACAAGCTGGAACCAAGGGCTGTGAAATGCATTTTTCTTGGCTACCCGGAAGGTGTAAAAGGTTGCAGACTTTGGTGCATGGAATCTGGTTTTAAAAAATGCATTGTGAGTAGATATGTGGCTTTTAATGAGTCTGAAATGGGGTATAAGCAAGAGAGTGTACAGAACAGTTCAGAAAGGAACAATACTGAGAGACAAAGATCTCAGGTTGAGGTGGAGACTCTCAGATCCGATAAAAATGACACAGATCAAATGGAGACAACTGAATTGAGAAATGATGCTACTGAAGGTACAAGTAGAGGTCAAGAAATTCAAGATATTCATGACTACAGGTTAGCCAGGGACAGAGTGAGAAGGGAAATCAAGGCACCAGAAAGATTTAGATATGCAGACCTTATTGCATATGCTCTTAATGTTGCTGAAGAGGAAATAGAGAAACAACCACTGAGTTATAAGGAAGTTGTGAATAGCAAGGATAGCCATGAGTGGATTGAAGCAATGAGAGAGGAAATGAGATCTTTACACAGAAATCAAACTTGGGAGCTGATTGATAACACTGCAAAGCCCAGAACTGTAGGATGTAAATGGGTGTTCAAGAAGAAGGAGGGTATCCCTAGGGTTGAGAAGCCTAGATTCAAGGCTAGACTAGTTGCAAAAGGTTTTTCACAAAAGGAAGGTGTAGATTATACTGAGATTTTCTCACCTGTAGTTAAACATAGATCCATTAGAATTGTGTTAGTTGTCGTTGCTTATCATGACTTAGAACTAGAGCAATTGGATGTTAAAACTACTTTTTTGTATGGAAATCTGGAAGAAAGAATTCTGATGAAGCAACCAGAAGGTTTTGAAGAAAACGGGAAAGAGAATAAGGTGTGTTTACTAAAAAGGTCATTGTATGGACTTAAGCAGTCCCTAAGACAATGGAAGAAGAGATTTGATGAGTTCATTGTAAGTATCGGGTTCAAGAGAAACAACTTTAACACCCGTGTGTATCTAAATCATGCAAATGGTAGTGATATGATGTACTTGTTATTGTATGTGGATGACATTCTCATAGCAAGAAAGGACATCAAAGAAATTGATAGATTGAAACAGAAATTGAAAAATGAATTCGACATGAAAGATCTTGGAGCAGCTAGCAAGATTTTGGGGATGGAGATAAAGAGAAATAAAAAAAGTAAGATGTTGTATCTAACTCAAGAAGGGTACTTAAAAAGGGTTCTAGACAGATTTAGAATGATTAACTCTAAGGCTATGGTAACACCTTTGGCTCAACATTTCAAACTCAGTTTGAGTCAGAAGCCTCAAGATGATGCTGACAGAAACTATATGGCAGTTGTACGTTATGCTAGTGTTGTAGGATCAGTCATGTATGCCATGGTCTATACAAGACCAGATTTGACTTATGCTCTTAGCATGGTGAGTAGGTTTATGGCAGACCCAGGAAAGGAACATTGGCAAGCTCTTAAATGGATTTTAAGAGACATTAAGGGATCCATCACTAAGGGTTTGGTTTTTGGTGGAGAGAAACAAATCTGGAATTACCTGAACAGTGTTAAAGGATATGTTGATTCGAATTATGCTGGCTGTTTGGACACCAGAAAATCAATTACTAGGTACATTTTTACTATTTTTGGTACAGCTGTGAGTTGGAAGGTTACATTGCAGAAAGTTGTAGCTTTATCTATAACTGAGGCAGAATATACTGCTATAACTGAGGCAGTTAAAGAAGCTTTGTGGATGAAGGGACTGATTGAAGAATTGGGGATTCGGCAAAGAGCTTGTAACGACCCAAAATTACTAATAAGGCTTAAGGGCCTTGATTAGTGTGCCGGGAGGGCATAATTGGAGGTTAAGAGAATTAATGGTAGAAAGCATGAATATGGGTATTGGATAAGTAATGCGGGCCCTGTTTGGATGGTAAGGGCTTAATCGCAATTTTGGCCGTTAGGGCATAAATGTGAATGTGTGTGATAAATTTCTGAGACCACATTATTATGAGGGTAGATTGATAAATATATATACGTGTGCAGGTGTGTGCATTTGTAACTATCGACACGAGGCGGTCCTAGGGAGCAGGTAGCGGGAAAAGTCACAACGGGGCTTAATAGTTGACTTTGGATAAGTCAGTGATATTATAGGTATCGGGTGGTTATTTAGACTATCGGGTTATGAAAATAAATATATGGAGATATATTTGAGGTTAGAAAGTCTAAGCGGGAATATTGGGAAAATTTACTGTTTTGGCCTCGGGGACGGTTCCGGCACCCCGAGCCTTGGGAATTAACTTAGCAGATAAGATAAACTTAAGGAAACCCTTAGAGGAAAATAAACCGACTCTTTTCAGCTTTATACTCTACTCTCTCTCTCTTAAGGAAAAAACAAGGCAAAGGAACACTGAAATCTAAAGGGAAACAAGCTGGGAATTTCTGGAAATTGAGGCTGGATCTTTGGGGCTTAGTTCAAGAATCATCCAAGGAATAGAATCAACACCAAGGTAAGCTATAAGTGTGTTTAGATAGTTAAATTCTGTGATTATGCTGGGTTTTGAAGTGATTGTGGATTTTGACATTTAAGGGTTGAATTGAGGCTTGGAGCTTGGGAGTTAGCTCAATTTTATTTAGGGGATTGATTCTGCAGCAAAGGTGAGTTTGGAATTAAGGTTTTAATGTTTGAATTTCTGAGATTTTCTTACTAGTTTTGAAGTTCTTGGGTGTGAGAGTTTCATAAATTAAAATGAGGTGTTGAGGGGTTTTAGCCTAGATTTCTGCTGGGTTTTACTGATTGGAAGCATGCTAGAGTGTTGGGATAATTGAGTTGTGTTAATGGGATTTTTTATAATGGGTTTGGATGAGGTTTTGGATGTTAGAAATGGGGGAAATTCTGGGTTCGAAGGGAAGGGTCGCGGCTCTGTTCTGGAGCGCTGCGGCCCTAGCTTGAAGATGAGCCAAGGAGGCTCGGCCAGGGGCAAGCGCCGCGGCGCCCAAGGCAAGGGCCGCGGCGCATGTCTTCTTCCAGGAAGGGCTTAGGTTTTGTTTTGGTGCAAGGCCGCGACTAGGCTTCAAGGGCCACAGCCCTTAGATGTATACTTGAACATTTGGAGTTTTAAAGCATGGGAATCATACCTAAAGTGCTCGGGATCGATTTCACCACCGTGCTTGGTGGGATTTGTTTTCCCGGAAGCTAGTTTTGTACCCGAAAACCTATATGTGAATATTAATGGAATCCATTATCTTGGTTGTGACTAGGTAATAAGCTAGGGCTCGGGAATGGATCGTGCTCGGGGGTCGTCCTTTCTAATTAAAGCACTTGGAATCAAGGTAAGAAACTGCACCTGTGTATGTGGATAGGATGGGACTAAGCGTTCCCTATATTTGAATGTATTTTTATGTGATCATAATAAACCATGTGAATATGTTGGGACTAAGAGTTCCCTATAATCGTATGAATGTCATAAGGTGGTATTATGCCACGGGGACATGTGGTAACGGCCTAAGGGTGCCGAAATCCACACTTGCGCATATGGCGCGGCTCGGACACTGGTATCCGAGGATAGCTTATTAATCACTGAGCTCGGTTAAGCTGGCCGGAGTCAGTGGGCATGTCACTGGAGTTGGCCTAAGCAAGCCAAAGGCGGTGAGTTAAACAGAGGGTGCGGCCTGCGGGCATTAACCCTAGTTATTGCTTGATATGCGTTTATTGTGGATTATTGTCTGTGACTTAATGAGTATCTGGAGCTGGATTAATGATTATTGATCAGTGTGTTGCCTTGAGTGAATTTTATGGCTCGATGGAACCGAATAGTACTTTGTGGTTATTGGACTATTCTCTGTGAACTGTTAGCCGTTAATACTGTTATGTTATGATATTATGTTTTCTTGCTGGGCTTCGGCTCACGGGTGCTACATGGTGCAGGTAAGGCAAGTTGGCCATGGGTTGGAGAGCTCTGGGGGCGAGGTGTACATTGTCAGCTGCTCGGCCACTACGGACGAGGATTTGTACAGGAACGGGAACCTAGACTGTGTATTTTTCCATTAGAGTGGCTTGGTTGTTTATTTGTTAACAATAATTTTATATTTACGTTATTTAAACCTTGTTTTGGGATCCCATGTATCAAACATGTATTTTAGTAAAATTTAATCATTTATAACCAAAATTATTTTTAACCTAGCTTGTTATGCCATTAGTTACACATTATGATTTAAATGACTTGATTAGCAAGTCTTGCACTACTTCAAACACACAGTGTAACGGTCTTGGTTATCCAGGGCGTTACAGAGCTATGACAGTATTTTGTGATAGTCAAAGTGCCATTCATTTGTCAAGGAATCATGTCCATCATGAGAGGACAAAGCATATTGATATTAAGCTGCATTTTATTAGAGAGAACATTCAGGGAGGGACTGTTTTGATTGATAAAATATCTACAGAAGATAATCCTGCAAACATAATCACAAAACCTTTACCAAGTAGTAAGTTTGAACACTGCTTGGATCTTATTGGACTATAATGCAGCTAAAGCCCTTCGGGGCCAGGGGGAGTAAACTTAAGGCAAAGCTATTATCAGGTGGAGAATTTGTGGAAGTAATTAGAACCTTTGCCATATGTCATATTGTAACTAGCTAATCCTAATCTTGACAGTTAAGTTAGTTACTGGTCCTAAGCTTTATATATTTGTACTCTAGCTCATTATTAAGTAATGTAATTCATATTTGAGCGTGAGAGAGAAACAGAACAAGTTAGATAGTTGTTGATTTGAAAGAGTAGCTGGTAGTGTTTGTAACTTGAAGCTTGAAAGGAATAAAGATATGTGTTGCTCCCCGAGGAAGTAAGTCATTGCACAAGGACTAAACCTCGTTAATTATTGTCTTTGTTATTTTTTTGTTTACTGTTCTGGTTTTGCTGGTTTATCTGAGATCTGTTACTAAGGTTTTCTCTATTCTTGTGAGCTATAAAATTTTGTTCTTGCACAACAACCCTGGGCGACACACGTGCTACAATGGCCAGGACAAAGGGTCGCGATCCCGCGAGGGTGCGCTAACTCCAAAAACCCGTCCTCAGTTCGGATTGGTCCATAACAATTCTGCTATCAATGGTTGCCAAGTTTGATCTAGAATTGGAGCAAATGGATGTTAAAACTGCCTTCTCATATGGAGAACTGGAAGAAACCATTTACATGAGACAACCTGAGGGATTTATAACTGAAGGAAAGGAATACTTTGTGTGTAAACTGAACAAGTCCCTATATGGTTTAAAGCACTCTCCAAGGCAGTGGAATAAAAGATTTGATGAGTTCATAACTCGCATCAAGTTCAGGATGAGCAAGTTTGATAACTGTGTCTATTTCAAGTTTGCCTCGGATCATAATTTTGTCATTCTGTTGCTATTAGAATGTAGATGACATCCTAATAGCAAGCAATAACAAGGATGAAACAGACAAAGTAAAGGTAGACTTAAAAAGAGAATTTGAAATGAGAGATCTGGGTGGAGCTAAAAGAGTATTGGGTATAGAGATCAAGAGAGATAGAGACAAGAAGCTAATGTTTCTATCTCAAGAGATGTACCTAAACAAAGTCCTAAACAGGTTTGGTATGTCAGATGTTAAACCTGTCACAACACCCTTGTTCTAACAATTAAAATTTAGTATGGATCAAGCTCCTGAAAGCAAAGAAGATAAGGAGTTCATGTCTGAAGTTCCTTATGGAAATGTAGTAGGTTAACTCATGTATGTCGTGGTATGCACTCCACCTGACCTTGCATACTCAGTTAGCCTTGTAAGCAGATTTATGGCAAATCCTGGAAAGGCACACTAGCAGGCTCTAAAACGGATCCTAAGGTACATAAAAGGTGTAAATTGGAAAGAGTCTAATATATGGAGGAGTTGAGGGTCACTAGGAAAACACTGTTGTAATAGAGGGGTTTTGTAGATTCTGATTTTGCTAGTTGTTTGGACACTAGAAAATCCCTCACAGGCTATGTATTTACTGCATTTGGGACTGCAATTACCTGGAAAGCTAGTCTTCACAATATACTCTGCATTGTCCACAACTAAAGCAGAGTATATTGCTTTGATAGAAGCAATAAAAGAAGCTCTATGGTTAAGGGGAATAGCTCGAGAGCTGAAGCTGCAAGATCGAGTTATCACTGTCCATTGTGATAACCAAAGTGCTATTCACCTCTCAAAGAACCAGGTTTATCACGAAAGGACAAAGCATGTAGATGTGAAGCTACATTTTGTGAGACAGACTATTGCTGAAGGAGCTGTGTTTGTGAAGAAAGTCTCCACTGAGCATAATCCCTCTGATATGATCACTGAAGTTCTACCAAGCAGCAAGTTTTTCTACTGCTTGGACCTTATAAATTTGAAGTAATGTCAGCTAGTCTGATGTCAAAAAGGGCAGTCACTCTGATCTTTGCTTCGTTATGTAGCCAAGGTGGTGATTTGTTGATTAGTTGGTCCACATAACTAAAGCCTCTAATTCCTAAGCTTTTCTATTTTAAGCTAGTAGTTAAAACAATTGTAACAAACTACTAAAAATAGTGTGTTGTCCATTTCTAAAAACCAGTATAATAGCTCAGCTACTCTTTAGCTTAGGCATCGATTTTTTTTCAATTCTCTCTCTAGAAAAACTCTCTGTAATCTGAAATTCATCTTGAGAAAGAAAGTGAGTTGTAACCGAGATTGGATTGTGATCAATAAAGTCACTTTCATACTCATTTTTCTCATGATTTTTCTTTACTTGTTTGATTAAATTTCTAATTGCATTCTTAAGGTTTATTGCTTGAATTCAGTTCTGAGTTTCTTGTGTATCAATTCTGTGACACTTTGCACAACAAAGTCCAACCTCAGTTCACCAAATCTCAATGAAAAACCAAACCATAAAATTCAAACACAACTCCAAACAAGACCCAAAGTTCTAAACCATAAAAATTAACAATCTCAACAACCACCACTCTTGCGATTAAAATGATGCACTTGAGCAACAAAGAAAATATCAACGGTCTCATTCCAACGTCCACTTTAGAAATCTAGAACAATTTTTATTTCAATGACATACCAAGTAAAGAAAAATAAACTAGATTGTACTCTTAAATGTACAAACGCCAACTACAGTGCATTACTAACAAGTTAGCTTTAGTAACAGATCAAAGGTCGTTGCTTGGGTAACATGTAATTATCAAAAGCAAGATGCAGAAATGGAAAAATGGTATTTACTCAATTTATAATAAAACTTAACCACTACCATAAGTTGCTCCCATAGTGATCAATTTTGACATATGTACCTAGAGTGGGTGTGTGTGTCTTCAAGTTAATATTCCAAGCAACCAATAAAGGCGTGTCATTTCTTTTATCAGCATGCTTACATTCAAAATTTACAAATATTTAGATGACTTAATCCAAGTACAAAGTCCAAGTAAAAGCACAAACCTGGATCTTTAATACATAGAAATATGTGGTCAACAACAATAGATACGAGACAATGGCCAGAGCATTCTATGGACCTCTGCAACAGATTCAAACAACATAGTTCACAGTTCAAATAATAACTTGGGAAACAGAAAGATATTTTTTCTAATTGAATAAAGGGAACAAAAATATGTTGACCAATTCGATTAACATCTCTTCTATCTAGACAACGTATAATATAGTCATAAATCGGAGAAGTGCACCTAATCCTGCCACATTCTTATACATCAGCATCATGGTACAAGTTTCATACATTTAGTTCAACAAAGTTACATAACAAACTCAATAAAGCATAATTTTTTTTTAAAAAAATCAACATTATCACAAATTTCACTTACATTAGTTTTTCCAGCTATTCCTTCGATAAAGCGCTCAACACAAAAAAAACCTCGCTTTGCACCATCATCAACTTTCTGGTTCTTCTCTCTTCTGACCTTGCACCAAATTTAATTGAAAACCCACAACATAAAAGCCAAGCACAGCATAAAATACTTTGCCTAACCGTAACTCAAGCCCAAAATAGTGTGCATTTCACGGTAAACATAACAAAGCACAACTGATAAGTAGTTCACTCAAGTTTACATTGATATTTTTTCAAACTTCTTTTAAAAGTCCGAGCTTCAATCATATTACAACTAATCCTATATTATCATTTCACAAGCAACCCTATTGTACTCATCTCTTGTTTTTTCTCGGAACCATCTTACCATTCTCAAATTGGGCAAATCAATCTTCAACTTCAAACATAAAGTCCAAATTTTTTATTTAAAAAAAAAAACTCTTCCCTAAAGTCGAACACCAAATATCCCAACTTTGAAATTTTGTGTATTGCCATACAAATTACTTACTCAAAAAAAAATCAGAATGCATAATCAAGAAATCGGTTAGAGGAAACTCACCATGAATGGAACAACTACACGAACCCGAACACTAAAGCCCCAAGAAAATGTCGTCCTACCTAATAAACAGCCATTCGTTCAACCCAAAACCGCGAAGCTACTCCACTTATTCCTAACGAAATTTGGCTTCACAAAATGTGAATGATAACTCAGGGGAGGGAATGAGTGACACGAAAGAGAACATTAAAAAAAAACCCACCAACTTATCGACCAAGCCAACGAACGCCCCGAGCTTCAATTCAAACCAAGAACCCAACACAAATATTCTTCATTAGGGGTTTTCCTCTTCAAATAATGTCTCTTATCAAAGTCGGAGGAGGGGAATAACCTTGTTCGGTTAGTCGGGGGAGGGAAATAAATTGATTCAGTTTTCATAAGTTTTTTTGAAAAAAAAATGAAGTTAAGGCCTGAAAATAAACGGTAGCCAGTTAAAGGGTTTATATGTGGGGTATTTCAATATTTTTGCACAACCAAAGTCTTCAGATTAAATCTAGTCATTGAACACAAAAAATACGCACATCCAACGACTCGGATTAAGTCCTCCCAAAGTAAATGATGTACTTAAGAAGTGCCCATATATAAATATAATTGATTTTTTTTTTTCTTTCCTCGCTACCAAATAATATATGGTGGAAATCCATCTTAAAATATTTCTTCTAGCTATTAATTCTTTGCTTCCATACTAAATATTATTTTCCTCCCTCGCAAACGGTGCAAAGGTAAGAAAAATAGAAATAGGTTAGACTGAGACAGCGCATCGCCCTGAAGGTCGTAGAACTCAAAAACCCCTCGTATTTTGTCGTATTTCGTTCACCGTATTCTCCTTGCAATCAGCATCTCTCCTCAATCTCCGGCGACTTGATTGTGCCGGAATCCACCATTATGGACGACGACGTTTCGAACCCATTACGTCGCATGTCCAGCCGAACCCGAAAGGTCGCTCCAAAGATGGTTGCGGCGCTTGCTAGCAGTGACAACCGTACCCAGGTTTTTTTAGGGGAACACTCAGTTTGAGTTGTCTCTCTCTTATTGTCATCAACCAAGTGCAACTAAAATTTTGTGATGAAATCTGTCGTTTTAGGCAGCTCTGGCTCGGCTCGAAGCCTTGGAGAATGATAATGCCGGTATCGAGACAGTTGAAGTTAATGACGAAGACGAGGATTCTCTCGACGAAGATGATCAAGGTACTCCCTAGCCTATAATATTTTGATCTCTTTCATGATTTTTCCCCCATTTCACTGAAAATGCCCTTTTTCTGATTTGACATGTATGTTGATCTAACATGATTATTTCAAGCTTTAAAATTTCAATCTTTCCCCCATTTAATGGGTCTTGGTAAGCTATAACATAACTATTCAGCTCATTAATGGGGGAAACATTATGTGCTCTGTTGTTTGGGATTGGTTCCATTGCGGGTTGTTTGTTCTGAAAGACAGAACTTACAAGAACTTTTTTTTTGGGCAACAGCTGCTGCTATTGAAACATGTCTTGCAATGGCTGCAAGTATTTGTTTATTAAATTTCTATGACCTCTGTTGTAGCATATATGCAAAAGAAACAGTCCAAGAGCATGAAGCGCAAAACACGACAGGCAAAAGCTCTCGAAGCTAGGAAGGCTCCAAGATCATTTATTGAGCTCCTACATGAGGTGAAAGAAAGAAAAAAAATTGATATGCTGACTGCATATCCTTTGGTCTTTTTTTTTCAATGTGGCTTTCATTAATGGTGTTTTATTACTTTTCCTTGATACATCTTCTAAAACAGGCAAATTTGGAATCTTTACCACCTAATGTTCCCTCCTATCTAAAGGCCGCAGTAGGACCTCCAAGCTCAACCTCTCGCCGACATTACTGTACGGTTTGTGGTTCTGCTGCTAAATATACGTGTGTGAGGTGTGGTATACGCTTTTGTTCATGTCGTTGCCAGAATATACATAATGATACTCGTTGTCTTAAGTTTGTTGCTTGATTGCTTTAGTGGAGAATTTTGTATAGTGAAATTGGATGCTTAAATGTTGTTGGTTTGGATTTTCCATTGTCTTTTCCCTGACAGAAATGGCGTATCATTTAGTAATTACTTTATGGTTTTAAATTCAAAGTGATAACCTCTCCTTGGTCGCCTATAATTTACATGTTACTTTGATGATATCTGATGTTTGTTATTTTGAGCTGTTACTATTAAAAAGGAAGCTCGAGTGAAATTTTGTAAAATGTTTATTGCACAGATAATTTAATCATTTCCTTCAATCAAAGAACAAATTACAGAAACCTAGGAACACGACAAAACACCTATTTGAATTCAACAAAGTCTAATTCTGGATTACTACTCCAGATGAATACATATATTTTAATCTATAGCATTCATGTTCAGCATAATTTCTTGTAAATCAAAGCACACGAGAGAAACAACAAATCCTTCTGGTGGGTATGTTTGGGTTTTGAGTGGTGATTCCCTATTGATAATTTAACATCGAGGCAGATCTGCTGGGGGAGGTATCACGGACTGTAGTTGTCCAGAACCATTTTCAACTAGAAAAGCCATTGCCAAACCCAGGGCAAGATGAGCATCAAGATGACAGTGCATCAACCAAATTCCTGCAATAGAACAATGGGTGAGAAGTATTAAATTAGTGAGATTTCTACATGGCAGTGATGCTTGGTATAAAAGCACTTCTGCTCACATGACGATGCAAGAAAGTTACCTGGGTTATCAGCTACAAATCGAATGGCTACCCATCCACCGGGAGGAGTTCCAACGGTATTCCTCTGTGGTGGGTCAAAGAGGTTGAACCTAGCAGGATCGCTTTGTGGGTTGAAGTTGCCAAAACCTGATCCAACAATGTAGAAATGGTATCCATGAAGATGCATGGGGTGGTCTTCTGTTGTGACAATACTTGTGTCCTGCAAAACAATTTGTACACTGGAACCGTATTTCAGCTTGTAGAGCTTCGTCCCAGTAGATGGCTGCCATAGTCCTCGTGGCACATTACCTGTGTAATCAAATTGCACAGGGGGAACAGGTGGAAAGTCAGTGGTGAAGACACCAGGTATTCCTTGGTAGTAAGCCTGCATGAGAGAGGTCCTTCTTGGGAATACAAAAGAGACATTGTTCATGCTAGCAGCAAAGCGAGTCCCATTGGGGCCTTGGCAACGGGGGCTATTTGGATTTGAACAGTTGTTTAGTCCTAAACCCACTGTGAAGAAAAGGCTCACATCTATGTTCGTAGGAACTTCGGCCTTCGAAGGACTTCTGAGCCCAGTAGTAAAGGCCCTTGCAGTGGCTGTGTCGTTGAATGCTGGTAATTGTGGTAAGATTGGTCTTGGAGCTGGTTTCCCTTTCTTGCAAGATGCAGCCTTGTACTCAAGGATTGCCGTGGTGGTGGTGTTGTCAAAGGCAGCATTCATAGCAGTTTGGTAGGCGCGTGCTGCCAAGTAGTAGCGGGCCGGTGTCTGATCAGCTGTGAGGAGGACATCCGTTGTTTGACCAGGTCCTATCATAATGACCCGAGTATTGAAAGGCTTTGTGTAAATAGCATCGGCAGCCACAACAGTCAACTGGTGGTTGGCAACGGTAAAGAAAAGTTCTTGATTGAGTGCAGAGTTGATGATCCTTAGGAGAATTGTCTCCTTTGTATCCACAGGTATTCTCACAGTTTCTGCATTTTTAACTCTTTATAAGTTGTACATACAAGGATTATCTTCAGGTCCTAACATGGTAATTTAAGGTTAATTCTAGTTGGAGGTAGAATTAAGCAAACCTTTGCTTGAGCATGCATATAGATCACCAGGCTGACCATTCATTGTATATGCATCAGATACATTTGGTGCTCCTCCTGTGAATTGTGCCTGCCTCAGGACATCCATGGGGTTTCTGTTCCACCATTCCCCTGCAATTTCCACAATCACTTTATGAGATAGCTTTGCTAAGTTGAAAGAGTTTAGCAGTGGTAGAATCAATTAAGGATAAATAGTTTAAAACAAACAAATGATTGGTGTTCTATCATTACCAAGAAGAATTGGAAATTCTCTCTTGGGTGTAGGAAATGGATATGGAGAACCCAATTTAGGATAAATAATGAGAGCTCCATAAACAGTGGCTCTAAGCCATCTGCTGTGAGCATGCCACCACAATGTCCCCTCTTGGTCTATGATTGTGAACCTGTATGTGTAGGCTGCACCAGGTTGGATGGCGCACTGAGTGACAGACTCAGGCCCATCTGCCCATGGATTCTGCAGCTGTCGAATGCCGTGCCTGAAGTATAACAAGTTACAATAGTCAGCATCAACTAAAATTTAAAAGCAACATGAGGTGATGTAGGAGCAGCACACATGCATGAGTTTCATTAAGCTTAGTCTAGTTTGAGAATGAAAGGCTTAACGATTACCAGTGCATGGTAACATTGTATTGTGCACCGTTTACAACTTTGATCACCAGAGAATCTCCATTTCTGACTTCCAATGTTGGTCCCGGGAACATCCCATTGACTGTGATTCTATTACGGGTCCTGCATAGCCTCGTGATCGGTGTTTGTTGAACCTAAACAGGAAAGAAAAAAATTATCTTAGAATTATATTTCATTGCAGATAAAGGCTGAGTAAGAGGGTGATGAGTTTGAAGACATACAACAAATTGATGGTAGTGAGTTTCAGCATCTGCATAACAAGCTAGTAAAGCAAACAAAACAAAGATGCCAAGTAAAAAGCAAGACGACCAAGGCTTGAGACTGAGTTTGAAAGCTTCCATTGTTCTCAAATTCCTTTGTATAATCAAGTATGGTGCTAATGAGTATGTCTAGACCCATAGAAGAGCTGATACTTATACTATGATAGAGCCTAAGGAGGGAATACTTAATTCATTATTTGATTTCAAAGAAATTATAATAATAATGTACTAGAAATTAGGTTTTAAGTCAACAGTAACACTTGAGATTTTATGGCATCTTAGTCCAACCATAAAGGGGATTTGGTGCACCCACTCATGGCTTCTTCACTTGTTAATTACATGGAGATTACTGGGTTTTGGTTTATTTGAGTTGTATCAGCTTTGAAAATCTCCCATATACATGTAATTGTCATCAACTAAAGTTGCATAATATTTCAAGGCTCTTGTGGTCAAAAGCTTTAGAGACTTTAATCAGAAACTAGAAAGCTTTGCTTTCGCTTGATAATTTATCCAACTAAGTAACGTCGGTCGATAAAACTTTTATTTTAACTGATTTAACATTGACAAATGACTATCTAATGCTTATACTTTTTTTTTTCCTTTTGGATAATTCCAATGCTTTTTTTGACCAATTTAAAATGTCCTCCCATGAGTTTTGATTTGTAAATATATGCTTAATCAATTGTTAGCTCAACAATTCAAGCTCCTAAAACGGCATCTGGAATAAGAGCAAGTATTACTATAAAATGAAATTAATGTTTCACTATCAATAGTCTGATTTTTATGTCATGTTTGGGGCTTAATTCATCTGTAATTATCATTATGATATTAAATATATTGAATGGTAGGATGGTTAGGGTGAGGTTGAATTTTGGTTTGATTTGGTAGACAAATGAGAAAAGCATAATTTTTTGGTTTTAGCTGACCACGTTCCGTTATAGAATGGCCAATAAAATAATAATAAGAATTAAATCTGGCCATTAACAACGTTAATCGTACAAAAATAAACAAAGTTCTCATCAGCTCCGCTATCTTTAGTGGAGTTTGTTTCAACTAGTGATGTTATATAAAAGAACTTGATGTTGTTATATATATATAGCTTAGTAAAAATTGCATTGTCTAATGAAATATTTTTACTTATCATATAAACACAATCATATTGAAGATGTATACAAACTATATTTGTAGGAAAGGCACTTCATAGTAACTCAAGTGATTATATGCTTGTGTTAGATCTAATTTCGTGAGTTTTTATTGAGTTATATTAAGCTTTCTCTAGAAGGGTAAAAAAAAAGTATATACAATAATTATACTAAACTAAACGTTAACTCCTTCCTATATATGTACACTCTTGTCTTGAGCAAGACAGTAATACCTCTACTTTGAAATAATGTGTTTGAAAAAGAATTTAATACTGAAAGAAGAAATAGTTAGTTATCCTACACGAAACAAACTATTATTTTTAAAGAAAAAAGAAATTGGTAAGCCTCCAATCGAAACTTGTGAACTGCCTTGCCTCATAAAATAATAAGTCGCTAGTTTGGTATGTCAACAAAAACAATAATTAATTAGATTTTCATATTAAAACATCAATCAAGGCACTAATTAGCATGCAGAGCAGCTCACTTCTCTTTTCTATTGGCAATAAAGTAGTTTATAATTAACTTATATTATAATGAAGCAGATTTCACAGGTCAGTTTATAACAATTCATAATCAATGACTAGTACTTATTTTTCAAATTCCTAATAATATGAATTAGGTAACCTGCCGACTGACTTAAAGAACTATTAATCTTTTTTGTATCACAATCATACATGGTTTTTTCTTTTTGGTGTAAAACCAGTTTCTGCTTATATAGGCATTTTATACATCAAAAACAAAAAGATGGTCAAAATTTCTAGAAAGATATCTATACAGGTTCAATTTCAACGCTAGAATGATCACATTATTGGACTTTACCTTGCAAAAGTTATACTCTGTCATTGATTATGATAGTCGTAAAATAACAGAAAGAGACATCTGTAGAACAAAGATTTCAAACAATGTAATTTATTTTCTAATCATCTATAAGGCTACAATTTACCAAACGCATCCAATGATTGTGACATGATGTGTGGAAGAATAAATAAATGTTCATTTGGAAAATCCATGATTTTGACTGAACCAAAAAAAAAATACATTTGCCAAAATTTATGCTCAAATAATACAAAGCTTCGAGCCTAGATTAAACCTCACATCTCAAATGTAAAAACAAAAAATAAAATGAACTCGGCTTGCTTATTCTACAGTGCTACACTGTCAATCAAAGGGCAAACAAAAATATTAAAGTCGATGATTTACCAGCCAACATTAAACCTTAGATGCCAAAACACACCAGCAGTCTAATGATGTTTCGGTGTAGAGCAAAAGCGTAAACATGAACTCAATCTCCTCAACATCTTCCAAGCTGGACATCTTAGTCTTAAGATGGGATGAAAGCATCAAAAGATGAAACAAACAAAGCACCAGCTGGACATCTTAGTCTTAAGATGGGATGAAAGCATCAAAAGATGAAACAAACAAAGCACCAAGTGGTCCGACCTAAAAACATGAAATCCTAACTCTTTAGATTTGAGCTAATTGCCGTTTTAATGATTGTAGCATCTTGAATTTTGACTCGCAAATTCGAAGAAATTCAGCCAATACTGTGCATTTCCCTGTTACTATTTTTCTTGCAATATCGACGTGATTCCAAGACTTGAGTGCTTGAGAGATTCGATCACCATAGTCAATGTCATTTATGGACGAGACTAGAGTTTCTAGAATCTGGAAAACCTGGCCAGGGCCTTCCTGTCCTTTCTTCTGCAAACAAGAGAGGAAAGACTCCAAATTTTCATCCTCTGGCTTGTTGATCTGCTCTTTTACCCACTCCATAAGCTTTTCTAATGTACCACATAAGGAAAGGACCAAATCACGAGTATGAGATAGAGCTGGCAGATATGAAGGTCCAGTTTTCTTCTTCTTTTTGCCAGATGGAAGAGATGAACGAACACAGGATTGAATCACAAGACCATGCCAAGCAAAAGGCTCTGTAACCAACTGTGTCAGTACTGAAAGATTATTCCAAGGAGAGGTAATTGAAAGCTCTGTCAATTTCATATTCTCCAAAACATACTTCTCCAGCAAGGAATTTACAATTTGCCAAGTTTGAGGCTGACATCCATCTCCATCTGCCCGACCAAGTTCATGGGAACCCAAATTCCATGAATTCAAAAATACAGCAAAGTTCAACCAGTCAATCAAGTCCGAACCAAACACCTACAACAACACAGAGATATGTTAGTTTTACATGAAAATAAGCTCATACAATTAGAGTAAATGAACTCTACAAACCCAGTACCCAGACAGCTACACTACCTTTTCCAGTCATTAGTATATGTGACAAAAAAGAACCTTGCCTGAAATGTTTGCCACCAAATATATGCCCGGCTCAAGTCTGTCTTGGGGCAAATTCATTTAACATAATACAATTTCTTATGAGAGGGATTGCTTGGGTGATACAGCATCACCAAATTATACAAAACTTCTGCTATAAAGAGACTCCACATAATATTGGAAGTTTCTTCGTAAGATTTATTCTAAAAGTAACAAGGTGATATATAGAACCACTCCTGAACTTAAGGAATGGTTTTCAATGCCCACCTAAATATGAGCTAACTATTTCAAACAGGATTATGGATACGCAGAAAAGCCATGTTAAATAATAGTTTCATGAACCAGGATATTGATGGATGGCCTTATAGCATATCTAGAATAGAAGTGACAAAATCCAAGTGTAGATCTGATAGTACACTGCACGGCAATCATAGAGTTGACTGATAGTACACTGTACAAAGATTTTGATGAAAGTACACTACATGCATAGAGTTTATATAATTATAGTACAATGTACTCTGTACCAGCAGAGTTTACAATGATAGTACATTGTACTCTGTACCAGCATAAAATTAGATGATAGTACATGGTACAACAAGCATAGAGTAAGATGGGTGATGCAATCATACCTCAAAAGACTTTTGGCCACCAGAAACACCCAAAACAACTTCTATTGCACCACTGAGAGAAAACCCCAACATTTTTGCATAACGCTCAAGCAAAATCTTCAGTTCTGACGAGATTTTACTGTCAGAAATTGAACCGTTAACCTCAAAATTATCCTTGAGCGATGCCGAAGCACTACGAATAGACAGATAAACCATCCGAGGAAGAAGAGATTTCCTCTCAACAGCTCTACGTACTCTTCCTTCCCTTTCTTTAATCTAATTTTGGCGCCAGCACACAAGATAATTTGCAATTAATAAAATCAATAAATAAATATAAAAGCAAACGACCAACTATTAAACATATAGATTACTGACACAAAAGTAATTTCCTAGAGCAAGAGAAGACATGTCAAAAACAAGTTTTGGACTACCAAAAACTATGTCCAAATACGATTACTTTTAACTACCAAAAATTATGTGCAAGAAAGCGATATAGCTCAGTGTATATGCATACCGAGTTTTCTTTTGGGCAGTATGAAACTCCTTCAAAAGGGCCTGAAACAAATGATAATTTTCAAATATCTGAATAAAGGACATGTAATAGACAGGAAAAACCAGTCATAAATGCTAATTAAGAAAATAATGAATCTCAAATATTTAAGAGAGAATTTAGAAGAGAAAAATATATCCCTTCAAGTATGACAGAGAGAAACTTAGAATCACAGACAAACTGCATGTAATACTGACCCAAAAGATAATTTTTTTCTGTCGTTGGCGCCCACCACGGGCATGCCTGCATATCTTCATTAAAGGTCAAAGATTTGGATCCGATTTCATTAGAGAGTTCAAGGAAGTGAGCTCCACATTGCAAGCTTTCAAGGACAGCCTAAAAGTGATAGACAAACACACGCACAAACGCAAATGAGACGGTTATCAGTAGGCATATTATATGGCAGAAGTTGCAAAGCAAGTAATTACCTCTTCTTCTTCAATATTATCTGCATTCTGCTTTAGTTGCAGAATTGATGCTTCAACCCTTGCAACTAAGTACTGATTAGAGTGTTGAAGTCGTTCTTTGAACTGGACAAACTCAATTACCTGTAAAATACAAAAGTACGATTCAGCAGTTACACCCAATCCCACAGACGTGCATATCTATATAGAGTACATATTTACATTAAGGTGTTATTTGATTAAGTGTAAATGATGTACTCAAATAGTAATGATATAGAACAGTAAAAAGAAAAGAAAGGAATGTGTATTGAAATTCAAGGTAATAGAACTTCCTAGGTAATCAGGAAACCCAATTCTCTCCCAAAGAGCACAACACTTACAAAATGACTCAATGCCCTCCTCTACTACAGTCACACTTCCTATACCCCTTTGCAAATTCTCTAACCAAAACCAACACACCCCAATACAAATCATTACACCCTTTGCCACAAGGCATCCTATTCGGCCACTACCACATGCTTTCTTACGCCTAGTATATGTAATTCTTATGGAAGGCCTACCATGTCATTAGATCTAAAACCTTTTGCACTTGATATTTTGGAAGGGCAAATATGCTTACTTCCTAATGTCAGGTTTGATATGTATCGTTACATGCTTTGAAATAACATCAGGCCTTCCAAAATAAAATAAATGTATATATAATATAAAATCAAACGCTAACAAAATTCTTAGACCTTTGAGTAATTTCTATGGCGATAAGCAAGAAATGTCAGATCAGCAGATTCTCTGAAGTAGTCATCCATAAACTTAAGGTAGTCTTGTAACAGATTATTTAAATCCACCCAAAGGGGAGAAACCAACATCTGGGGTAAAATGTGGTGAGAAACAGTTTCTGTCAGAATATTTTTGACATCCAGCAATTTGTACCTAACAGAAAGAAGCTCCTCTTAATAGGTAAAGATGCTGCATAATAAGTCCAGATGGTGCTGAAGGAATAAATGTTATGTAAGTATAAATAACTAACCGTTCATGTGCTAATGAAATAGCACCCCAGTGGGAATACAAGTGCAACAATAAGATCTTGTACTGCCATACATATCTGCACATATAATCAAACATTGAAGTTGACAGATATAAAACTGATAAGCAGTAGTAACAAAGTGAATACAAGGTCTCACCTTCGGATATTCAAGCCAAACTCCAAGACCATAATTGCCTCTATAAAGTAGCCAATATTCCTAGTACGCCAGAATAACTACAAAAGCATTGTATGAGACTACCTTCAATAGTAGAAGCATGCAAATTTTGGAATTTGTAATTTCTTCATAGAAAATTTGTAGATGTAATGTGATCATGATACCTGAATTAATACATTGCACACCATGGATAACAGCTCTTCACCGTGCATACTCTCTTGTGAATCCAAATCCTTTGATAGTGGAAGGTTTTGATAATACATCTTTGCCATTTGTACAGCATGACCCTCAAGTTCTGCAGAAGAATAAATGAGGAGGAATTGAATAGACAACTAAATAACAGAAGTCACAATGTAGGAACTTTAACAATATACTAGGGGGAAAAATGTAAATATAAATACAAAATTAGGCTACAGTGGACTGAACATAGTGAGGATGATAGCTTGTTACACTAGTAACAAAATTTCTAACCAACCACCAGGTTTTATTTGACAACAGTTCTACAGCATATAATCACCACAAAGCAACAATAGCAGAAACTCCCCCCCTAGGGATAATAACACCAAGGAATTAAGTATATAAACAAATTATAATAATAAGAAAAATAAAAATAAATAAAGAAAAAACAATTCTTGAATGTTTTCGAACAAACGCACCAGTTACAGAAAGATCAAACATATTTCCAGCCAATTCTTGAATTTTGAAAAGAGTAATTGACTGCCCAAGCATTTTTGTTGGTACACTAGTAATGTAGTCAAAGCTTCTTTTCAACTTGTTCAGGAACTCCATCTTCTTATCAGGGCTTAAGACATCAAGGAAACTTTCAACATCTGTAGGGGAGCAGGCTAAGTGACCAAACCTGAGTTCAGACAATAACAAACATCATATGCCGGAATAAAAATCATAGTACTATAGTGTTTTTCTTATAGGAAATCATAGGAAAAACAAATTCAAATAAGTATATAACACCATTTTTTTTATCGCAAGCAACCAGACTAAGATCTGAAACAGTTGAACTGAAATTTTAATCAGTTTACAAGGCTAAAACTCAGTTATAAAGTTGAATGATAATATGTTAATGTTAGTAATGCATCAAATGAAGCATCCTTACGACAATAATGCACAACATGGAATAAAATGCAAATAAGATGTCAAATTTATATAGTACCTAACAAAATATTGCATCAAAAACTCTATTAATTTGTCATTATCCCCCTTTCCCTGCAAGTGCTTTCTCCTTTCAATTTCAATATTTGCCAGGTACGGACACCTTACAATGTTCTTATCAGTATCTGCCTGTAATTTTTGTACAAAAGCTAATGCCTTTGATATTCGAGAGTCAAACTGCAAATTCAATTTGCAAAAGAGAAATTGTATCAATTATTGCACCAAGTCAACACTTTAAAATAAATGAAAACAGAAATGGTAAATGACATTTGGATTTAAATACACACTGCTTCATCTTCCAAATGTAAAATCTTGTAATCAACAGATTTTGATGGATGAATTGGATCAATCAAGGCTTGATTGCGCCAGTAGCTGTCATCCTCCAGCAAACAGCCTAGATAATGTATGAAACACTCCCAATCGTCAGGGCTGTCAAATGAAAGAAACAAAATTATAGTTGAACAGATAAAAGGTTACACGTAAGTAAAGT
Organism: Humulus lupulus; assembly: GCF_963169125.1. Classification (NCBI taxonomy): domain Eukaryota; kingdom Viridiplantae; phylum Streptophyta; class Magnoliopsida; order Rosales; family Cannabaceae; genus Humulus; species Humulus lupulus. The sequence continues at coordinate 59,249,646 of NC_084799.1, forward strand.
CAATAAAAAACACGCATTAATAAGGCAATTGAATAACGTTGAGCTCCAGGCCAAAACAGAAAATATTTGTGTTACACTAAATCGAAGTATAACATCTTATATATGTTTATTTCAGTTTTTTCTTTTCTCTTAGATAAGTATATCTTCTATGGTTAAATAACAGTGACAACAATCACTGAGCACTACCATAACAAATCAAAGCCAAGTACAGCACAGTACCATACTAGTATACTATCATCAGCATATTATTCAAAGAACAGAAGGGTGGGTGGGGGAGGGAGGGAGGGAGGGGAGGGGAGCTAAAGCGCTGAATAACAAATATAAATATATATATAATATATAGAAAAATAAAACCCAAAAGCAATGCCATAAATACTCTCGAAATTGGCATAATTTGTGAACGCCTAGGCAATGAAATAGCCAGCAAAGAACTGCCATCAATTGCCAATGAATAATACTAACATATTCTTCTGCTGTAAAGTTTTTATTTTTTTACTACCATACCTTAGCTCTAAGATTTTCTGAAAAATATCAGCAGCAGCACTGTAATCACCCGCCCTAGCAAGTAGCCTTCCCTGTCAACTTGAAGTCAAAGTTCACAAGTTGGTAAGGATAGCAAATAAGGTTGTTGAGTATCATATACCAGGCTAGCACAAATAAGTTAAATTTTGAAGTGAAAATAATGTAGCAGAGACAGATAAAGGAAGAAAGAGGAGAAGTGAGAAGTGAGAGAAAGAGACAAGTTAGAGAGAGAATCCGAATAAGTCTGATTATTCTTGAAACAAGTCTTATTACAATGTTATTGTTAGGTCTTTACACAATCTTAACTTAACTCTGAAACTATCCTAATAATACAAAGATAAAACTCTTAATCCTAAAAAGATGAAAGATTTAATGTAATATGCTTCATAAGATGTAATGTAATAACCAATATTCACGAGTTCATGAGTAGGTGACAAGCCAAAAACATCAAACAGTGCAAATAAATCTTCTAAAGTACCTGTATACGTAGTTTATCAACTTCAATCATTAACAGAGATCCTAAATTCCCAGTGAGAATTTCCAAAGCATCCACATACTTTGCTTGTTGCTCCAATATAGAAATGTATACCATCAGAGCTGCACTAATTCAAGGTTTTAGCATATAATCAATTGAGCTGCACTAATTCAAGGTTTTAGCATATAATCAATTGACAATAGAACAAAAAAATTCCTGGTCATGAATACCTTCAGGCTCATGCAAGCTATGGGAGGCTACATGCTTCTTAATTAAACCTTCAGCTAAAAGTAAAAGCTTCTCTCCCCCATTTCCACAAAACACCTAACAAAAGTTAAATCATAAAGAAACAAGCAACTTGAGAGCAATTACATATCATAATCAAACCTCAATAACATATGATGTGGAAACCCAATAGAAACCGGTAATTCTATGTGAATTTTTAACAAAAAATTGTATACCATACTAATGTGCCCTCTAGAATTTATCCTGACCAAACCAAAGTAATGAGAGGCAGAAGCATATGTTGACATGTGACAGCACATGGATTTTCCAAAAAAACAAATTAATAGATAATAATAAGTATTCCATAAATAAAACACTCCACTGAAATATGTATGGTGGGACCATGGGGATCAAATATGTCAAGCTTGCGCAGCAGATTTAGAGAATATCTACAATTATTAAAAGAAATGTATACCCAGACAATATATATAATAGCAAACATGTCATGAAATAAACACCAAAATAAATTTATCAGGCCACCCTAAACCATCAAACAGAAGACTTCTGAAAAATTCTATGGACTGTGACCTTCTCAATTGCATTTATAATGATCGAGAAATAACTATTTCCAACAGCCTTGGCATTCTTAGCACTAATATCAAAAGTGTATGATCAAAGACATTGTAGTCATTATATAACTCTTACGTCCAAAATTTTATATCCTCTTCGAACATGGGATGGTGGTATTTTCGAACCAAAAAGTAGATCACACTGTTCAGCTGTTGCTACCATCAACAGGTTTACTCTTGACTTTGGACACTGCAGGTTTCCAAAAGCAACCAAACTGCAGATAAAACCTCTTAAATTTGACTGATCCTTAAGTATGTTGTGTCTGTGATCTCTGCACTTAGTGTTAAACTTGATTAACAATTTACTTATTTACCTACTTCTTTAACTTCACTACCCATGAAACTCTCTAAAGTCTTCCAAACCAGGGGGAGCACTGCCATTTAAGCCCATCCTCCACCATAAAGATCAACCCGCTCTTCCATTGACTCCATCCACTTAGGCACCATCACTAAGCCAGGAAAGAGGCTCTCAGACTAAATTGATGGGTCATAGAGCTAGACCAGACAAAGAATAGGAGCAAAGTACTGATATGAGATTGAATCCAAAACTAGAAAAAGAAGGTAATGCAATTTGAGTGGCCTAGATTTCCAAGAAGCTCAGCTCCAGTTCTCACACTAAAAAGTAATCATGACCTTACCCTTCCATTCCCTGCTTCAGATAGTACTAACAAAAGTAATAAATGCAAAAATATACCAAAATTCATGAGAGCCTTTACCCTTTGGTTAACTCTTTTGCCCCTCCTCACATATGTGAGCCAAATGGGATGTTTATCATGCGAATATGTTTTTGAACAAGAGACCACTATAATAGAAAGAATTAGCCCATCCACTGTGAAAGATTAGAAAATAAAACGCTGAGACTGGGACAACAAAAAAGAACAAAGAAAGTTAGGCAAACCTGTAACTGGATGCTACAAACTGCCCAGAGCATAAACCTCTCTTCACCAGCAAGTTTGTACATCTTGATAGCTGTCTACAATAAAATAAAATAGAACAAACAAAACACTTGTAAAGAACATGAATTCACCCCCCATACATTATCAAACAGACATCAAAACACATCAACTACCACAGATCACTCAAAAACTAAGATAAAAACAAGAACACCAACCTGTTGCTGCTTCACAAATGAGTACTCCCGAACATAGCAATTAAAAAGACCCATCATTAGTTCCAAATTGTTTGGAAATTTCCCACAAGCGTGTTCGTAACAGCCAGTAGCCAAGTCCACTAATTACAGCAGAATTATTTGATATAAGGAAACCATGTGGCCACTGTTTATATAGAAAGTTAAAAGACAATTCAAATCAGTGAGAGCTTAAGACTGACAGTGATCAAGGCGTTGAAACACAATTTGCAGCGTACTAAGAGTGAGGTCATCCATTAACATAGAGTCGTTTTTGTATAAAAGCTCTTTTGCATGTAAGCAAACAGATAAAGCTTCATCAGCTTTCCCCATTCTTTCCAAGATAAGAGCTTTAAGTGCCTGTGAAATCCACAAAACCAAGTGATATCAACACAATGGAGACCTCTGTATATCTAGCAAAAAAAAAATGGCTTACATCAAAATTCGAACATAAATTACACTGTACACAGTTTCATTGGTTTACTTCTTGGGATAAAATTCGAAAAAGTGGACAAATATAAAAGAATACGAACCTACACATCTAAATTCACACACCCCTTTCCCCAAGAAAAAAACATAAAATATTCTCAACCTTGCATAAATCATCACTCATTCTGAGAACTAAAATCGAAAAATATAATATGATAGAGGAGTTCGATTAACCAGAGCATAGGGTGAATTGGGGTTCTTAGTGAGAAGAGAGGTAGCGAGCTTGAGAGCATTTTTGTACTGGCGAGAATCAACGGCGTCCCAAATGGGTCGGACCCGGCGCTCCGGTATCCCACCAGCCAATCCGAACTTCGACGCCATTAAAGGCTCCCACAGTTCAAGTGAACGAGTTAGGGTTTTGATAGCAAGAAGAGAGAGTGATTAGCAGTGACGCTGATTATGTTGGAGGTAAGTACTTGTTCTCACTCTGGCTCTCCTATGATGGTTTTGAAAACACAGAAGATTTGTTCCATGCTGGAACGGAAAACCTAATACGACTGTTTGGATGCAGCTAAACCGGAATGATCTTACACTGCGCTCGGCTTCTCTAATCCCGCTCCCCTTTTTGTGTAATAAAACGATGTTTGGCAATGCGACTTTCGCGAGGAAAACCCGGAAATGGCCAATTTTGATTTTTTATTTTTATATGTTAGAGGGGAGGGAATTTTGTTAATTTAAGCAAACAAATAAGGGAAGTTTACTTGTTAAAAAAATTACAAAAATATATAAATTTAAAAAATAATAAAAAATATTAAAATTACAGAATTGGTAAAAAAATTACAAAAATATATATAGGGGCATAATTATAAAATTACAAATTATTTTTGTAAACTTTGCTTACAAATTTGTAGCAATCTTGGTTTTTTTTTACAAATTTGTAATTATATTTTACAATTTCATAAGTAATATTTACATATTAAATAGAAAATTAGAAAGAAAAAAAAAGTTAACAAAATTGTTACAAATTATTATTATTATTTTGTAATTTTTGTAAAATTTTATATTTTTTAAAAAAATTTAAAATTTCCAGTACTATGTATAATTCTTTCAACAAATAAGGCAAATTCGACAAACAATGCCCATATGTTACTAATACATAATGCATTGTATGCTCTATTTTTTTTTTCTTAAATTAAGATTCAATATATTTTTTGCTTGATTTAATGTACTTAATATTCCAATAATTAATAATTATTTGATTAATACAATCATTGATCAGACAACTTATAGTGAGAGCAGAATGCATCCTACATTTAAATGTACTCATTTAAAAATAGAGTCTCTATATTTTAAAAATATATATTTAAATAATTAATTTCTACTCATTTATAATCTTTTTTTAGACAAAATTACTTCTACTTAAAAGTGCATAATTTGCATTTAAATGTACGTGTTTAAATGTTGTGTTATCTTATTCTAAATATGCGTTTAATTTTAATAGTGTAAGATTTTATATCGGTGTTATGGAAGAGCATATGGTCCAATCCGGGTATACCAACTATTACTAAGTTTGAGAATTAAACTCATATGTTATTTGAAATTAGTACTTTTTTTATATAGTATATTTTTATTTATGTGGAAAACAATTAATACAAAAAGTTGTTAATTATTATTTTAAAAAATTCTATATGTATTTGTGTGTATATAAATTAAATTTAAATATTTCTATTATTTTCTAAATATATATCATTCATAAATTAATATAAAAATACTATCATAAGTTAAAGATATACTTATTGTTTACCGAGTTTTTTGAAAACTATAATTATTAAAGATAAAAGAGCTAAAAATAAAAGATTTAAGATATGCAAGCAAAGTTTTTTACGTGGTTGGGGCGCTCATGAGCCTTAGTCCACGAGTCTGTTGTATTAGAGCTTAGAGAGCTTTTGACAATAGAGCTTTCTGTAAGTTTCAGCAGAGTAATTACTTACAAGAGAAAAATCTGGGGATCCTCGCTACAGTGCACAACTGGTCCTATTTATAGGCAGTTAGGTGCAATGGGCTTGGGCCGGACTAATAAAGGCCCAATAGGAATATAATCATGGTTTGCTCGCTAATGGAAGCTTAATACAAAGGATGTTGATAAATAATACATATTAATCAGGGCCCATTAGGTCGGCTTAGGCGTGGCCAGGCCATACAGTTGTCAATAGTACATAACCTCAAACTGGTCTGCATGGGCTTTTAAGGGGATCCTAGGGACAGGATCTGTCAGAGTAGTGGCAGTACTATTTCCCAGTAGCAACATACATTCTGTATGTAACATCTTCTGCAGGTTAGTTGAGGAGACCAACTTCTGTATTTCTTGGGAATGTGTCAGCGTTAGGGAAGATCAATCTTGCCTCATCCAGACGTCTGATTCAGGTTCCTTTACTAACGTCCTGGTTCATTTACCGAGATCCTGGTTTGTTCACTAGGGCTCGGGTTCATTCTTAACAGGATTGAATTCCCAAACTATTGAGCTTGTCACCTCTATTTGCATCCCGAAGGATACGCGTAGGTTGGGACCAAGAAGATGAGTTGGGCCTGCATCTTGGTCTCGGTTCCCTCGTTATGGTTGCGCCGTCGAACACTGTTGGGCTTACTGACGACTGGGCCACTGAGACTTTCTTCTTCCCCGTTCATTGGGCTTAGGATGGGTCTTCGATCTCTTTAGGAGAACCCACGGACCCATTATGTTATGCCACATGTCCAAGGGGAAAACAGTGATAACACTTGTTATAATATTTATCTAAAAATATTATTTTATAAAAATTCTATATATTTCTCTTCTATATAAAAAATGTGTAGATAATGAAAATTCTTGGTTTTAACAGTTTGTTTTGTTAACTTTAACAAAATATTCTAAATATTTAATGGAATATACTTTTAAAACAAACTAAAATTACATATCTATTAATTATATTAATATAAATCAAATATTATAAAATATCATTATTATATTAATATTTATTATAAGACTACATATACAATAATTACATTAATATAAATCAAATTCAAATGTTATAAAATATCATTATTATAATAATATATAATACAAAACTAGATATTTAATGATTATATTAATATAAATTTAAATATTATAAATTATTATTATGATAATAATAATATATAATCTTAATTTTTTTACTAATTATATTAATATAAATTCAAATATTATTATGATAATAATATATAATCCTAATTTTTTACTAATTATATTAATATGAATTCAAATATTATAATAATATTTAATACAATACTAGATATTTAATACTTATATTAATATAAATTTAAATATTATAAAATATCATTATAATAATATATAATACATAATCTTAATTTTTATTAAAAAAAATTATCATTTATGTTTAAAAATATTATCATATTATATCTCTTCTATGTAAAAAGTGTGAAGATGACGAAAATTATTAGTTTTAACGGTTTTTTTGTTAACTTTAATGGAATATTCTAAATATTTAACGGAATATACATTTAAAAATAATTAAAAATAGATATTTATTAATTATATTAATATAAATTCAAATTCAAATGTTATAATATATCATTATTATAATAATATATAATACACGACTAGATATTTAATAATTATATTAATATAAATTCAAATTTTATAAAAACATTATTATGATAATAATATATAATATATAATCCTAATTATTTACTAATTATATTAATATGAATTCAAATATTATAAAATATTATCATAATAATATTTAATACAAAATTAGATTTTTGATACTAATTTTAATATAAATTTAAATATTATAAAATATCATTATAATACATAATCTTATTTTTTATTAAAAAAAATTATCATTTATATTTGAAAAAGATTATCATATTATATACTGTTACACCCAGATTTCGAGCCAAGAGAATTGTGACCTCGAAAGCTGGATTCATAATGAATGAACTCGTAAAGTCTGGAATATGTCCGAAATCTAAGCATCGAGCCTGCGGAGCAGAGACGACTTCGAAGATGATAGCCTCGAAATCCTCACAAGCTCGAAAGATAGACCCCGAAGTACATCTGTTCTCGGGATGGCCTCGGATCAGGGCTCCGAGCCTGACGCGCCTATGAGCTCGAAGTCATGTGGCCTCGAGAAGATGTTATAGCTCAAAAGTCAATAAGAAACCTGGGTAAATAGGGCCTTGGTGATACAGGATAATAACTTTGAATATCCTAATGAGTCATCTATAAGAGACGCGGTCTACATTGATTACTATAAATCTCCTACAATCAAGGGATATTATTTGTTCAGTTATACGCCCCCTGATCTTCAGGGGACGTTTCCTTGTATATCGGATTGCAGGCATTTAATGCCATTTAATTTATTTGCATATACAGAATAACTTCCCGAAATATGTGAGATAGTATTTTGAAATCTTCTCTATAAATAGAGAGGTCATGCACCATTGTAAAGGACCGAATTTTTGTGATCTTGAGGGAAAACTCTGGAGAATTCATCCTTGGAGAATTTTCAGAGATCATCTCAAGTTTAATAACAAAGACTCGTGGACTAGGCAGATTTAACTGCTGAACCACGTAAAAAATCTCGTTGGTATTTTCATATTTTTATTGGCCATTACTGATTATTGTTTTCGTGCTCTTCTTTCACTGTTGACGAAAAACGGCGTCAACAGTTTGGTGCTTTCATTGAGAGCCTTAAGCATTCAGTCCCTGAATAAGTCATGGCCACTAATAATCAGAATGCTCCTGAGGAGAATTACCTAAGACATCCTGGGAAACAGCCGATGGAAAACCCAGATGTTGAGGAAAGAAGCGGATCCACCGATTCTCGCGGACCACCCGCTCCGCCACGAGATGAGGATATGTATTACAATCCTGAACGATATGTTCCCAGTGTGGAACTTAAGAACCGGCAGCTGAAACAGCAGTTGGTAGAGGCCAACAAGCGGAATGAGGAGTTAGCTAGGATAGCCGCAGAGGCGCAGGTGGCTCAGCCCCCGCCTCAGCGTGAAAACCAAGCTCCTCCTCCTAGGGACGTGCATGTTCCTCCCCGCAGGCCCCGGGGGCGTTCGCGAAAGAATGCTGCCCCAAGAAGGCCGGCACAACCTCCGGCACCAGCAGAGCCATCCGCTCCCCCTAGGCCCCAGAGAAGTACTCGGGCTAGGGCCCCGGCTAATCCACCTGTGGAAGTACCTGCGGGAGTACCTGTGGGAACTGAGAACAACCGAGCCCCTGCAGAAGCTCGGACTCAAGTCCCTGGGAGCACACCGAATGCAACCAACCCATCTCGGGCAAACTCCGGACCGTCTAGGTCGTGAAATGGGTGGCAGCCACCGTCACCCATACGGTTCCCGCCGTCACCTATAAGATACCCTTCACCCCCTCGCAGGAATGCTCAACCAGTTCGAGATTAGGGCGAAAGGCGTGCGGGGAGGAGACAAGGAAACAGGGAAACTTTCTAGGAGCGGAGAGACGCCCTATATGAGAGAAGTCAAACATCTCGGTCCCACACAACAGAAACGAGGCGACACAGAAAAGATCCATCTCGAAATAACTATGCGACAAGTGTTACTAGTGACGACTCTGGAGATACCAGATCGGTCAGCAAGCATGATCGAGGTCGTAAGAATACTGGAAGCTGCAGGAATCGCTCTGACCTGCGAGAACACCTGAATTAAAGTTGGGGTAACGATAACCCGATAAACCCGGACCTGAGGGATCGCTTGAATAGGCGTCAAGACACCCTATGGAGGCGCGAGCCTGGAATTGTGATCGGCGACAACCGATTCCAGACAGTTCCCCTCGCGGACCCGGTCCAGGAAAGAATTGAACAGTTGGAAAAAGCCTTTAGGCTTTTGAAAAGCGAGCAAGGACGGGATCGATATGAAGATTCTGACGAGGAGCTTGAACTGTTTGCTCCCCATATTTCTAACACTCCATTTCCCCAAGGATTTCGGATCCCTCACGTTCCAACATTTGAGGGGAAGTCCGACCCATGTAGCCATCTAAGTTCGTTCAACACCATAATGAGAGCAAGCAACGTGGGTTACGAGCTCAGATGCATGTTATTTCCAGCATCTTTAACGGGACCAGCTAAAAGCTGGTTCGAAAAATATAAAAGATACTCAATAACTTCATGGGAGCAGCTGTCTAGAGACTTCAAGAAGCAGTTTAGAGCCATGATGGGGGTTAGGCCTGAGGCGTCAACCCTGACTAATGTTTGGCAGCAGCCAAGAGAAACTTTGAAAAGTTACCTTACGAGGTTCAATTTGGAAGTAGCCCGAGCTCGGAACATGGATGACAGTGGTCACCTAATGGCTGTCCAAGCTGGAGTCATGCCAGGGAATGCTCTCTGGGACGACATGCAGAGAAAACCTGTGAGGTCCATAACCGAGTTTAACAAGCGGGCACAGAGGTTTGTCAATGTAGAGGAAGCGAGGTCGACACTCAATATGACTTCCCAGCCTGCAACTACAACGATAAACATAAACTCTGCCCCAACCTCGGTGTACCCACCAGCTTCAACGCCTGCTGCAGAAAACCCTTCCAAGAGAAAAAAGAACAAAGGGAGTAACCCCGAGGCCGAAGGAGGAAAGAAAAAGAAAGGGGAGAGATATTTCTCCGTGTACAGAGTGTACACCGAGCTCAACGAGTCTCGGGAGAACATATACCTGGCCAATGAAAACTAGGTCCCCTTTAGGCGTCCGGACCCGATGAGAAATCAAAAGTCCAAGAGGGACTCCAGCAAGTATTGCCGATTTCACAGAGACACCGGGCATACTACCGATGAATGTCAACAGCTGAAAGACGAGATCGAAGGATTGATCTCGAGAAGTTACTTCAGACAATATGTCAAGAACCAGAGTACTAATCAGGCGACCACGAGCCAGAAAACAGCCGCGCCGCAACCCACGCAAAACAATAATTCTCGAGCTCGGGAAGAAGATAGGCCCCCGCCGATAGATGGAGAGGATGTAATAACTATCTCAGGAGGACCTCATCCCGCAGGAATGGGCAGAAATGCCCAAAAGAGATACGTTAACGAGCTGAAGACTGGGGACGGGTCTCCCTATGAACCCGAACCTAGAGCTCCAAAAAGTCAGAGGATTGAATCCCAACCAATAACCTTCACTGAGGAAGACGCGTCCCATGTCCAGTTTCCTCATCATGATCCGCTGGTCATCACTCTCCAGCTGGCAAATAAAAGGGTCCACCGAGTTCTCATAGACAATGGGAGCTCAGTTAACATTCTCTATAAAGCAACCCTCGAGAAGATGGGACTCTCCCTTCGTGACCTGAAAGCGTGTGCAACTACTTTATACGACTTTTCAAGAGAAGGGACCGCCTGCATGGGATCCATCGAGCTCCCCGTAACCTTAGGAGACTACCCAGTCTCGGCAACCAAGATGATGGAGTTCGTGGTAGTAGATCTACCTTCAGCCTACAATGTGCTGCTCGGGAGACCCGCCCTAGTTGGGCTGGGGGCAGTCTCATCAGTAAGGCATCTGGCCCTTAAGTTATCGACCCCTAGTGGCATCGGAACATTAAAGGGAGATCAATTAGCTGGGAGGGAATGCTACAACATTTCCTTGAGAGGAAAGAAACAGACGAGCGCACAAGCACTCGTCATTATTCAAAATAAAGACGGGACGGTCTTAGAAATTGATGAAGAGATCGATCCAAGGGTTGAGGAGAAAGCTGACCTCGAACCCTTAGAAGAGCTCGAAGAAATTCAGCTCGAGGAAACCGATCCCTCGAAAAAGGTGAAGGTTGGAAAACACCTCTAGGATGAGACAAAATAGCAACTAATTTGCTTTTTAAAGAAGAACCAGGATGTCTTCGCATGGTCACATTCGGACATGGTGGGAATAAGTCTGAATATAGCAAGCCACGCGCTAAATATAGACAAAAGCTTCCCTCCGAAGCAACAAAAGTGAAGATAGCTGGACGACGACAGAAAGAAGGCACTGAAGGAGGAGGTTGACAGGTTAAAGGCAAAACGATTCATTCGGGATGCCTTTTACCCTGACTGGGTAGCCAATCCGGTGTTGGTCCCAAAACCCAATGGGACGTGGCGGACCTGTATTGACTATTCAGACCTCAACAAAGCTTACCCGAAAGACTGTTTCCCATTACCAAGGATTGACCAGCTCGTGGATGCCACGGCGGGGCATGGCCTGATGTCATTCATGGATGCCTATTCTGGATATAACCAGATTCCCATGCATGCCCCCGACCAGGAACATACGAGCTTCATAACGGATAAGGGGCTATACTGCTATAATGTCATGCCATTCGGGCTGAAAAATGCTGGGGCCACATACCAGCGGCTCGTGAACATGATGTTTTCAGAACAAATAGGCAATAACATAGAAGTTTATGTTGACGACATGCTTGTCCAGTCTCAACTTAACAATAACCATGTTGATGACCTCAAAGAGTGTTTTGGCGTGCTCCGCAAGTATAACATGAAACTAAATCCTCAGAAGTGCACTTTCGGAGTATCTTCAGGAAAATTCTTGGGCTTTATTGTGAACGCTCGTGGGATAGAAGCCAACCCCGACAAGATCCAGGCCCTGATTGACATGCCCTCACCTCAAAGACACAAGGATGTCCAAAGTTTGACTGGCAGAATGGCGGCCCTAAGTAGGTTCATTTCAAAATCTACGGACCGTTGTCTCCCGTTTTTCAACCTTTTGAGGGGAGGTAAGAAATTCGAATGGACAGAGGAGTGCGAGCTGGCATTCCAGGAGCTTAAAAAGCACCTCGCCGAACCCCCCATCTTATCAAAACCTGAGACGGGAGAAGTACTGTACCTATACCTCTCCACCACCGAACACGCGATAAGTGCAGTACTCGTGCGAGAAGAAGAAAAAGTACAAAGACTCATTTACTACATCAGTAAAAGGTTACTGGGGCCAGAGTCAAGATACCCCCTGATGGAGAAGCTGGCGCTTAGTTTAATTCATTCATCTCGTAAACTCCGCCCCTACTTTTAAACGCATCCCATCCATGTGTTGACTGATCAACCACTTAGGCAAGTCTTGTCTAAACCGAAGGCTTCAGGTCGACTTCTTAAATGGGCGGTTGAGCTCGGACAGTTCGAGATCACCTACCACCCGAGGACGACCATTAGGGCACAGGCGTTGGCGGACTTTATAGTAGAATGTACTGGCATGACCAACGACGAAGTTATAACCCCGGCCCACGAGCTGTGGAAACTTTACGTCGATGGCTCATCCAATGAAAATGGATCGGGGGCAGGAATCTTTTTGATTACCCCCGCAGGAAGCAGATTTCATTCTGCCTTAAGATTTAACTTCAAAGCATCGAACAATGAGGCCGAATACAAGGCTTTACTGGTGGGGCTTCGTATAGCCAAGGAGCTCAAAGCTAAAGCAATACATTGCTACAGCGACTCCCAGCTCGTGGTTAATCAAATCCTGGGAGAATACCAGGCTCGTGGCACGAAAATGGCAGCTTATTTGGAGAAGGCAAAATCCGCATTGGAGCGTTTCGAATTTTATGCAATTGAACAGGTTCCCTGAGAGTGGAACTCAAATGCAGATGCCTTAGCTCGACTCGCCACCTCCGCTGAAAATGAAGAACTGAACGTTGTGCCCATAAAACGTCTCTCGGCACCTAGAATCAACGAATCGGAGGAGGAAGACGTGTGTATGATTGAATCCGAGCCTACCTGGATGACCCCGATAGTTGAATACCTCGAGACTGGAGCCCTTCCAAAAGATTGGAACCAGGCTCGAAAGTTAATGTATCAACTTCCCCGTTACACCATTGTAGACGGAAAGTTATACAGAAGGGGGTATTCCATGCCATTGCTTCGGTGCGTAACTCCACCCGAAGCTAAGAAGATCATCGAAGAAATTCATGAAGGATTCTGTGGAGATCACACCGGGGGGCATAGCCTATCCAAGAAAATCATACGCCAAGGATATTTCTGGCCTACCATTAAAACGGATTCTTTCGAGTACGTGAAGAAATGCGACAAATGCCAGAGATTCGCCACGATTCCTCGAGCTCCACCATCCGAGCTGACCATGTTGACATCCCCATGGCCATTCGCGGTATGGGGTATCGATCTCATAGGCTCTCTCCCAACAGGCAAGGGCGGTGTAAAATATGTTGTAGTCGCTGTGGATTATATCACAAAGTGGACGGAGGCTGAACCGTTGGCAACAATAACTTCCAAAAAGGTCTTGACTTCGTGGTAAAAAACATCGTATGCCGATATGGGGTGCCGAGGAAGATTGTATCCGACAACGGAACTCAGTTCGATAGCGACTTGTTTACCAACTTTTGTGAAAAGAATGGAATAATAAAGAGTTTTTCGTCAGGAGCTCATCCTCAGGCGAATGGCCAGGTTGAGGCTGTAAACAAAACTCTCAAAAGTTCACTGAAGAAAAAGTTGGAGGAAGCAAAGGGACGATGGCCCGAAGAATTGCCCCAAGTCCTATGGGGATATAGGACCACAACTCGAACATCAACGGGGCATACCCCGTTCTCTCTAGCGTACGGTTGCGAGGCAATGTTGCCTATCTAGGTCGAAATTCCAACAATCCGAACTCACACTTACGACCAAAACTCAAACCACACTCAGCTCAAAGAAACCCTAGACTTGATTGAAGAAAAGAGAAACGAGGCTCAGCTAAGGAACGCTGCCTACCAGCAACGAGCTACCAGGTATTTCAACAAGAGGGTTTGAGATCGGAAGTTCGGTGTGGGAGATCTGGTGTTAAGACGCGTATTTTTGGCAACACGAGATCCAGCAGCTAGTGTGCTCGTGTCGAATTGGGAAGGACCATACCAGATAGAGTTAGTCATCCGGTCCGGTGTTTACAAGCTAGCGAGATTGGATGGGAGCTTGGTACCGCGAGCATGGAACGACGAACACCTTAGACCTTACTACTAATAGTATAGGAAAAGTGTTGCCTGTAACCATGATTTTTCTATCTGTATTAATTTGTCTGCTTTCGAATTTCATCAAACAAAGATCTATTTCGTTCAATATGTTATGTCTCTTTTTGCAATCTCTCTTAATTTAATAACCTATGGTCAAACTCATAGGATATTAAGGGGGCATCATTGGTATACATACCATCAGCTTAAAAAATAAAATAACATAATAACCAGATGCGCGAGCTTAGATAGTTTGGACGTAACCAAATTATCGAAAGATAAAAACATTTGGGTGTAACCAAATGTGCGAACTAGGTTAAAAATGTAAGTGTAAATTACAAACCAAACACGAACTTAACAGGTTTGGAGCAAACCAGCTAAAACTAATCGACGATAAGTGGGAACTTAAACCTACTTCGAGATAAGTCGAGATTGAGGCTGGAATATCTTAAAGGAAAATAGTTTCGAACTCATAACCTCGGAGAAATAACCGAGGACAAGAAAAAGTAACTAAGCAATAAGATATAACTAAACCATTCGCATTACATACCATACAAGTACTTTCGGGTTCATGGTTAAAGTATTATCCGACCTTGATAAATAATGAGATCGGAAGCGGATAATTCGAGTAAACGATGCACGAATGCGTTGGGTTTCGAGCCTAAAATCCAAACTATGTTTATATGAATAAATAAACATAAACGATTCATTAATATAAATATGCAAAATATTTTGAACCAAGAAATGTAAAGCATATGTATCAATATAAAAATAAATTGTATCAGCCCTACGGGCATAAATTAAAACAATTACAAAAATAAGAGGACGTAGCCCCATGATAAGATTTCCCCGAGATCAGATTCAAGAAGGAGGAGTCTCCTTGGCCTTCTCAGCATCGGCAACATTGGACCCCTCAGGATGAATAGCATGACTATCCTCCTGAGCACCTTCGGAGGCGGCCTCCCGAGCAGCCTCTTCCGCCTCGAGCCGAGCATTCCATTTATCCAGAAGCTTCGCCTTGTGAGGACCTAAGAAACTGGTATCGAGGTCTTCGTTGTTGGCCCACATTCTGTACATGGCCGAATCAACTGCCTGGTCCTTCTTCTCTTTGTACTCAGCAAGGAGACGTGCCTTTTCACCCTCAATTATATCAAAGGTAGCGGCTTGGTCTTCTTCGAGCTTTTTGTTAGCCTCTTGGAGCCGAGCGTTCTCCTTCTCAAGCTCCGCGAGCCTGGCATTCTCTTTCTCGAGCTCCGCAAGCCTAGTGTTCAGCTTCTCAAGCTTGGACGCTTTGGCCTTAAGCTCCTCAGCTCCTGCCTCAAGCTTTTCATTCGCCGCCTTCAGGTCGTCACTCGCCTTGAGTTGAAGATCCTTTGCCTCCTGAGCATAAGACTTGCTCGAGTGGATCTCGTTATTCAACCTATAGTTGAGCTGGGCAGTAAAGGCAAGATACTGAAAAGAAAAAATCATCATTAACACCAGGACTGTGTAAATATAACTAAGAAGTAGAAGAAAACTTACTGCGGCAGCGAGCTCGATACTCTTCTCATAGAGGGCAGTGCAGTCTCGGGCATTGTTCAAGTATTGCCATTGAGGAGCCTCGAGACTGCTGAAGCTCTGGCCGATTCGGGACATAACATCTGAACACAGCATAGACCCATGGGGACCAGCCGCGTTGTCAATTACATACTCCTCGACGTGAGTAGAAACTGACAGCTTCTGAGCTCGAGAAGCAGAAGGCTTTCTGGGAGGGGGACCAAGTGATGGCTGGACCACTACAGGAAGTTGGGGCTCGGCCATAGTGGAGACACCGACCTGCGAAGTCGGCGCCACGGTGGAAGCACCAAGCTGCGAAGTCGTCACCGCGACGGAGCTCATAACAGGCGAAGCCGGGGGAGGAGTTTTCTCAGACCTCTTGGGGACCTTGGTGGGCTGGTCAGCCTTTCGCGACCCTGCCCTGGGACGCTTTCTCCTTTTGGCGCCGCCACTCTCGATGATGTTGTCAAGGTCGGAATCCATCTTGCCTGCACAGTCACGCCACAATGATAGAAGAAACCTAACTGGAACTCTCCCCCGAGCTCAAGTGTAACGCCCCAACTCCAGAGACCGCTACAGTGCACATTGCAAACAGTGCTAAACTCGCTAACCGAGTCATTTGGCCATAAATGTGTATCTAAGTGTGATTAGCGGTTTAGGGATTAAAAACTTTAGTTAAGATAAAACGTTTCATTAGAACGTTTACTGTATACATTGGGATCCCAAAAATATAATTTCAGAGTTTATTACAAGAAAGTGTTTACGACAGGCCGTTCTAAGCGGCAAAACAGGGTTCAGCCCTAGTTCCACTTTCAAACCTCGCCCAAGTATTGGTCGAGCAGCTGCATATGTACACATCATCACCTAAGCTCTCCAACTCAAGGATGGTCCAGCTTTCTTTTGCCTTTACCTGCACCACAAAGCACCCGTGAGCCGAAGCCCAGCAAGAAAACTCATATGCTCATATACAGTCATATCATGATTTCAAGTCATATCCGGCATGCCTCGCATTCATAGCTCTACTCAGCATGCAAATGTATTCAAATAGATGCTGGGGTATCCAGGATAAGAAATCCTAGCCTTCTGATTGGAGGACTATCAAGTCGATCCTAATCAGATGAGTGACTGCCAAACAAGTCACTAACCAAATGGAAGAGTGGCTGCTAGGTAAGCCACTAGCCTTCAAGCGCTTATAATATTCATCAAGTGAGTGTCGCAACACCTGAGATTCCGATAAACCATGCTGAGTGACCGACAAGCGAGTCACTAACTCAAATGGAAGGGTGGCTGTTGGGTAAGCCTCTAACCTTCAATAGGTTCTGGTAAACCATACTGAGTGACTGACAAGCAAGTCACTAATTCAAATGGAAGAGTGGCTGCTAGGTAAGCCACTAGCCTTCAATAGGTTCTGGTAAACCATACTGAGTGACTGACAAGCATGTCACTGTTTCAAATGGAAGGGTGGCTGTTGGGTAAGCCTCTAACCTTCAATAGGTTCTGGTAAACCATACTGAGTGACTGACAAGCACGTCACTAATTCAAATGGGAGAGTGGCTGCTGAGTAAGCCACTAGCCTCCAAGCGCTTATTTCATTCATCGACCCTCGGGGTCGGTCTGGCATTAATGCTCTTTGAGTCATTCAGTGCTGACAATCAATTAGACCTCATCTTTGATGGCTTGCGTGATACACGCTAAGACCATTCTGACTAATTAGTCAGTACCATGCACAGGTAAGCAATGCTATCAATGTGTATCATATGCCAATTATCCAAGTATAGGGCATTCAGCATGCTTACTAAACAGTTGCTAGCATAATTATGATCATGCACAAACTCAGAGACTCAAGCTCTGACCAATCTCATACTCATCATTCATGGCATGCCCTAATCACATGTTTCTCGTGCATCACATGCATCACATTTAATCATCCAGCATGCCTCAACAATAATCATATGCAAATGGGCAAGATTGCCAAGCATTCATTATGCTATCAATATTTACATTTAAACATTCAACATGCATCAATCATAACCATGCATGTCACATATGGGGTGCAATTTTCTTACCTTTGGTCCAAGCACAGGTTACCAACAAATGAGCCACAAGCACGATCCCGATTCCAAGCCTCTAGTGTTAACCTAGTCACAACCACGAATGGTGATCCAATGAGTTCAAGTTCTAAAACCAACCCTTGAACTAAAACTTAGCCTCCAAGACATCAATCCTCACTAATCCGGGTAGTAGGAATGATCCCGAGGCTTAAAACCATGTTCCCAGGGTCAAAGCACCCAAACGGGCTCAAAAGCCTGCCTGAGCCGCGGCCCTGGCACCCTGAGCCGCAGCCCCCAGCACCATTAGAAGCAAGCGACGAGGCGCCCAACCCAAGGGCCGCGACGCCCAGCAAGACAGAAAAGGCACCTGCTTCATCGAACAAGGGCCGCGGCGCCCAAGAACAGGGCTGCGGCCCAACTTCGGGGCAGCCATTTTTCCTTCGTTTTAACCTTTTAAAACCTCCCAAAAACATGTCTAAACATTCCCAAATCATCAAATCAAAGTTCCCAAACTCCCCAATGGTCCAAACCCACCAAAACCCGAGGTTCAAACAAACTAAAAACCCAACGATTCACAAAGTCCAATTCAAGCTTAAAAGCTTTTAAAAACTTAAAACTTAAACTTGAATTACCTCCGATTGAGTTGTTTCCAACTAAATCCTCTGGCTAATAAGCTTCTAATTCTCCTTAGGATTGCTATGCCTCAATCCTCGCTTGATTCCGAGTCCTAGAACTCAAGATACCTTCGAAAATGCGATCGGGAACGAAAAGGGAACTTTAGGGAGAGAGAACGTACAGAACGTTCTTTTTATTTTCTTAAAAGGTTACTTCAAGCTTAAGTAGCTTCCAATAAAACCTAATGCTCGGGGTCCCGAAAACACCCCCGGGGACGTTATAGTCAAAACTTCCAGAATTTCCCCCTGGTCTTACTAACTCCCAATTTATCACCAAATGTTAATTCCCATTACCCAATAACCCGGTAATGCTCTAAATACCCCTTGACTTACTCCAAGTCAAGCTTAAATCCCGTTGTGACTTTCCCACTAGCTTACCTCCTAGGATCGTCTTGTGCTGGGTAACCCTGGCATAACCAGATAATAACAAAGCACCACGCCCATTTCACATATATGCCAAAAATGCCCGAAATGGCCAAAATATGAAAATCACCCAATTAATCACAAATGGGTTCACATGCATATTTAATACACCTAAACATGCATATTATCATTAAATATCATAATAAAGCAATTATGGCCCTCCCGGCCTCCTAATCAAGGTCCTAGACCTTATTAGGAAATTTGGGGCATTACATCAAGCTCGGGGACCATGAAATTCCCCCATCTTCAGAAAAGGCGGGGGGAGTACCTTCCCTATACGTGGACGTCAACCTCGAAAGGTCCCTATAATCATTGGTCCCATATTGGACGGCTATCCCGTCCCACACCTCGTTCAGACTGTACATGGTATCATACTTCCCGAGCCAACTATCAAACCTATGAACTCGGTCGTCTACCCAAGTCCATATATAGAAGTGATCCCTATCATCTGGGCACAAGACTAACCTATTGGGTTGGTGCTTTAGTAAGGTAGGGGACCACATTCTCGAGCTAAGGATGACTTTACCTTGATCATCCGAGTCTGAACTCGAGGCTTCATCGTTAGCCTCGTTCCCCGATGGCGGGCTTTTTCGGCGAGCTGGGGGTGGAGGCCTCACCTCTCTCCTTGGAGGGAGGATGCCTGTGGGCAAAGGCACCTGCTCCCAACGATCATACTTTTTATTGGACCAGTCCGAGGTGGACTGGCCATCTCCCAAAAGCCCGCAAGCTTGGAGCTTACTCTCATGTAAAAGGTATGAGAGAGACCTCCTGCCGTAAGGGAGTTGGAGCAGAGTCTCTCTATGCTACTTCATTGCATCGTCGGGAGTAGGACGGTGAAAATTGGCTGGAAAATAAGACACATTTCAACTGAGTACGGATTTACAAATAAAATCCCGAGCACAGAGATAAAGAAGGTTGGAATACTTACGAATCTGTCTGAATGAGTAGCATCGAGACGGGGACAAGCCATCTGTCTAGAAGAAGGCTTTCTTAAAGTCAGGTGGATGATTAGGAAGATCCTCAAACACCTTTTTCTCTTTGGGGTAGCTCGAAAGATAGTAAAAGCCATCTCCTCCCCGAGCTTGGGAGGGGTTGCTTTTCAGACAGAAGAGGTATAAAATCTCTTGTGGTGAAGGTCCTTCCCACTTCAGCTCATGGTATAGCGACCTCAGGGCAGACATAACCATGTAAGAACTGGTGTTGAGCTGGAATGGAGCCAGCCCAACAAAGTCTGTGAAGTCCTTGAAAAACGACTTCAAAGGCAGTAACGCTCTTGCCTTCATATGCTCCTGGCTCCATGCCGCATACCTCAGCCTGTTGTCAGGGTTTGCATTCCCTGGAGCATAGCAGCTTCGCTCACTAGAGGTCGGAGCTCGACATCTCAAGGAGCTTGACAACCTGAGACCATGGAAGGCCAGGATATCAGTTACCTGATTTATCGAGGTAACTGAGCTCCAATAGTGCTCGGCCTCAAAGAATTCCATCCTCGGTTGCGAGGTAGAAGGCTCCCCCATGAGTGAAAATTGGAGCTCTCCCGGACTATACGCAACGGTCACTTTTAATTTAGGGTCGAGGGGAATCGGCCTGGGTCCAGAATCAGGTTCTGGATAAAGAGCTTCTCGAATGGTTCTCCTTTTCTTTTCTATAACCTCGTCAATTTGGCGACGATAATGAGCTCGAATCTCCTCCTGTTCGCGCGCGAGATCGTACTCGCGAATCAGATGTTGATTCTGAGCAAACAGCGACTCCGGGCTTGGGGTTTTGGGCGAGTAAGGGATTGCTAGCAACGACCCCTATCGTCTTTCCAGATTCTGTGACATCTAGCGAGAAAGAAAAAACGGTGAGGGCCATGCATGCAAGAGTTCAAGAATTGCGAGCTTGACAAGACAAGCTCGGAGCTTAAGAACGAAACAAGCTCGAAACTAAGACCCTTATTAAAGAGTCAGAACGTGTATTCTACGAGAAAAAGGAGGAGAGTGGATATAATTTTTTGAAAATCCCAAAAATCAGGGGAAAAAGGGTGGCGGTTATTCTATTAAGGTAATCTTGGGTATCGTGGTTCTTTAAAACCAAGGTTTTATACCCGATATCTTGGTGTGCAAGATATGTCTTTTAAAATTTTGAAACCCAGAAAAAAGATACCTTGTTCTACACCAAAACTGGATTTGGAACCAGTAACTTAAACCTAGTATGGAGACTTAAATGTGAAAATCTATCGGTAAAAAATTTCCTAGCGTATCATACTAAGAAAATATATCAGCGCATTCCCAGAAATAACATGAACAATATGGACAGAAACTGGCATAAAGGAAAACAAAAAGACAATCGGACACTTACACAATGATGGCGATTGCAGAAAGATCGTCGATTGAAGGAGAGGCTGCAGATATGAGCTCACGGTCTCGAACAAACTGGCGGTCCTCTGTTTCTTCGGCTGAGAAAACATGCACAAGCAAGAATTTCTCAAGGAAAGTTCCTGGTTTTGCTTCTTTCCTTTCTTCTGATGAGCGAAAAATAAAAGGAAGATTATGAGTGGGGTCTTCTATATAGATGGTAAAAGGGGATTAATCTGAGCCATTGAACAAAACCCTTGCAAAATCCAATGGATAGGGATTAATGATATGACGGTACCAAAAAGGTGGCAGACGAATGATCGTGGGCAGATTACCAAGGTACTCGAGTACCCTGAATGGGCAATACCCAACTGACACGTGTCCATTTTCAAGTATGTGACGGTGCGGTTCCCGAAGGAAGTAGTTCAAAAGTTTCCTTCTCATAGGATTCGAACAAATACTTTTGAGGGGGCAAGATGTTACACCCAGATTTCGAGCCATGAGAATTGTGACCTCGAAAGCTGGATTCATAATGAATGAACTCGTAAAGTCTGGAATATGTCCGAAATCTAAGCATCGAGCCTGCGGAGCAGAGACGACTTCGAAGATGATAGCCTCAAAATCCTCACAAGCTCGAAAGATAGACCCCGAAGTACATCTGTTCTCGGGATGGCCTCAGATTAGGGCTCCGAGCCTGAAGCGCGTATGAGCTCGAAGTCATGTAGCCTCGGGAAGATGCTATAGCTCGAAAGTCAATAAGAAACCTGGGTAAATAGGGCCTTGGTGATACAGGATAATAACTTTGAATATCCTAATGAGTCATCTATAAGAGACGCGGTCTACATCGATTACTATAAATCCCCTACAATCAAGGGATATTATTTGTTCAGTTATACGCCCCCTGATCTTCAGGGGACGTTTCCTTGTATATCGGATTGCAGGCATTTAATGCCATTTAATTTATTTGCATATACAGAATAACTTCCTGAAATATGTGGGATAGTATTCTGAAATCTTCTCTATAAATAGAGAGGTCATGCACCATTGTAAATGACCGAATTTTTGTGATCTTGAGGGAAAACTCTGGATAATTCATCCTTGGAGAATTTTCAGAGATCATCTCAAGTTTAATAACAAAGACTCGTGGACTAGGCAGATTTAACTGCTGATCCACGTAAAAAATCTCGTTGGTATTCTCATATTTTTATTGGCCATTACTGATTATTGTTTTCGTGCTCTTCTTTCACTGTTGACGAAAAACGGCGTCAACATATACATGTATATTTTTTTTAAATCATAAACAATGTTTTGGTTTAATTTTTCTTTTAATATGTTCATGTCATTCTTTTATACATAATATTATTTATTTATTTGAAATCTATATGACAATGATACAAATTTAATAAAAATAATCAATAAATTCTATAAATAAAACTGAGCAAAACGTGCATTGTACGTTGCTTGTATCTAGTATGTATTATAAATGTGAGTTTAATGTAATTTGTTATTTTTCATTAGATTTAACATTTTTTATATTGTTTTATAACACTATTAGTTTTAATATTTCTTAAATAAGGTAAATAAATTAAAAATAAAAAGTAATAAAGTTATCTAAATAAGGTAAATAAATTGAAAAAAAATAAAATTAATAAATGAGCAATAATAATTTCTCATCGGTAATTTAAAATTTCATATTAAAATATTTAAATTACTCTATCGATTATGTTTTCAAAACTGCTACACCCCAAATTTCGAGATATAAATAGTAGCCTCGAAATTTAGGCTCGCAAGAGTGGAAATCAAATATGTAAAAAGGTATTTAATTACTTTAAGATGCCATGTCATTGACTCCCGAGCATGCCATGTGAGCTCGAAGGCAAATGTCTTCTCTTAAGGATAGACTCAAAAGTCTGATAGATGAGGAGGCAACGTTATCGTTACGACTAAGCTTGAAACGTCATGCAGGCTCGAAAACGCATTAAGAAATAACGTTTTATACAGTTATAAATCCCTACTATTATAGGCTTAGTTGAAATCGTGTGTAAACAACCCTATTTTTAAGGGATATTTGTTTAAGTAATGCATTTCATTGTATTTATTTAAATTCATTTGTATTTCAAATTTAAATGAGATATATTGTAACTTCCCTAAAATTAAGGGAAGAATATTCTGTAAACTAGGTCTATAAATAGCCTGGATCATGGTCATTTAGGACTAACGCACAATTTTGTACTCAAAGTTATGTAAAATTATTTTATTATTAGGAGTATGTCCTAAAAGCATGTAAAAGACATTTATTATTTCGATGAATAAATAAATACAATGGTCTATTATTGTTATATTTAGATTATTAAATTATTGTTTGAATAATTTTTGTAAATATTAGAAAAATTCCATATTCATTATTGAGGATGTGATATTGTATTAGTATGAGAGAATTAAGATCACATGAATGAATAAAAATAGTCAACAACAAATTGAAGTTATGGAATTCTTTAATTGGGGTTGCAAGTACGGTTTACTGAGTATCATGTTGATACAAATAATCTAGATTCAGATTATTGTTGTGGTAAGACATGTCGGTAAATGTGCTTTATATAATAT
Source organism: Humulus lupulus (assembly GCF_963169125.1). Classification (NCBI taxonomy): domain Eukaryota; kingdom Viridiplantae; phylum Streptophyta; class Magnoliopsida; order Rosales; family Cannabaceae; genus Humulus; species Humulus lupulus. The sequence continues at coordinate 59,273,624 of NC_084799.1, forward strand.
GATTATATATGACAGGGACCGATATGAATAAAAGTCTTTATCCAAAAACTATTTAATAATAAAGATTTGTAATTCATATCATAAATGATGATCATTTATAGATCAACCTAAATCTTGAGTGTTCATGAACTCCTGTTTATGTTTATTAAATCTTTTGATTCATTTGTTAAGGTCTCTTCATAGAATGAGGCTAATGACTTTTGTTTTGGAGATTTAATATCATGGATGGCTGGGAACATGTATCAACAATACGGAATCTAATCTTTCCTAACAGACCGTATATTGGTTCCCTTAAGGGCTAATGTAATGCCTCGAAATCTCTAATGCGGTTTAATGGCTGGATTAGTAGGCCGGGAGGGTCATAACTGTTTAATTATGCCATTAAATGATAATATGCATGTTTATGTGAATTATATTATAATATGATGCTAAATGCATGCATGTGGGTCCACATTTCATGCAGGGGTATTTTGGTAATTTGGCCCGTTGAGGGCGTAATTGTATATTTGTATGCATGTCGGTGATATATTGTTGAGGCCACATTATAATGTGAATTTGTTCGAGCTATTCGGCATGAGACGATCTTTGAATATTAGGTAGCGGTTTAGTCATAATGGGATTAAGTTCGAGGCTCGGGGTGAGTCTCGGGATGTTTTAATGATTAGAGCGTTGCCGGGAGTAAAAGGGTAATGCGATATGAATTATTGGTATTTGAGGATATCGAGAATAGCGGGAATTGGAGAGCGTTAATTATGATTAACGAAATAGGTGAAAGATGACGATTTTACCCTTGGGGAGACTTTAGAAGCTTTAAATGACCTAGGGGCATTAGGGTCATTTGGCTTAGAATATATATGGTTTAAGTTGGCTGTAGAAACATACAGAACAAAAACAGAGCAAGGTTTCCTCTTCCCGTACATCACCTTCCCTCTATCTCCCTTTGAGGTTTTTGGTCCCAAATTGAAGTATCAAGCTAGGAAATCAAAGCTTGGAGGTTATAGACTTAGTTCATCTATGTAATGCCCCAAATTTCCTAATAAGGTTTAGGACCTTGATTAGGAGGCCGGGAGGGCCATAATTGATTTATTATAATATTTAATGATTATATGTATGTTTACGTGAATTATATTATTATATGATGGTGGATGCATACATATGGGAGAATTTATTAATTATGAGGGTAATTTGGTAATTTGGCCACTGTGGGCGTAATTGTATATTTTGGGTGCATGGTTGTGATTAATTAATATAGCCACATTATAAGCTGGATTGGTTCGAGCTCATCGACATGAGACGATCATGAGATGTAAGTGTTCGGTCTAATCATAACGGGTTTAAGTTCGGGGCTCGGGGTGAGTCTTGGGGTGAAATTAGTGATTAGAGCATTACCGGGAATTAAAGGGTAATGGGATATGATTTATTGGTATTTGGGAATATTGAGAATATCAGGAATTGGAGAGCGTTAATTATAATTAACGAGATAGGCAGGAAATGACGGTTTTACCCTTGGAAGCCTTTAAAGGGGTTTATTTGGCCTAGGGGCAATATGGTCTTTTGACCTTAAGGATTTATATCAGCCTTGGGAGTTTTAGAAGGCTGTGGAAATATAATAAAACAGAGCCATCCTCATCCTCTCTTCCTCTCTCTCCCATACAAGCTTCTCCCTTCACTTTTCTTTGATTTTTGAGAGCCCAAATTGAGGAATTGAGCTAGGAAAACAAAGGTGGGAGCTAGGGAACTTGATTCAGACATTTAAGGGGATTCAAAATCGTGTTTGAGGTAAGTTTCAACCATTAATTTCTGGTTCATACTCTGTTTTGAGTTTTAGCTTTTGACTTGTGAATCACTTGTAGAAAGTTTGAATTAATGGAAGTTCTTGAGTTTGGGAACTTGGGTTTTGATGAGGGGGAGTTATGGGTGATGTTTGGAGGTTTAAATGAGTATTTGGAAGAGGTCTTGAGTTGATTTGAAGGGCTGGTTTGAGAGGAAAAACGCAGGGGAGTTCGCTGGTGCGTTGCTGGTTTTTGGGCTGTCAGGGTAATGAGCCGCGACCTGGCTTTTGTGTGCCGCGGCCTACGGTGGTTTCTGAGGCAATTATGCCTCTGTCAGGGGGATGAGCCGCGGCATGGCTATGGTGAGCCGCGGCCCATCAAGGCAGATTTGGCCAAAAATGAGTTTTTGGCCTAGGGATGCTAGCTTAAGGCCTCGGGGTTGATCCTAGTACCCGGTTAAGTGGGGATTGATGTCCCGGAGGCTAGATATTGGTTTGGAAACTTATGTTGACCATTTTTATTGATGGTATCTTATATTTGGTTATGACTAGGTGACCGCTAAAGGACTAAACGTTGATCGTTCTCAAGGGTCATTCTTTAAATTATTCTAGCTCGACTTTGAGGTAAGAAAACTGCACCCTGTGTATATGTGACATGCATGGCTATTATCAATGCATGTTGGTTGATTATTATGTATGTCATGCATGGCTACTCTTGATGCATGTTGGTTGACTATTAAACGTGACATGCATGGCTGTTATTGGTGCATGTTGGATTGCTGGATATATTGCATATGATGCATGAGAAACATGTGATTAGGACATGCTTTGTATACTAGGTATGATATTGTTCAGAGCTTGAGCCTCTATGGTTGTGCATGGTCCTAATTGTATTGGTATCTATTTAGTAAGCATGCTAAATACCTTGTTTATGGATATTGAACATGTGATATATGTTTGGTGGCATGACTTACTTGTGTATGACACTGACTAGTCAGGGACCGACTCTAAAGTCGAGAATCACGCATTGAATGGCTCTATGGCATTAATGCTAGACCGACCCTAAGGTCAATGAATCATGCATTGAATGGCTCTATGGCATTAATGCTAGACCGACCCTAAGATCGATGAATCATGCATTGAATGGCTCCATGGCATTAATGCTGGACCGACTCTAAAGTCGAGAATCGTGCATTGAGTGGCTCTAAGGCACTAATGCTAGACCGACCCTAAAGTCGATGATCACGCATTGAATAGCTCCATGGCATTAATGCGGGACCGAACCTAAGGTTGAAGAACTTATAAGCGCTTGCCTGGTCTACGACCAGATGACTATAGCCAAGGTATATGATCCCGGTGACCGTTTGTCACATGGCTAAGGGACGTTGTCCATAGTTTCGACTCTAGAGTCATGAGGAAGGTTATGTTGGTGACTAATCACCTTGCACCTGTCCTAATCAAACTTAAGAAAGAATCACTTATCGGTTAAGCCCTGGTGACCCTATCGTCACATGGCTAGAGGGAGCGATGCTCATTATTGTGACTTTTGGCTATTGTCACCTATTTGTTTGGACTGATAGTCCCGAATGGTTATTATGATTGTTGTTGATATTATATCATGCTCTATTGTGTTTTCTTGCTGGGCTTTGGCTCACGGGTGCTACGTGGTGCAGGTAAAGGCAAGAGGAAGCTGGACCATCCTTGAGTTGGAGAGCTTAGGTGATGACGTGTACATATGCAGCTGCTCGTCCGCCACGGCCGAGGTTTAAAGTGGAACTAGGGTTGAACCCTGTTTTGCCGCTTAGAACGGTCTGTTGTAAATATTTTCTGTAATAAACTCTGAAATTATATTTTCGGGATCCCAATGTATATATTAAACATTCTAGTGAAACATTACATCTTAACCAAAATGTTTGATCCCTAAACCGCTAATCATACTTAGTTACACGTTTTTGGCCAAATGACTCGATTAGCGAGTTTAGCACTGTTTACAAGGCACACCATAACGGTCCCTGGAGTTTGGGGCGTTACAATCTACTAAGGAGGATTCAAAACCAGCTGGAGGTAAGAAATTGTCCATGAGTTTTAAGTTATACTCTGTTTTTCTTTTAGTTTTCAGCCTATAGATTTTGATGTGGAAAGTTGGCATCAATGGGAGTTTTTGTGTAAGATTGATTGGGTTTTGGTGAGGGGATGATGTAGATGAGTTTTAGGGGTTGAATTGGATGTTTTGGTAAGGTTTGGGATTGGTTTGGAAGGTTGGTTTCAAGGGGAATCGCAAGGAGGGAAAATCAGAGGAGCTGCTGGTCTGAAGCTGGCGCCCCAGCGCTATGCGGGGCAGAGAATGGCCCTCTCTGTTTCTGGGGCAGCACCACAGCGCTGGTTGGCAGCGCCTAGGCGCTAGGTCAGTTTCAGGGAAAGTTATTTTTAGGGCTTGGGATGGTTTTTAAGGCTCAGGGGTTGGTTCCTTTACCCCTTTTGAGTAGATTGAGAGTCCCGAGAGTGAGGGATTGATCTCGGGAGTGTGGTTTAGATTATGAACCATTCATTGATTTACTTTATTGATGGTTTCTAATTGGTTATGATTAGGTAACCGCTAAGGAATCTAAAGGTTGATCGTTCTTATATTATTTCTCGCTCGAACTCGAGGTAAGAAAACTGCACCCTGTGTATATATGACATGTGTGATTGTTATTGAGGCATGTTGATTGATAAATGTAGACATGGATTTCATATTAAATGCTAGTGAATGTTGTTTACTTATATATGGTACTGACTAGTTAGGGACACTGACCTAAGAGTCAGAAACGGCATAAGCGTTCTGAACTCAGGACCGAATGAAGATTAGATCTAATCAATATCAGCGTTGAATGGCTCTAAGGCATTAACGCTGCACTGACCCTAAGGTCGATGAACTTATAAGCGCTTGGCTAGTCTAAGACTAGTTACTCAGAGCCAGGGCCTGAGGCTCAGGTGACCGTTTGTCACATGGCTAGGGAACGATGTTCCAGGGTTATGACTCTATGGTCATGAGGAAGGTTATGTTGGTGACTAGACACCATGCACCTATCTTGTCTAAGCTAGTGAAAGGTTCACTTATCTGTTAAGCCCCGGTGACCCTATCGTCACAAGGCTAAAGGGAGCTATACCCAACTTAGTGACTTTTGCGACCGTCACCTATTTGTTTTGGACTGATAGTCCTGAAGGATTATTATGATCATTGTTCATATTATATCATGTTATATTGTGTTTTCTTGCTGGGCCTTGGCTCATGGGTGCTATGTGGTGCAGGTAAAGGGAAAGAAAAGCTCACCCAACCTTGAGTGGAGAGCTTAGGTGGTGATGTGTACATATGCGGTCGCTTGACCACCACGACCAAGGCGTTCTCAGAGGAACTAGGGGGTTTACCCTATTTTTGCCGCTTGGGTTGGCGGGTTTGTAAATTTGAAACAGTAATGACCATTTTGAGTTGTAAATAACTTGTAAAATATTTTATGGGCCCATGAACAGTTTTATGTATTTAATAAATTATATCATTTCCTTTTTATTGACTTTCCACCTTAGCCTGTTAATAACACTTAGAACACGTTTTTAACCAAAGAACTCGGGTAGCGGGTCAAATTTCCGGTTCACCGTTCACAGTAACTGTCCTAGGGTAACCAGGGCGTTACAGTTAATTCTGGAACTGAATGATTTTGAGCTCAAATCTATAATTATATTATAGATTAATTGTTCACTAGTGAATTAATGGTACTTAATGAATAAGAAGTAAATTAGAAAGGTAAAATGGTAATTCTTCCATTCTAATTTATGAACTAATTAATTAGAGGGTTGAACTATTATAAGATGGTTATATCAATGGACAACTTAAAATAAGATTTCTGTAAAAGTATGTCTATAACATAAAGAGTTCAATTGTGAATTTATAGTAAAGAAATATCAGAATTAATGTGATGCCCCGGATTCCCTGTTATGGTTAATGGCTGGATTAGTAGGCCGGGAGGGCCATAACTGTTTAATTATGCCATTAAATGTGTTTATGCATGTTTATGAGAATTATATTATAATATGATGTTAAATGCGTGCATGAGAGTCCACATTTGTTTACAGGGGTATTTTGGTAATTTGGCCCGTTGAGGGTATAATTGAATATTGTTTGCGTGTTAATGGTATATTGTGAGACCACATTATAATGTGGATTGGTTCGAGTATTTCGACATGAGACGATCTTTCAACATAATTTAGCGGTTTAGTCATAACGAGATTAGGTTCGAGGCTCGGGGTGAGTCTCGGGATGTTTTAATGATTAGAATGTTGCCGGGAGTAAAAAGGGTAACGGGATATGAGTTATTGGTGTTTGGGAATTTTGAGAATAGCGGGAATTGGAGAGCATTAATTATGATTAACGAAATAGGTGGAAGATGACGATTTTACCCTTGGGGAGATATTAGAAGCTTTTGATGACCTAGGGGTATTAAGGTCATTTTGCTTGGGTTATATATATGTTTCAAGTGGCTGTAGAAAGTTATAGAACAAAAAAAAAACAGAGCAGCTTCTTCACCATCCCGTACACCCATTTCTCTCTATCTTTCTTTGAGGTTTTTGGTCCCAAGTTGAGGTGGCAAGTTAGGAAATCAAAGCTTGGAGGTTGTGGACTTAGCTCATCATCTTAAGAGGATTCAAAACCAGTTGGAGGTAAGGAATTGTCTTTGAATTTCAGGTGTACTATGTTTTTCTCTTATAGCTTTCAGCTCTAGAATTTGATGTGGAAGGTTAGAATCAAGGGGAGTTTTTGGTGTGTGTATGATTGGGTTTTGGTGAGGAGGTGATATAGGTAAGGTTTAGGGGTTGAATTGGATGTTTTGGTAAGGTTTGGGATGTGTTTGGAAGGTTGGTTTCAAGAGGAATCGCAAGAATGGAGTTTTAGTGCAGCTGCTGGTCTGAAGTTGGCGCCCCAGCGCCAGCCCTAGCGCCCCAGCGCTACTCAGGGCAGAGAGCAGCCCTCTCTGTTTCTGGGACAGCGCCCCAGCGCTGGTGGGTGGCGCCTAGGCGCTAGGCCAGTTTCAGGAGGAGTTGATTTTAGGGTTCGGGATGGTTTCAAGGCTCGGGGGTTGGTTCCTTTGCTCCTTTTGAGTGGATTAGGAGTCCCGAGAGTGGGGGATTGGTCCCGGGAGTGTGGTTTAGTTTGTAAACCATCCATTGATTTATTCTATTAATGGTTTCTAATTGGTTATGATTAGGTAACCGCTAAGGAGTCTAAAGGTTGATCGTTCTCAGGGGTCGTTCTTTTAATCGTTCTCACTCGAACCGGAGGTAAGAAAACAGTGTATGAATACAGTTGCACCCTGTATAGGTATATGACATGCATGGTTTGATATTGAGGCATGTTGGTTGACTTATGTGGACATGGATTGCATGTTAAATGCTAGTGAACACTGATTACTTGTTTGAGACACTGACTAGTCAGGGACCGACTCTAAAGTCGATGATTACGCATTGAATGGCTCTATGGCATTAATGCGGGACCGACCCTAAGGTCGAAGAACTTATAAGCGCTTGCCTGGTCTACGACCAGATGATTATAGCCAAGGTATATGACCCCGGTGACCGTTTGTCACGTGGCTAAGGGACGTTGTCCATAGTTTCGACTCTAGAGTTGTGAGGAAGGTTATGTTGGTGACCAATCACCATGCACCTGTCCTGAACAAACTTATGAATGAAACACTTATCGATTAAGCCCTGGTGACCCTATCGTCACATGGCTAAAGAGAGCGATGCTCATTATTGTGACTTTCGACTGTTGTCACCTATTTGTTGGACTGATAGTCCTGAATGGTTATTATGATCGTTGTTGATATTATATCATGCTTTATTGTGTTTTCTTGCTGGGCCTTGGCTCATGGGTGCTATGTGGTGCAGGTAAAGGGAAGGAAAAGCTTGGCCAGCCTTGAGTGGAGAGCTTGGGCAATGTGATGTACATACAGGGCCGCTTGACTGCCACGGTCAAGGAGTTCTCAGAGGGACTAGGGGTTTACCCTATTTTTGCTGCTTAGGCCGGCGGGGATTGTATATTTGGAACTGTAGCAACTCTTTTGTAATACAAACTACTTGTAAACATTTTAAAAGGCTCATGAGCAGTTTATTTACTTAATGAAATGTACCATTTCTTTTTACTGGTTTTCACCTTAACCTGATAATGATACTTAGATCACGTTTTTAACCAAAGGACTCGGGTAGCGGGTCAAATTTCCTGTTCACTGTTCACCGTAACTGTTCTGGGGTAACCAGGGCGTTACAATTAATAAATTAACTATAATGATTAAAGAGTTTAATTATTTAGTTTTTATTTATTGGAGCTTAATGTTATAGGCCCATGGTCCCCGAAATGGCTCAAACAAACACTGACAAAAATAAATACAAAAATGGGCAAAATGACTTATTTGATAAGTAAAGTATTTTTCTATGCACTAAACATAATTATTGTATAATTATGTGTAATTAATTAATTATTTGATTTAACAAAAATATAATTAATTTTGAATTAATTTATTTTTGGGATTTTTTGGTATTTAAATAATGATGAAAATTTGAAAAAATCACATGCCCTCCCTGGCATGAGGTGGACGTGTAGCACAGTGCACAGTCACTGTGTTACACGCACAAGAAGGTTCTGGAAGAATCTTGTTTCAACAATTTTAGTTACTTAAATATTAAATAAATAATGAGATATTTTAATATGATTCAAATATTATTATTTAAACAAAATCTGTTAACTAATTAGTTATTTTTAAATTGTTTAAAATAACTAGGGATATTTGCGGCAATAATCCCTATGTAGTTAAGTTTGTTGTACTTAAATGCTTATGTAAAATTTTTGGCGGCAATAATGCCTACCATTAATGTTTTGGTGCAGCCGTTGGTCCCTAAGCCATTAGGGGTATACAGGATACACGTGACACGACCCGATTGGGTTAAATTATTAAAATTTAAAACAAAAACAATTAATGTTTCTGTTTTTTAATTTAAACAAAAAAAAACTAACCATTAAAAATATAACCAAAAAAACTGATTGTCTTAATAACTAGTTCTAAAACTAATCTAAAACCAAAAAATCTAAAAATTCCATACCCAGAAAAATGATCGAAGCTTTCCCCCCAACCTCACCCAGACGATCGACCCCCGACAGTATAACACTTAAACCCACTAGAAGAAAACTTCTAATTCCTTCGAATTGGGGGTTAGGGCATCTTTTGCATTGGGTTAATGGAGATTGAAAAAAATTGCCATTGTCAACCACCAAGGCTAGTGGTAGAAAGAACGGCTTGGACAAACAAAAATCCTAGGCGAAGATTCAGAACATGCAATAAGTATCGGGTAAGATTGGTCTCCATTTGTTTTTGTAATCTGATTCATTAAATAAATGATTATGGATGTTCACTACAAACTTTGTATGTTTTGGTCAACTCATATTCATGGTGGGTGTAATTTCTTTGAATGGATAAACCCTCCCATGTGCCAACGAGCAAAGGTGGTCATCCCTAGACTACTAAGAAAAATTGGTGTCCTTGAAATTGAAATCACATCCCTAAGTATGACAACTGACATTGGAAGTCATCGGCAATGCAGTGGTTCTTCAAATGGATTTGAGACACAATCTCACAACCTTCAAAATGTTGGAAGAGAAAGCTGTGAAAGTTGTGCTGAAAGCAGGGGTAGAGTAAATGATGGAGGTCGAATGCAGTGTTACTACTTTTTGAATACTATGTATTTTGTTGTAATTATATTGGTTGTGGTTATTTGGGCTACAAAATCAAAGTAGAATTCGTTGGTATTGTTAGTTTATTTTTGGGTAATCTTCATGTGCAGTATTGGCAATGACAAAGCTATTGCACCTTAGGCATTGATTTGTAATGAATTTTGTTGTAAAATGAAACCCTGAATCAATGTAATCTATCTTGGTCTATTTTGAATTCAGTATTCTAGTTTATGTATCTGTGAAATAAATATGATCAACAACTAGTTACATTCATTACCATAAGAGATAGGTACAAAAATATAGGCATAAAAAGCCAAATGTATCTGATCTGTACATGATCAATATCATGGGCAACATGATCCTGTCATGACTCAAAAAACAAATATGATCAAAAGGTGATCTGTACATGACTCAAAAAACAGCCGTCAACCACAACATCCAAATACCAACTTTACATAACACATAACAGACACCAAAATACAAGATTCGACCACTAGTTCAAAATAAAATCAAAAGATGAAACTCCTTCCAGTCAGACAGTATCGGGTTGATCATTCTTTGCACCACTAGTTCCTCATTTAGCATGTTGTTTCAGTCTTCTTTCCTTCCTTAAAAGTGTGGCTTCAGTTGGTTTCTGCAGTGGTGGACGACCTCGCTTTTTGACCACACGATTCTAAATATAAGTTGAACAAACAAATATTTAGCTCCAAATTCACAAAACAATGATAAAGCAACGAATCAATGATAAAAATTATCTAGGAAGAGAAGAAAGCATAAAGTTTATACCTCAACCACCTTAGCAGATTTGCATGTTTCTCTCCTGTGGCCTATTTTCAGAAAATTGCTGCATGTTTTAACTTCTCCAGTTCTTCGAGCTTTCTTTAAATCAGGTGGAGGTTCATCTGTCTCCCTTCTCCTAGCTTTCTTAGGTCTTCCAGGCAGCTTCGTCTCAGGTGGTGGATCAATTGGGTTGAGTCCTGTCTAAGGCCACATATCTGGACTAGGCATAGGATGCACACTTTGTTCATATGCTTTTTGTAATGATTCTTTTTTATAGAATCCGTGGTCAGACTGTGTACCTGATCGCCACCACCTCCTAGGGTCAGACTGTGTACCCATCTCTATCTCAGCTTCAACATCTTGCTCAAATTCTTCCTCCTCCAATATGAAATTTTCATCAGTTTGCTTTCCTTTCTCTTTTCTATCACGCTGAACTTTGTCTTAGCTCTCCTCAGTTGTATTTTCCCTCACATCAGCTTGCTTTCCTTTCCCATTTTTGTCACTCTGAACCGGTTCTTGGTTTTCCTCAACTGTATCTTCCCTCACATCACCAATATCACCCTCTGAATTTGAAAGCACAACCACCTCTGGTATTTGGTTCTTCATATCACTTTCATAATCCATGTAGTCAAACTCTTCTTCATATTCCTCTTTATCAGGTTCATCAAAGTCAGCATCCTGAAATTCCTCTGAATATTGATCAGCATAAAACTCTTCCTGTTCCCCATCAATGGTTGCATCAACAGGGATACCAAAAACATCTGCAGGGACATCATAATCATCTGGTAGTTCCTCTATAATACATCTTTTCAGAGGAGGTAAAGTGGTAGCAGGGACATGTTTAATAGCTTCTGAATCTTCCTTCCAATCTAAAGGTCGAACTGTTTCAGGAAAAAGAAGATATATGTCAATCTTTGTAGCCCGATTCCTCTCAATATCCTCTACAATTCTTAGCATCTCCTTATCCCCTACCACCATGAAGCCCATATTAAGCACATTTCCTATTGGTTTGTACATAAAACCCACTGGAAGTTTATGTCCTAAGTCCAAGATCATTTCATCCAATTCCATCCTAGTGAAGTAATCAGTATCCACCCAATCAACATAATCAACTTTACCTCCTTCATATCTTATATTGCCGAATGGAGTAAACCAGCTTCCCTCATGGTGTATTGCAATAGTGAAGATGTTAGTATGACCACCTGTTAAATAAAGACAACTCTGGTTTAGAATACTGCCCTAGTCAACAAAAATAAAAAATGATATGTCAACACTTCACACACACACAAACCGAAACACAATATAGTTCACACACTTGAAGAGCAACATAGTCCACCACACGATTGAACCATGGACCACAACAACAAAGATTCCCTTCAATAAACAAAGCATATATTTCAATGGACCCCACTCTGTCAATTGTATGCACATGCTTCCCAACAACAATTTTACCCAAATTTAATAATACCACCTAATGTAAATCAACAAAACTCTCACCCCCAAAAATTTTTAAAACCGACACCCTTCCCCGCCCAAACTGCTCTATATAGAGTATCATTATCATTCTCCCCAAAAAATTGTAAAAACACTTTGAGAAGAAATGAAACCCAGTCAACAGGTTCTGTACAAAAGAAAAGAACTCACCGTAGTCGGGTGGTTGTTCCTCTGGTTGTCGAATGGTCGGCATTGTGGAGGCAAAGTCGTCGTCGTCTCTTCCATGCTGGGGTCGATCATCTCATCGATCATCGGGGGGAAAGCTTCAATCGTTTTTTTGGGTATCGAATTTTTAGATTTTTTGGTTTTAGATTAGTTTTAGAACTTCTTATTAAGACAATCAGTTTTTTTTGTTATATTGTTAATGGTTAGTTTTTTTGTTTTAAATTAGAAAACAGAAACATTAATTGTTTTTGTTTTAAATTTTAATAATTTAACACAATCGAGTCGTGCCATGTGTATCCTGTATACCCCTAACGGCTCAGGGACCAACGGCTGCACCAAAACATTAACGGTACGCATTATTGCCGCCAAAAATTTTACATAAGCATTTAAGTGCAACAAACTTAACTACATATGCATTATTGCCGCAAATATCCCAAATAACTAATATTATTTATTTTTAATATATTGGATATATTAAATATAGGAGATCAGTTTTTCAGAGCGATACTTTTCAGAGATAGAAAATATATCGTGAAATCTCCCTGAGATAAATAGAACAGTGATACAAGCATAGTTCACTGTTCTTCACAAATTTAGGTCCAAACTTTATCAAATCTAATGTGTTGAGAATATCTGATAAATATATTTTGCCTATTGTTTTGTATAACGAGCCCACACTCGTTCTTTGTGTGTTGAGAACATTTTGGAAGATCTTGGTGTGAGATCTCAAGGATTTTTACCGTACAAAAAAATAGCAGCAAGGAAGGACTTGAGGTAATTTTCTATTCATATCTTTGATTCAATATATATATATGTATGTGAAGAAGTAGATCTAGAAATCTTGTGGGGTTAAATTAACAATTTTGATTGTTGTTCCGCTGCGTATAATCTCTGATTTGATCTATAAAAACCAACAAATGGTACCAGAGTGATCTTCACACACACACATATATATATATATTGAATATGTGTGGGTTTAGTTGTATGCATTTATTTGTTTATGATGAATGAATGGATGGCTTAATATGAATGAATGCATGAGAATGTTGAATCATTAATTGTATGGTGTTTTTGGGTTAGGATTTGTTTATGATTAGATCATTGTGTAAGCCATTAAGGGGCATAGGATTTATGTAATTTTATTTGGTTTTTGAAATCATAAAATTGTAATTCTGATCACACAAAGTCAAAACAGAACCCGGGATTCAGAATTCAGCCACCGTTCCTCCGAGGCCACCCTCTGAGCTGCTGCCAGGGACGTCGTACGGACGGGTCCATACGGATCCGTACAATTCCATATAGTGGGCCTCGACAACACCTTCAAGTGTCACGTGTCCCCGTCTTACTAGTCCAGATTTTTTTTATGAAATTAATCTGTTATTTTTTTAATTTTTAAAATGTTAAATATCCTATTTGTTAGAATTTTGATATTTAAATAATGAGATATTTTTGTTATCCTAACAAACTTTTTGAATATCTTATTTAAAAATTTATTTTTTAAAATAACAGATTTTAATTAAATTTATTTACGTTTTTAACTAAAAGTTGCTTTAATTAGAAGGAAAATAAAATTATGATTATTTAAAAGTTTTGTTTTAATTAATCAAGATAATTAGAAAATTGTTTTCTTATTATTATTCTGGACCAACGACACATATCCTACCGAAAGTAAAGTGAAGAAGCCCGATGGAGATCAAGGTGAATTTTATTTAATTTTAATTTTATAAAGAGGTTGGAAAATTAGAAATACCCAAAAGCACCCGGTTCAACATTTATTGTTTATTTATTTAAATAATTGTTTTCATGTGATTGATAATATGTTCATGCTTTTTGTGCCATACATAAAAAACCCACACAGTTATTATCATGCATCTCATTGGTAGAAACATGATTATTAGGATTGTATTATATGTTTATATGATTTGTTTTGCGAAACCAATTGCATATAAATTACTTAGTTTTATTCTTTGAAAACTTGGTAAAATATCACACCGTTTTTTTTAAGTCTTTATGACTTAATTTCTTTAAACCAACTTTATTTTAAAATTATTTTTTAGTAAACTTTAGATGAACATAATTGGTAATTTAAAATTGGATATGGACTTAGAAACTCGCTTTCTTACCAATTTAATTATGTTCATAAAGTTTAAAGAATATATAATTAATTAGGTTAAAAACACTTATATGAATAGTGAATGGGAGAGGGTTGATAACTCAACATAACCCGTGAGATATGAATAGTGCCTCGCGACGGCTTTGTTTCCGTCCCCCTAAGGAAGGTGTCTAGACATGTCAATAGCAAGGTTATATTTCTTACACAGATAGGAACTAATGATGTATTTTAGGTTTGATCGACCCTAAGGCGGCATGTCTTAAGTTAAGTCATGAACTCCGAAATAATGAGTTACACTCACAAAGTTATGATTAAGCTTTTGCAGTGGATAATCATAATTTGACCAAACTAAGCGGTACTGTAATGTTTAAAAGAGAAAATAATGAGTTATTTTAAGTTTTAAACAATAAAGATAGAATGTTTTATAAATTCTCTAAGATTAGTTTGACCGACCCTAAGGCGGCACTTTAATTGTTAGAAAGTTTTATCGTGAAAATTAAACTTTATTTTATGTATTTTAATTGTGCTCATGCATCACGTTTAATTTCTAAAACTTTGATATTAATTTTTCTAAATATATTAATATTTGTATTTATTTATTCATTCCCAGCAAAAATGTCTATTGGTGAATTACACACCGATGCCTTTCTCAAATCCTTGGTTTTTGAACCTGAAAATATGCAACACTGGTTTCGAGGCATGTTGACCATTTTTTCTTATAAAAATATGATGTCAACCGTCTGTAACAAACCTCCAACGGAACTACCTTTGGCTACTAGCTATGAAGTAGAAGAAAAATATGTAAATTGGATGAAATCCGATCGGTTGGCACGTTATTGCATGCTTTCAACCATGCCTGACGAAACAAAGGAAAAATATATACACTATGACTCAGCACATGAGATGTGGCGAGCAATGACAGAGGAAGTCTTTGCTAAGTGTCATCGTTTATATCAAATGAAAAAGGTAAATAAGATTTACATATATTTTTCAACTTTGAATAGTAGATTCAAATACTATGAATATCATATTCAAATTTTTGGATAGTAGATTCAAAAATATATGCCACTAATCTATTTTTCTTTTGTTTTTCCTTTACAGAATCAGAACCTTGAAAATGAGGAAGAGTTTAATGAGGATTTTGATAGCAAGTAAAGAGATGGACAAGTTGGAGAGTAGTTTTATTTAGTAATTTTATTGTTAGTTGAACAATTTAAATTTCTATATTTTGTTTTAGAAATTTTAGATTTCTTTAAACAAAGAAAACTACAGTCTAGAAATTTAGTTTATTATTAGTAATTTTGATTATTAATGTTTGGAAACTTATTTCTATTTTTTGCATAACATTTATTTCTTTTATTAATAAAGTAGTTATTATTTAAAGAACTTATCTATTTACTTATTATGCAAATGCTTTGGGATAAACAAAATTTACATACTTATAATGAATGACAATTTTTTTATAATTCTGAATTATTTAAAACAACTAATCCTAGATCTATTAAACTAATTCTGATAGTGAAACATATCTGTGACACTTGAGATTGGGCCATATTGGTCTAGACAGAATAAATAGGCTTGTAAAGGATGATCCTTTAAGAGAACTATCTATTGGATCTCTCCCTGTTTGTGAATCCTGTTTAGAAGGAAAAATGACCAAGAGACCTTTCTCTGCTAAAGGTTCAAGAGCCACAGAACCACTTCAGCTAGTACATACGGATGTTTGCGGTCTACTTAATGTACAAGCAAGAGGAGGTTATGAATATTTCGTCACATTCATTGACGATTATTCAAGATATGGATACCTATACTTAATGCAAAGAAAATCTGAAACTTTTGGAAAGTTCAACGAATTTCAAGCAGAGGCTGAAAAACAATTAGGTAAATCACTAAAAGCTCTTCGATCTTATCGAGGAGGAGAGTACTTGGATTTTGAATTCGAGGACCATATGCGTGAGCATGGCATTCAATCCCAACTCACTGCACCTAGAATGCCACAACAAAATGGTGTTTCAGAAAGATGGAACAGAACGTTATTAGATATGGTTAGATCAATGATGAGTTTCTCATCATTACCATTGTCATTCTGGGGCTATGATTCAATGTGCCCTATACATATTGAATGTTGTTCTATCTAAGTCTATCCAAAAGATACCCATAGAATTATGGAATGGTTGTAAACCTAGTTTATACCATTTTCGAATTTGGGGGTGTCCTGCACACGTGCTTAAAGGGAAGACCGGAAAGTTGGAATCACGCTCTGAAGTGTGTATGTTTGTGGGATATTCCAAAGAGACTAGAGGTGGAATTTTTTATAGTCCAAAAGAAAATAAAACATTTGTATCGACAAATGCAACTTTTCTTGAATATGACTATGTTAATAACCATAAACCTCACAGTAAGGTTGTTCTAGAGGAGATGATCTCAAATGAAGTTGCAAAGTCACCAGCAACAACTAATGATAAAACAACAAAAGAAACCATAATTCCTGTAACGACCCAAAATGACTAATAAGGCTTAAGGGCCTTGATTAGTGTGCCAGGAGGGCACGATTGGTTTATACGTGAATTAAGTAGTTTAATGCATGATTTTGTGATAAGCGTGCTTGTATGATTATATGAACATATATGAAATGCATGTTTATGAGTATTAATATGCATGTAGGCCCCGTTTAGCTTAAAGGGGTATATTTGTAATTTTAGCACGTTGAGGGTGTAAATGTGATTATATGTTATAATTGTGAGGACCACATTATTATGTGGGTATATCTGCAGCATGCGACTTGAGGCGATCCTAGGGAGCTAGTTAGCGGGAAAGTCACAGCGGGACCCAATACTTGGCTCGGGGCGAGTCAAGGGGTATTTTGGGTATTGGATGATTGTCTGGGTTATCGGGTTATGAAAATAAATAATTGGAGATATATTTAAGGTTAGGAAGCCTAGGTGGGAATACTATGGAATTTTACCATTTTGCCCTCGGGGACGTTTTTGGTACCCCGAGCCTCGAGATTGATTTAGTCAACTAAGGATAGACTAAGTAAAATTAAGAAAATAGTAGGATAAGGCCCAAACCGACCCTTTTTCTTTCTCTCAGCTTATTCCCATCATTTCTATTATTCTCTCAAAGAAGCTAGTGGAGCCAAAGGCAAAGCTTGGTTGGAACTCAGAAAATTGAGCTAGGACTTTAGAGATTAGTTCAGGGTTAGCAAGAGGATCTAATCAAGGATTGAGATAAGTTCTGAGTTACATCTTTGGCTATTTAATTCTGTAGTTGTGGTTGGATTCTAAGAGTTCCCGGGTTTTGATATTAAGGTTGAATTAAGGCAGAAGACTTGGGGGATTAGCTCAGAAATTTCCTGGAGGATTAGTTCTTCAGTAAAGGTAAGCTTGCAATGATAGTTTAGTGTTTGAATTCTGTGTTTTCTGAGTTGGTTTTGGTGTTCTTGAGCTTATGGGTTTCAGAAATTAAAGTATAATTTTAGTGAGCTTTTAAGTTAGGTTTCTGCTGGGTTTTGCTGCTGGAAGCATGTTAGAAAGTTTGTGATAATTGAATTGTGTTATTGGGATGGTTTAGGGTGGATTTGAGTGATGTTTGAGTGTTAAAAATGGTGGTTTTTCTGGGTTTGAAGGGCTGGGTCGTGGCCCTGTTCTTGGTGTGTCGCGGCCCAATGGAGCAAAGAGGAGCCAAGAGGGCTCGGAGGCAGAGGCAGGCCGCGACGCCTCAGGGGAGCGCCGCGGCGCGTGTGTGGTTTTCCAAGGAGGCCGAGCCTTTGATTTTGAGGCGGGCCGTGGCATGGGTTCATAGGGCCGCGACCCTTAAGGGGATTTTTGGCCTTTTGGAGTATTTAAGCGCGGGAACCTAACCTAGAGTGCTCAGGATCGATTCCACTACCGTGTTTGGTGGAATTCGATGTCCCGAAGGTTAGAAACTTATCCGGAAACCTTTATACAATTATTAATGGAATCCCTTATCTTGGTTGTGACTAGGTGTAAGCTAAGGCTCGGGAAACAGATCGTGCTCAAGGGGCATCTCTTGTAATCAGAGTACTTGGAAATTAAAGGTAAGAAAACTACACCCTGTTGTGAATTTATAATGGGACTAAGGGTTCGCTGTTTTGTATTCATTACAAAGGGTTGTATCATTCCATGTGAATAATAAACAAACGGCCTAAGAGTGCCGGAGTTTACATTGGCACATAGGGCCACGACTTAGCCACTGGTAGCTAAGGACAACTTAATATTCACTGAGCTTGGTTTAAGCGGACCGGAGTCAGTGGGATAAATAGAGGGTGCGACCTAAGGGTGTCGACCTTGATTATCGTGTGATTTGGTTATCATTGTTAATTGATGAATTTGTCATGCTGAATAGCTGAATATTGGTTTGTAGATTATCTGGTTATGTCTATGGACTATGTGATTAATGTGAGATGTTGGTGTATGAACATGCTTAATGAGTTATTCAATTATTATCATTGTTTGTGCTATAATGTTATATTTTCTTGCTGGGCCTTGGCTCACGGGTGCTACGTGGTGCTGGTAAAGGCAAGGGTAAGCTTGGTCAGCCCTGACTTGGAGAACTCTAGAGGTGGAATGTACATGACTAGCTGCTTAGCCGCCACGGTTGAGTGTGGAACAGGAACAAGAGGACCATAAATATATGTTTTGCCCTTAGAGTGGCTAGTGGTTGTTTGTACTCTGGAAATTTTGTAAACCGACTTTCAAATGTTATTTCTTTTGGGATCCCATGTACTCAACGTTTAATTATATGAAATGTATCTTTTATGACCAAAACCTTTTTAATCATAGTTCATTAATGGTTTAGTGACACGTTTTCAACTAAATGACTTGATTAGCAAGTCCTGCACTATTATAAATACACAGTGTAACGATCTTGGCTATCCAGGGCGTTATAATTCCTGAAAAGGAAAAACCAGTGCACGTCGTAGTGGAAGGATTGTGAGACAACCTATTCGCTACGAACATGAGGCACATGTTCTTGTATCAGATATTGAAAAGGACGATCCATTGACTTTTAAAGAAGCTATGGATGACCCTGATGTTGATAAGTGGCAAGCTGCCATGAATCAAGAAATGGAATCAATGTATTCCAATTCAGTCTGGGAACTTGTAGATCTGCCTGACAATGTCAAAGCCATTGGATGTAAATGGATCTACAAGAAGAAAAGGGGTGCATATGGAAAAGTAGAGACTTATAAAGCAAGGCTTGTGGCCAAAGGTTACACACAGAGAGAAGGTCCATTCACATACTTTTATCCATAGCTGCCATCTATGATTACGAGATCTGGCAAATGGACGTCAAGATAACCTTTCTAAATGGCCAACTTGATGAAACCATATATATGGAACAACCAGAAGGGTTTATTAAGAAGGATCAAGATCAAAAGGTATGCAAGTTGTTAAAATCCATACATGGATTGAAACAAGCATCAAGATCTTGGAACTTAACTTTTGATGAAACTATCAAAACATATGGCTTCGAACAAAATGTTGACGAAGCATGTGTATATAAATACATCAAAGGGAAAGTTGTGATTTTCTTAGTTTTTTACGTTGATGATATCCTACTCATTGGGAGTGATGTAGAGATGTTATCAAATGTAAAGAAATGGTTGGCTGACAAATTCCAAATGAAGGATTTGGGAGAATCGAGCTATGTTCTAGGCATTAAAATTCTAAGAGATAGAAAGAACAAGCTTTTGGCACTTTCACAAGTAAATTATATTGATAAAGTGCTTGAAAGATTCTCCATGGAAAATTCCAAGAAGGGTCAATTGCCGACCAGACATAGAATTACTCTTTGCAAAGATCAGTATCCAAAGGCACCACAAGAGCAAGAGGACATGAGAAAGTATCCATATGCATCAGCTGTAGGGAGCCTAATGTATGCAATGTTATGTACTAGACCTGACATATGTTATCCAGTAGGGATTGTCAGTCATTATCAGTCAAATCCAGGTTTGGAACACTGGATTGCGGTGAAACATATTCTCTAGTATCTCAGGAGAACGAGGAACTATTTGCTAGTATATTCGGGTAGTGACCTTGAACCTATTGGATACACTGACTCAGATTTTCAATCAGACAAAGATAGTAGAAAATCTACTTCTGGGTCAGTATTCACTCTTGGTGGTGGAGTAGTTATCTGGAGAAGCATTAAGCAATCCAGTATAGCTGATTCAACCATGGAAGCTGAATACATAGAATTTTGTGAAGCAGCTAAAGAAGCAGATTGGCTGAAAAAGTTCTACACGGATCTGGAAGTGGTTCCAGAAGTGGAGAAACCACTTGTTCTTTACTGTGACAACAGTGGAGCAGTGGCCAATTCTAAAGAACCAAGAAGCCACAAGAGGGGAAAGCATATAGAGCGCAAATACCAATTAGTCAGAGAAATCGTACATAGAGGAGATGTGTCCATTCTGAAAATCGCATCAGAACACAACCTGGCAGACTCGTATACGAAGATGCTTCCTGCAAAGCAATTTGAGGGTCATGTACGTAATATGGGATTGAGAGAAATGCCTTACTTGCTTTAAGTACAAGTGGGAGATTGTTAGGAGTATGTCCTAAAAGCATGTAAAAGACATTTATTATTTCGATGAATAAATAAATACAATGGTCTATTATTGTTATATTTAGATTATTAAATTATTGTTTGAATAATTTTTGTAATTATCAGAAAAATTCCATATTAATTATTGAGGATGTGATCTTGTATTAGTACGAGAGAATTAAGATCACATAAATGAATAAAAATAGTCAACAACAAATTGAAGTTATGGAATTCTTTAATTGAGGTTGTAAGTACGGTTTACTGAGTATCATGTTGATACAAATAATCTAGATTCAGATTATTGATGTGGTAAGACATCTCTGTAAATGTGCTTTATATAATATGATTATATATGACAGGGACCGATATGAATAAAAGTCTTTATCCAAAAACCATTTAATAATAAAGATTTGTAATTCATATCATAACTGATGATCATTTATAGATCAACCTAAATCCTGAGTGTTCATGAAATCCTGTTTATGTTTAGTAAATCTTTTGATTCATTCGTTAAGGTCTCTTAATAGAATGAGGCTAATGATTTTTGTTTTGGAGATTTAATATCATGGATGGCTGGGAACATGTATCAACAATACAAAATCTAATCTTTCCTAACGGATCGTATATTTGTTCCCTTAAGGGTTAATTCTGGAACTGAATGATTTTGAGCTCAAATCTATAATTAGATTATAGATTAATTGTTCACTAGTGAATTAATGGTACTTAAGGAATAAGAAGTAAATTAGAAAGGTAAAATGGTAATTCTTCCATTCTAATTTATGAACTAATTAATTAGATGGTTGAACTATTGTAAGATGGTTATATCAATGGACAACTTAAAATAAGATTTATGTAAAAGTATATCTATAACATAAATAGTTCAATTCTGACTTTATAGTGGAGAAATATCAGAATTAATAAATTAACTATAATGATTAAAGAGTTTAATTATTTAGTTTTAATTTATTGGAGCTTAATGTTATAGGTCCATGGTCCCCGAAATGGCTCAAACAAACACTGACAAAGATAAATACAAAAATGGGCAAAATGACTTATTTGATAAGTAAAATATTTTTCTATGCACTAAACATAATTATTGTATAATTATGTGTAATTAATTAATTATTTGATTTAACAAAAATATAATTAATTTTGAATTAATTTATTTTTGGGATTTTTTGGTATTTAAATAATGATGAAAATTGGGAAAAGTCACATGCCCTCCCTGGCATGAGGTGGACGTGTAGCATAGTGCACAATTACTGTGTTACACTCACAAGAAGGTTCTAGAAGAATCTTGTTTCAACAATTTTAGTTATTTAAATATTAAATAAATAATGAGATATTTTAATATGATTCAAATATTATTATTTAAATAAAATCTGATAACTGATTAGTTATTTTTAAATTGTTTAAAATAACTAATATTATTTATTTTTAATATATTGGATATATTAAATATAGTAGATTAGTTTTTCAGAGTGATACTTTTCAGAGATAGAAAATATATCGTAAAATCTCCCTGAGAGAAATAGGACAGTGATACAAGCATAAGTCACTGTTCTTCACAAATTTAGATCCAAACTTTATCAGATCTCATGTGTTGAGAACATCTGATAAATAGATTTTGCCTATTTTTTTGTATAACGAGCCCACACTCGTTCTTTGTGTGTTGAGAACATTTTGGAAGATCTTGGTGTGAGATCTCAAGGATTTTTGTCGTACAAAAAGATAGCAGCAAGGAAAGACTTGAGGTAATTTTCTATTCATATCTTTGATTCAATATATATATGTATGTGAAGAAGTAGATCTAGAAATCTTGTGGGGTTAAATTAACAATTTTGATTGTTGTTCCGCTGCGTATAATCTCTGATTTGATCTATAAAAACCAACAGATTTAACTACTGAGCTACGTAAAAAATCTTTGTTCATTTTTTTCTTCCTTTATTATAAGTGCTTAATCGCTCTTATTTTTAGTTGACGAAAAACGTCGTCGATAGAAACTATAACCGAAAAATATTTATGTGGTTGAATGTATTCTTTTCTTTACTTTATTAATCATTTATTTTGTCATTTAACGTTTTTTTTATCCAAATATATATGTAATAGTGAAATAAGACATAAATATACATATATTTTTTATTTTGTCGTTTAGTTTTTTTAATGAGAAATTACTTATTTTAATTGCTCTAGCCATTAATTAAATAATATAAATTTATCTATAATTTTTTGTTTGCTTTATTTTTTTTTAAATTAAACAAGTAAAATTTGATCAAATAAACTTTTTAAATTCATAGTTTTAATTAAAAAAATTTTAATATTTTATTATATTGAAATTAACACGTATTTTTTATAACAGAAAATTAAAAAAGAAGGATTCAATTTTAAAACTAGAATGAACCATATATTTATATCTCTTCTATATAAAAAGTTTGTATTTAACTATTTTTCTTGGTTTTAATAATTTTTTTTGTTGATTTTAACGAAATATTACAAATATTTAAAGGAATATACCTTTAAAACTAATTAAAAATAAATATTTATCAATTATATTAATATCAATATTTATTTGAATAGCATAATGAATGTTTTATACTTTAAATATGGTAGTTTTTAATCTAAAATATCATCATATTATTATATTATTTAAAAAAAACTATAGATAATGTTTTAGTTTAATTTTTTTAATATATTTATGTCAATTTTTTTATATATAATATTTTGTATTTATTTAAAATTTATATGACAACCATAAAAATATAATAATAATAATCAATAAATTTTCAAAATAAATTAAGCAAACAAGTATTATATGTTACTTTTGCACCTAGTACATATAAAATTGTAACTGTGAGTACTTTTGTAACTTGTAGATATTTTTTTTCCAATTTCAAAGTAAAGTAAATCTATCAATGAAAATACTATTGATTCTCATTCTGATTCCTCCAAGTCAAGTGAACAACTACTCTGACTTCGATTCAATAGTTTGATCGAAAGGGAATCTAATTACTAATCATTTTGATTCTAAATCATTTTGATTACATGCAAGTAAATACACCATAAAATACTTCCAAATAGGTGTGTTTCAAATATTTCTCTCAATTGCAATATATTTTAAAAAATAATTAAAATATATATTAAACCTAATATATTTATTTATTAAAGATATATAATGAAACTTTATACTTATTTATTAAAAAATTATTTTTTTTATAAAAAAATATATCATTTCATTTTATTTTTATGTATAATTATTTTTTTGAAAAAAATTAAACTATTTATTTATTGAAAATTTAAAATTAATTTGTCTTGATTTATCAAACAATATAGTTTAATCCATAAAAATCCAACTTATTTATTTTTCTTAATATTCTCATTAATTAGATAATTTTATTATATATTTTTTCTTTTTAAATGGTAGCAATGTACAAAATAAAATAAAACAAGGTGCTTCTAAGAAAAAAAAACTTTCATCTTTTTAACACGAGGAAATTACATGAAATATGGTCTTTTTTTTGTAACTTTGATAAATATGAAATTTTCATCTTTGTGTATTTATTTTTATGGCTTTCTTTTCAGGATTTAAAAAAAAAAAAATTTCTCCATATTTTGATAATATTATTTTTGTTTTACTCTATATATTTGCCTTATGTGATGATAATTGGTTACCAATGTCAAATTAATTATTTTATAAATTGATGTGGTAGTAATTAGTTATCACTTTTAAAATAGATTTTTTTTTGTGATGGTAACCAGTTACCACTAGCAGTTTTTTTAGTGGTGTGGTGATAACTGGTTACAACTAGCAAAGTAATTTTTATTAGTGATATGGCGATAACTAAGGGTGCACATCAGACGAGTTTGTCGGGTTCAGATGTATCAATTCAGGTTTTTCAGATTTTAGATTTAAAAATATAACACTGAACCCGTTTGATGATATGTCGGATTTGGTCGGGTTTCAAATTCGAATTTGACGAGCGGGCATGAGCGATTGATGCGGGTTTCAGTTAGGTATTGGCCCATGTTTCGGGTTTTGAGCCAGAGATGGGCCTTTGTATATGTTCTTTTTAAAATACAACTTTTCCTTAGTAATAAATAGAGTTACCAATTTTGTTTGATTTTTCTTTTCAATAAACTCTTGATAATTTGAAAACATTAATTTCAAATTTTATACAATTTAATAAAATGAAATAAAAGTTTAAAAAATAAACTAAATACTAACTAGTTACTGAATTTGCCAAAACAAAAAATGGTTCCTAAATACTATCAAGTTAAAATACAAAATGTCCAAAATCCAAATAGTTCAAATTATTAAATATTAAATTTTAAATGTCCACTTTATGTTTATAAATGCCCGTAAAAGCCCATAACATCCATAATAAAATCCATAAAGTCTGAAAGTATGCAAACTATAAACAAAAAATACATAATAGACAAAGTCTAAACCAAAGTTCCAATGGTTGCGTTTGGTAACATTTTTGTTTTAAAAATTTTTAAACTCCAAAATAAAATAATATTTTTGTTTTATGTTTTTATTTTATTTTTATAAAATAAAAATGCGTTTGGTAACTATTTTTGTTTTTTGTTTTAAATAAAAATAAAAATGTGTTTGGTAACTTTTATTTTTATTTTTTGTTTAAAAAATAAAAAATATGTTTGGTAAACATTTTTTTTTGGAATGTTTATTTTTTATTTTCATTTTCTAAACTAAAAAATAAAAATATTTTTGTGACCACTATTTATTATTTTACAATAAAGAATAAGAAAATTATAGTAACAAAAAGATCATATTAATAATATCCAAGTAATCTTAAATTTCAAAACTTAATATCTATCTATGAGATAACACAAAATCAATAAAGTCTACATAGTAAAATAAAAAAGTATGAACTGATAATTGTCCGAACTGATAATTGTCCAAACTTCATCAGTAGCACTAACTTCTCCAGTCACTGCATTGTATCACATACTAGTCTCTTTCAGTAAAGACTTAGAATCCTTATGCTTTTGTTTTAATTGATTGTATTTGTTCCTTAGTTGCATATTACTATAATTTATTTTTGCTCATGCACAAAGCTCTTCCTTTATATATTTCTATGATTGCTTTGTAAAGGTTGTGGTATTCTTATTTCCCTTTAAAACTTCTTCTTCCATAAGTTAAATGAAAATTTCTTCATGCCTTTGAGTCCAAACAGAAGCCTCATCATTATTCTCAATAATAAGAACTTCATTATCAACATCTACTATCTAGGTAAGACCTAAAGACTCAATAAGAATTCTAAATGCAAATACAAGACTATTCCTAAAGAAACAACCATTTCAAGAACAATAATAAGAAACTAGATTTATGCCATATATTTGCTATCCAAAAACAATATCAGAAACTAACCAAATCAGGAACTAACCAAATAAAATATTTAAAATAAACACAACAAAAATAAAAAATTATTCTTAAAAATCATAATGTAAACAACATTGCAGAAGCATGTTTAAACTTTCCAAACTCATACTCTACACTTATTTGTATTAAATATATATATATATATATTTGAATAATTGGGACTGCATCACAGGCCATTTGTAGCATACACTAACACATACACTTAATCATTATACATACCAATGAAGTTCACATACTTAAGTACTCTACTCCTCTCAAACTCGTACTCTACACTTATTTCTTGAACTCTCTCAAATCCTTTAAAGTTTTCCCTAACTTCCCCTTTTGTTGGATCAGTGCTTCAAAATTTCATAGCGACTCTTTATGCCTTTCATTGTTGCATTACAAAGGTATATATTATTCTAAGTCCACAAAACATTGGCAACTAGAACATCCCTACAAATATAGTTAATTCTCAACAATATTTAAGAATACTAAAAGAAATAACACTTTTCCATAAACACCTAATAACAAAATTCTGTACTAAAATAAAGAGTTTTGTCTTCAACGCCTAAGGAAAGGAGGAGGCAGGGTGCTATGACAATTTTTTTTCTTAAGTTCAATAATTCCATAAACTAATTGCTAATTAAATATTATGATTAAAGTTTAGGAGTTTGTATGTGGTCAAAATCCTGTTCTTGGAGGTGCAGAAACGGGTGGTCCAGCTTTGTTCGTTTGGGTAGGAAAAATAAAAAAATAATAAGGCTCAGGGGGTCAACAAGATAGTTATTTGTTGTATAGAGAATTAAAGATGTTATAGCTTTACCTTAAGTAGATTATTATGACATATATTGGGAACAACTATGTATGATATAAGCTTTGTTTGCTATGTATGATTATGTGCACATGAGTTGGGGAATACTATTCATAATTAAAGTGTTTGCATGTTAATAGGCTTTCTCTTTGGTTGGAAATGACAGTGAGATTACAAGAAGATTGTAACTTACTTTGTCTTGCCTATCAGGGTTACAAGAGACTTGAGCAACTCTGCACTGATCTTATCCGCAAGTGCACCTTTTTATGATATCAAATCAGACTTATCCTTTACATACATATAGATGATGTTTATTGGCTTCAAATTCAAGATGTTCTTGATCTGCAGTCAAGGAAAACAGGACCCAAAATAATCATTGTTACTAATTGAGAAATTACATTAGAAAAATACACAAATTGTTGTGATTGGTCCACAAACAGCTAACTAAGTTTTCAGACTATTAAGTCAGTTTTTCTATTAGTTTTAACAAAGTTATTGCTCTCTTTATTTTGAACTAGAATTAAGGGCTTGAAAGATCAAATGAGTAACTGTGAAAACACTTGTGAAGGGTAAGGAGTAGAGTTTAAAGTGTCCTGAGTTAAAAACACTTTTGTATGATTCTTACAAATATATATTGAAAATACAAACAGAATAGTGAATAGGATTAACAGAAAGTTAATCATTTATTAACAGACACTTTGACACTGTTTAGCCTTATAGCAATCCATTTCCCAAATGCACTCTACGGCGATACACTTACATTTTGATTTTCAAATTATTGAATATAACATTACTATAAAGACGAGATCTAAACATAAATTAAAGACATGCAAAATTTAAAGAGAATAATGATTTAGCCAATATTGACTCCCAAAAGTGGGCAATTGCTTTTGCTTGATAAATATTTTTATTCAATGGTTCTTCAAGCAGCTTCATACTGCCCAAAAACAAAAGGGCAGGAAGAAGAGAAATGCTAATTATGGTTTTCTCGCAGATTGCACCAAATTCATCTCCTTTCTATGTTCCCCCTTAAAGCAAGACTAGCATAAAATCAAATTTCTCAGTCGTAAGTTCTGAAAGGATCAGTTGAGCTGTAACATAGATTTTACTTGAGTGGCAAATGTAGAAACCAAGGACATTCTCTTGCTTCTTATTGAGAGAGACTGATTTTCTGAGAAAAGTGTTGAATATAGTACCTGTTTGGATCGGAGTTCCTTGACGACAACAGCCAAAACCTCAGAGTTGAGTCCCAAATCACAGAGAGCAATGAGCAAAGAGAGGGTATGATGATCAAGCCCTGTGTCAAGTATATTGGACAAGAGAGAAAATGGAGGAAAGAAATGGAGGAAAATCACAAACCCTAATCCCAAACAAAATCAGAAAAAGAGAAGAAGAAGAAGAAGAAGAAGAAGAAGAAGAAGAAGAAGAAATCATATGAGGGAGAGACGTGAAAGAGATGAGAGAAATAAGAGAGTGGTGTACCTGAAGAAAACTTGGAGAGAGCTAGGAGAAACCATTGAAGCTTGAGAAAGCTCTTTGTGCCCGAGCTTGAGAGGGCAGAAATAAAAATTGGTTTAATTTTTTTTTTAAAGTATAAAAATGGTGTTTTCAAAATTTGGTAAATTTTAATTAAAATTTAAAAAAATTAAAAATAATATTAACTTACCGAACATGTTTTTCGATTTTGTTATCAATTTTTTTATTATTTAATAAGAAAACTATTTAAAAAAAATTACCAAATAGGGCCAAAGTACACATTATATGCTATAGTCTCGTAATCTTTTACTTTTTCATTCTTCCTTCATCCTCCTCAATTTCTAATTTCCAAGGTCCGAAACCAAACCTTTTATAAATAAATTTCAAATTAAATATGGTAAATAAATTAAAACAAAAACTCTAAAAAATTAATGCAAGCAAATAATGAATATATTTACAATACACACATATATAATCTGTACCGACTCAAAATTTGCTAATATGACTTAGGACCTTGATTAGTGTGCCAGGAGGACATAATGAGTATATGTATGTTTAATTGGCTAAATGCGTGAGTACGTGGCATGCATGATTGATATGATTATATAAATATGTGATATGCATGCTTACGAGTATTAGATATGCATGTGGGCCATTTATGGCTTACAAATGCATATTTGTAATATTGGCCCGTTGAGAACATATATGTGATTAAATGTGATAAATGATTGAGACCTAATATCGCCCAATAAACTCCTAAGCAGTCACAGCAGTAATTGGGCTATGTCGTATCCACAAAGATGTAAAATACAAGTAAAAAGAAAGATTAGTAAATTATAAATAATAAACAAAATTGAGGAATTAGAATCAGAAAGAAAATATGGAATACACAAGTTTCATTCATACAAACATATATATATTTTAATAAAATTGATTCATTCTACTCAACTATAATTCTACACCATTAGTTATAGTTGGAAAATATATATAATAAAGCTCACCTTAAAATATGTTCTTAATTAAATTATACTAACTTCTAATTTTAAAAACCTATCATATTATATACATTAGAGCGACAAAATACCAATGACAGAATGCAGTAAAAAACATATAATATAACAAATATCCTAAATTAAATCAAGAGCCTAAATTACATAAGAAGAGCATGACTAGACTTATGTAAAAGATACTAATAAATTCAGAATAAAAATTAGAAGAAAATAAATTTAATTGTAACAAATATATAGAAATGAAGAAAAAAAAAAAAAAAAAAAGGATCAATATATTAAAAATATAATGTGAAATATGAACTTCACTCTAGCCTTTCCATAAGAGAATTTAGCCTAAAATATGCATTGTTTTCACTCAAAAAGTGTAAAAGAAATGAAAGAATAATAAGAAATAAATGTTTTTCTCTCTAACTATACTCTCCACACATAATTTCACAATTTGATGATTTTTTCCTACATTTGGCTCATTATTTATAGTGGAAATAGGATCCAAAATGTGTAAAATCGTGTACAAAATAGTGGGAACATGGCTACAAATACTAATGGAAGTGGGGCAAGTGGTGTTGGGCCATGGGGGACAGCTGGGCGACGTGGCATGCTCTGGTTGGCTCGACAGAGGAGTGGTAGCAACAGCAGGCGCATGGGAGACAACTGCTAGGCGAGTGGGATAGGTGGCGCACGTTGGTTGGCTCGGAAGAGATGTGGCAACACTGGCAGGCGGTGGCAGGCAGGCGTCAGGCGGTGGCAGGCAGGCGTCAGGCGCTGGTGGCTCGACTCGGCTCGGCTCCGTCAGATGGTGTCAGGCGCGTGGCAGACGGCTCGGCTGCTAGCATGGCTCGACTGAACAAATGGCCTACTGCCATGTGGCAGCGTGGGCACCTGATGAAAGCTTGGGCTGGGCTCGGTTTTGGGCTTAAGTCACCTTAAAAAATGTCACTTTATCATCATTTTTTCAATTATATTTCTTTCTTTCTTCTTTCTTTTTGTTTGTGTCAAAAATACATTTTATTTCCTGAAAATTAAACACAAATTAAATCAAAATTAATATTTTCAAATCTAAAATATATTACAATAAGTCCATGGAAATATTAATTAAAGCTTAATTAATTTTAATCTTTAAAACTAATAAAATGATATTTTTGAGCACTAATTATAACCCCCAACCAGCATATTGCTAGTCTCTAGCAATTTGAGCGAAATGATAAATGTCAACATGATAAATTTTAGGTAAAAAATTATAAAAGAACTTAAGTAATAACACAAAATGTTAGTAACAAGTCAATACGAGTTATCAAATTACTTTGAATAAATCTAGAGTTGTGAGTGTGTGCACCAAACTTGAACCTTCTTACTGCAAACCATAGCACATAAAGCCTTGGAAATGATGCAAAGTAAAAGTCTCAACTCCATTAAATTTTGCTCTTGTGTCTTTCTTTTCTTCTTTTTTTTTTTCTTCTATTTTTCTTTTTCTTCTCTTTGCTGTTTTTTTTCATGAAGAACATAATAAAAAGGCTCTCTAATAAGATTTGTCTATGAAAATATTATCCTTAAAGCATCATCCATTCATACCACAATACCTTGTCCAAATAATTATAATTATTTCTAAGAATCAATAAAAATTTAAAAGTTATTTTCTCAAGTCTCACCTCTCACACAAAAGAATAAATTACTTAAACATGAAAAATTTCTAAGCAAATATGTGCTAACAACCATCTTACCACAATGTTTGGCATGTGCATTAGGTAACTCTAGAGAAACTCTTAGTAATAAAGGTAACAACAAATTGAGTCAAAAGTAACATTTTGCAAGAATAAATAAGTAATTTTAAAAAAATTTGATCGTGAAAATATTAATATGACAAAAATCAACATGAACGTGCATGAATATGCTCACCACCCCTAACCCAAATCTGACAGTGTCCTCAATGTCTCAAAATATAACAAATGTAAAAGAGCAGGGAAAGAGAACACCTTGATAGTGAGTGTTGAGTGATAGAGGGAATATTGATTATCTAAAACATGAAAAACTAAAAACACAAAATGATAACAAATAAAATGAAATGACACAAGGGAAATAAACAGAAAACAAACCTATGTACAAACAATTTGCAACACTACTCAGACTTGGTAAACCAGTTCCATGAGAGTGACTTCTTTAGGCTGGGCCACCCTCTCTCTGTAGTAGTTCAGTCGTTGGCCATTTACTTTGATTTCTCTCCCATCGGTTGGGTCTGTGACCTCAACATCACCGTTGGGAAAGATGGTTTTCACAACATATGGGCCAGTCCACCTTGATCTCAGCTTTCCAAGGTGGAGATGCAAACGAGAGTCATAAAGATGTACTCGTTGGTTTGGCTCAAATTATTTTCTTAGGATCTGCCTGTCATGGGCCGCTTTCATTTTAGCCTTGTATATCCTAGAGTTGTCATAAGCATCGTTCCTCAAATCCTCAAATTTTGACAACTGGAGCTTACAATTGAGTCCTGCTGCCTTGAGATCAAAATTCAGGCTTTTAACTGCCCAATAAGCTTTGTGTTCTAGCTCAACAGGAATGTGGTAGGTTTTACCATAGACTAGCCTATAAGGAGACATACCAAGCTGAGTTTTGTAAGCAATGCGGTATGCCTAGAGAGCATTGAGAAGTCATGAGGACCAATCTTTGCAGTTAGGATTAACCGTTTTTTCTAAGATTTGCTTAATTTCTCGGTTGGCTAACTCAGCTTGGCCATTTCTCTATGGGTGATAAGGCAATACTTTTGCATTAAGGTCTCGAAAGAATAGTTGCAAAAATGGATGCCTTGATCACTTATGATAGCTTGTGGTGTGCCAAACCTAGATAACATATTTTCCTTTAAGAATTTCACAATAATTGTGTTATCATTATTTCAACAAGGCACAACTTCCACCCATTTTGAGACATAGTCTATGGCGAGGAGAATGTAAAGGTAGCCAGAAGAAGGTAGAAATGGTCCCATAAAGTCTATCCCCAGCAATAGAATATTTCTATTACAAGAATTGGGTTTAATGGCATCATATGTCACCAGGACAGAGCACCTAATTTCTGACACCTTTCACATGATCAACACAAATAGTTAGTGTCTTTGAACAAAGTGAGCCAATAAAGACCACACTGTAAGATTTTTGCAGCAATCCTTTTCATAGAAAAATGACCACCATAAGTTCATTATGACAAACGTTCAGGACACTAAAATTTGTCATCATCTAGAATGCAACGTATCATAATTTGATCGGGGCAATACTTGAAAAGATATGGATCGTCCCAATAGAAGTTATGAACCTCGACAAAAAAATTATATTTATCTTATGCACTCCATGCAGTTGGAAGTTCGTCAATCACTAAGTAATTAACAATATGAGCGTACCATGGCAACTTAGTGACTGCGAAGATATGTTCATCAGGGAAGTCATCTCAAATGGCTGGGCCATCAGCGGAATCAGAAAATTCAAGACAAGATAAGTGGTCCGCTACCATGTTTTTAACTCCTTTCTTGT
Organism: Humulus lupulus; assembly: GCF_963169125.1. Lineage (NCBI taxonomy): Eukaryota > Viridiplantae > Streptophyta > Magnoliopsida > Rosales > Cannabaceae > Humulus > Humulus lupulus. Next base: position 59,306,465 of record NC_084799.1, read on the forward strand.
CCTTTATGGTCATATCAAATTCATGTAATAAAAAGATCCACCTAATTAAACATGCCTTAGCATCCTTTTTGGAAAGGAGGTATTTTAAGGCAGAATGGTTGGTAAAGACTGTGATAGGTGAACCAATACTACTAGCAATAGTTCATCTGAGCATTGTTAAGAGTTCTACTTGCGTAATAGACAACGAAGGGATTCCCTTCCCTTCTTTGACCTAAGACGACCCCTATAGCATAATTGCTAGCATCACACATGACTTCGAATGGTAAGTTCCAATCTGGTGGCTGAATGATAGGGGCGAAAGTGAGTTTTGCAACGAGTGTTCGGAAATATTCCTCACACTCAGGTGTCTAACTGAACACGACATCTTTTGCTAGGAGGTTTGACAAAGGGAGAGCAATTGTCGAGAAATTTTGTATGAGCCTCCTATAGAATCCTGCATGCCCAAGAAAAGATCGAATGTCTTTAACAGTCTTGGGGGTGGGAAGCTTTGATATGAGTTCAATCTTTGATTGATCAACCTCAATTCCTCGTTCCGACACGACATGCCCCAAGACTATGCCTGATGGCACCATGAAATGACACTTTTCCCAGTTGAGTACCAAGTCTTTCTCTTTGTAACGTTTAGGCACAACCTCTAAATCGAGAAGGCTTGATTCAAAGGAATCTCCAAAGACTGTCAAATCATCCATGAGTACTTCTATACATTTCTCGATCATATCACTAAATATGCTCATCATGCACCGTTGAAAAGTGGCTGGACCATTGCACATGCCAAATGGCATACGCTGGAAGGCAAAAGTACCAAAAGGACAAGTGAATGTGGTCTTATCCTGATCTTCTAAGGCAATCTCGATTTGGTAATACCCTGAATAACCATCGAGAAAACTATAGAAAGGATGACCCACCGCACGTTCCAATATTTGATCGATGAATGGAAGTGGAAAATGGTCTTTGCAGGTGGTTGCATTTAATTTTCTATAATCAATGCACATGCGCCACCCAGTTGTGACCTCGGTAGGCACAAGTTCCCCTTTTTCATTTTGTACCACCGTTACTCCTGATTTCTTGGGAACAACCTGAGTTGGGCTAACCCATTTACTGTCAGCAACATGATAGATTATTCCAGAATCAGGAAGTTTCAAGACTTCAGTCTTAACTACTTCCTTTATCGTTGGGTTTAATCTTCTTTGAGGGTCACGACGTGGTATAGCCCCATCTTCCAATTGAATGTGATGGGAGAAAATTAAAGGACTAATACCTTTGATGTCAGCTATCGTCCATCCTAATGCATCTCTTTGTTCTTGCAACACATTGATGAGATGAGTTAGTGCTCTTGTGTGGCATTGATCTTGGAAGATATTATGACAGGAAAAATGTTGTCAGCTCCCAGGAAAACATGCTTAAGACCCTCGGGAAGTTGGGCCAACTTTGGTTCAGGAGCTTTTTCAATGGAGGGTTTTGGTGTTTCTCAATCTTGAGGGAGTTCCTCAAAGATTGGATTCCAAAACATGGTTCTTCTAGCCTATGAGTGTTTGAAGATTTCAGGGTTGATTTTAGACTCATCGGGCTCATAACTTTCTAAAATTTGGAAGAGGTGATTAAAATGATTAGACGTGTATTTTGATTCGACCTCTTTCGAAATAAGTGTATCGATCATATATGATTGGAAACACTCATCGTTATCAGGTGGTTGTTTACCAATGTGGAAAACATTCACTTCTAGAGTCATGTTCCCGAAAGAGATTTTCATGAGACCATTTTTACAGTTAATGAGTGCATTTGCTGTTGCGAGGAAAGGTATACCGAGAATTATGGGAATTTTGGACTCTATACTCACTTCAGATTGAGTGTCCAAGATGAGAAAATCAACAGGGTAATATAATTTTTCAATTTGAATTAGAACGTCTTCTACTATTCCCCGAGGTTTCTTAACTGATCGATCGACCAGTTGTAGCACCATAGATGTGGGCTTGAGTTCTCCTAGACCTAATTGCAAGTATATTGAATATGGCATGAGATTTACACTTGCTCCTAAGTCTAGAAGGGCTTGACCAAATTCCTGTTCCTCGATTTGGCATGAGATGGTGGGACAACCAGGATCTTTGTATTTAGGCGGGGTCTTGCAGTCAATTACTGCGCTAGCTTGTTCTGTCAAGAATGCAGTTTTCTTGACATGGTGCTTTCTTTTAACGGTGCATAAATCCTTGATAATCTTGGCATAAGCCAATACTTGTTTGATCACATGCAACAATGGCAAGTTGATCTTCACTTGCGTTAAAAGGTCTAGGATTTCACCATGATTTTCCAGTACCTTTCCAAGGGATTTCAAAGCTTGAGGAAAGGGTGCCTTTACAGGAATGCTTATTGGTTCATCATTATCTGGAGTGGGCATTGACGTACTCGTTGTCTTAGTTAACGGTGAAACCGTACTTTGACCACTTTGAGTAGAGATGGCATCAACCTCTTTGAAATTTGTATCTATAGAGGAGGAGGTTTGTGCCGTGTTGCCATTGTTGATGGATTAGAGGTTGAGCGGGAAGTCTACCATGCTCTTGAATTGCCAAAGTAGTGTTTAGCTTTGTCATTTGGATTTTTATGTCTTTCCTTTCCTCTACCATTTGTGTGAAACAATATTTGAGCTCTTGAGTAGAGGCTATTTGTGTTTGCACAAGCATTTGCAAAGTATTCTCAAGAGAATTACTTGACTGCATGTTATTTTGAGGAGCAATGTATGCTTTTGGCGGTTGTTGCTGCTCAGGCCTCCATTGGCTCCCAGATGCTTGGTTTGAATCCTTCCAGCTGAAATTTGGATGGTTTCGCCAACTGGGATTGTAAGTGTTTGAGAAAGGGTTATAGGGCTTCTTATAATCCCCTAAAGCATTGCATTGTTCCTCATTTCCTCCTCTTAACTCACCAAAAGCTGGGCACTCTTGCAGTTGATGTTCCGTCCCTCCACAGATGAAGCATGGATCTCGTGTCTCTACCTTTGCGGCCATGTGGATTGCTTTACCTTCTTGAGTTTTGAAATCCTTGAATTGTTGTCTCAATGATTCAATTTGGCTTTTGACGTTGTCATCTTCCCTTAATTGGTAAATTCCGGTTGATCGTGGATTGTCCATAGAACTCGGTCCATTCCATGTGTAGGACTTTTCAGCGAGATCGTCGAGGTACTCGAAAGCTTCATCGGGATCTTTTTGAAGGAATTTGCCATTGCACATCATTTGTACGAATTGTCTTTGTTCAGGTGTAAGACCGTCATAGAAATAGCTAATCAGATGCCAGCTTTCATACCCATGATGTGGGCATTTATTTATCAAATCTCTAAACCTCCCCTAGACTTGATGGAAAGTTTCATGGTCAATCTGGATGAAGGTAGAGATTTGCCTCTTAAGGTTGCTAGTCTTATGGGGCGCAAAATATTTGGCGAAGAATGCTTTTGTCATTTCATAGGCCTTAAGGAATACAACCAGCCTTTTGCTTTGTCTTTGAGAGAGAAAGGAAAAAATTTCAATCTCACAATGTTGGTGACATCAGCTTGGTTGTTGAATGTAGCCACCACCTCTTCGAATTCCCGTATATGCACGTACGAACTATCATTTTCCAACCCATGGAAGGTTGGTAAAAGGTTAATCATGCCAGGTTTGAAATCGAAATTTGGCATATTGTTGGGATACATTATGCATGAAGGTGTGGTTGTACGCATATGATGTAAATAATCCTATAACGTTCTTGGTTGGACTTCATCTTGATGAGCCATCGTGGGTGGTTCAAGAAGTCTCGGTGAATCGGGTGAATTTGAACGAATGGAAGTAAACGACGAACTAGGAGAGTTTTCTAAAGCTTCTACTTGTTGTTGTAAAACGCCCTTAACTAGTACTTAATAAAACATTCACATTTTCAATGGTTTATAATAGAAAGCCACTTATTATAAATGTTTTAGTGGGGTCTCGCTTAAAACATGCAAGTTGGGCCCAAAAGTTTAAAAAGGAAAATATCAGTTTTATGCAAAGTTCTAAAACAAACAAAAGTTTAAGTCCCACTGACAATTTTAAGAAAATCCCAATAAACATAAAATTATTAAAAATTGGCGTTTAAAGTTGATCGTTTCTCATCCATAGGATGCCCCACGCCTTACACACCAGGACGACAGAACTCCCCACATCACCACGCGTGCCACAGGAAAACCTATTTGCTACCTGGAAGGGAAAGTAAGGGGGTGAGCTAAAAGCCCAGTAAGGAAGTACAAACAACAAGCAAGTAAGAATACAAAAAATTACAAACACTATCATTCATTATACATCATAGCATCATCATAAAATTGACATCAATATCATAAACATAAACATATCCACGTCAACACAATGCCATCTATCATATCATGAACATCATAACAAAATCATAAACATCACCAAACATCATAACATAATCATAAACAATTCCTTGTGAACATGGCCCGCTAACTTATCCATGCCACCCTTTGAGGTAAACATGAGTCTCTGGTCCTTGAATAACCTCGGTGCGTCCGCCCTTAGAGTTACGTCTTTATATCCTTAGTAACTCGGGTTACGTCTTCATATCCTTAGTAACCTCTTTATTTGATGTGTCGCGTTCATCACGCTAACATCCATTCTTATCATACAACATTCATACAAGCCAACATATCATCACATTATAGCATTTCATAACTCATAACATTTTCATTCATACAAACAGTCTTACCATTCATAGCATAAACAATCATAAATTCTATCTAACTTCCTTACCTCAGGTCCAAGCTAAGTAAAACCACAACTTCTCAACGAGCCTATACCATAATCAAAATGACATTCCTTAGCTTCACATAATTACTATTTTGCCTTCCCATATAACTCACGTGTGCATGGGCCATGCACACATGGTAGGAGTTACACACAACATACAAATATGCTTAATTACACATAGGGTCATAAAAGAATAATGCTCATTCTACCTATATTACATGCATGATCTTTCTATAAAAACTACATGGTTGCATAATAAACATAATTTTGGATGTAAAAGTGAATTTGCATGTAACATGCATACGTGGGAACGTTGCGTAAATGTGGCGTTTAAAACGATAATTTCATGTGTCTTACTTCTATCGTTTTAAAAATAATAGACTTGTAGCATGTTTTGTTTACCATTGTTTAGCTTCTTAAAGTTACTAGGTTGATTAAATCTCCCAAGACATTCTTTTTATATCATAAAAACAATTTTATTTAGCCATTAAAAATATATAAAAGACCTATTTATTATTTTTAAATTACAAAGAAAAGCAAAGGCTTGGAAATTATTTTAAAAAAAGAAAATACCTATGATTATCATGTCTCAGAAAATAACAATTTATTTTAAGTCAATAGAATAACATAATTTGATGTGAGAAAAATAATAATTTTAAGTGTGAGAAAAATATATTTTGTTTGAATTATTTTAAATACTTAATTTTATGTGACACAAATTCATATGTGAAAATTAAATAACTATTTAAAACTTTTTAAACTAAACTTTCAGCCATTATTTAAAAATCACAAGTAAATTAAATCCAACATTTTTCTTAATCCAATTAAAGAAAATCATAACTTGTAAAATAACCACTCATATTATATTAAAAAAATATCACTTTTAAGTTTTACCATTGTTTAGGTTATTTATTTATTTCAAAATACCAATCAAATTCATTTTATTGAAACACATTTTATATTTTTAAACAAAAATTCCAGCAATCAATTTTTATCATTAAAATCACCATCCTTATTTTTAAAAACTCATATTTTCTCAAAAAAAAAAAAAAAAATCTGTAGGTATTTATTTACACAAAATATCATTTCAAGGCATAATTAAATTTCCCATTAAATTTCTTAAAACATCAAAACACTTGCAAAATTTATTTAAGCAGTCAAAACATTATTCTCATCATAAACAACATCATTTTTGCACAAAAAACAGCAAGCACATTTAATCATAAAATTCATTCTTTTCATTATATTCACAAAATTCATGCTTATTTATGTACAATATTCCAACACAAACCCTAGCATGCTTCTAACCTCTTTAACAATTTTAATCACACCATGAGCATACAATAATTCATCAATCACCTTGAAACTTATTCATAAGTCATGAATAAATAACCACCCTTGATCTTGTGTTAAATATACTCTCAATATATTATTACCATGCAATTATTCCAAAGAACAAAACCATCATAACTTCATACAAGATCTTGCCACAACCTATCATGATCTCTAAGATTAAATTGACATTAAACATAAAAAAAATAACCATCATGCTTTTGAATATCACCTTTAGGCCGAAATCCCCATAGCCAGAATAATCAAATCCTTTCATGTTATTTTTAAAAGAGATATTCATCATCATTTTTATAGACCACAATTTAAAACCTTTGTATATTTTCACATAGAGTCTTTAAGCCAAAACATACCCATCATCAAATCATAGAAGATCTTTAAACAACATATCATCAACACCACATTTCAATAAGATTAATCATCTAATATATCAAAGGAGAACAAAACAATGAATCACCATTCTCAAACAATATTCTCCAAACCACAATAAACCAAAGATAAAAACAATAACCATAAGACAAAAATGTTCCTATTACCTCTCTTGCTAGAACTCAAGGACAATAGTGACAATAACCCAAACTATGTCCACCACTTGTTCAAGCCTAGGGTTTCGAAACCCACATGAAGAAAAGAAAAAAAAATGATCTTAGATTCAAGAAGAGGTAGAAATTAACATCACTATGAACCCAAATACTTACCCTAGGGATTCCGAACACTAGCCTCCAATCCTCTTGCAAAAAAATCCAAACCTATCATCACCATCATTTTGCCTTGCTTAGAATCAAGATGTAGAGGAGACAAAATATAATGCTATGAACCTTAACCCATACCTTAGGATCCCTAGCCTTGGCCTCTTCTTTCTTCTCCTTCTCTTCTCCTTCACGTTCTTCTTCTCTACCTCTCTCTCTAGAACTCACGAGCTCTCCCTCTCCCTTCTCTCTAAGCACACGGCAGTCACCAAGCCAAATGAGCCTTCAATCTCTTTCTTATTTTCTATTTAAATGCCTCAATCTTCAAAACCTAGCTAAGGAAAATGTAATTATCATTTTCCTTTATTTTCCCTAAATCAAAATATAATTCAATTAAAAATTATACTCAGCCAATCAATCCATTTTATCATTGACAGCACACTAATTCCTCTCTTGTCTTCCTTGGCTGTCCATGGCTAATAAAAGAAATAATGTTATTCTCGTAACTCTAGGGTGCTGAGACTTGGGACTGGGTTTTGACCCGTTTCTGTTACGTTTTAGGAAAAATGATATCCACAGAAAATGTAGATAATTTCATTAGCTTTCTAACGGTATAAGTTATGTCTAAATTGGATATCCACAGCCCATGTTATACCCATTTTACTGAGCCTGGATCTAAGGTTACGAGAATTCAAAAAAATGATAACTCTATCTTTTCTCACCATTTGTTTCCCAATATTTTTCTTGTGTAAACACAAGCCTCTTTATTTCCCTTTCTTTTTATTTTCTTTTTAAATCCCTTAATTAAATAAAAATAAATAAACCAATAAAAGGAAATTAATGTGTAGAAAACTATTGCATACACACCATGCAACCATGCACATGCACATACTCAATCACTAGGGTGCATCACTACCTACCATGCACCTTAGAGCATTCAACCAAATCTCACATAATCGCATTTTAAAAATAAAAATAATTACATATCATTTAACAATTAATTTCACAAAAATGCTACCAACAATTCTAACAATTAAATAAAATAACAAACCATTAAATACAATAAACAACAATTAAATAAAAATAAACAACATTTAAACAAAACAATTCACCACACTTAACACTTGAATAAAATAAAACACAAAAATTTTAATAACTAATTTTTTTTTTGGTGCACTACAGTTGTTTCACGAATCTCCCTAGTGCGTCTCTATTTTGTGGCATAATTTTTTGTTATTTTTTTTCTTTTGTAAGTATTATAAGCGCAAGTGTGTAATAGTGTAATAATTATACACAAAAAATGTTCCCAGGCCAATTTGGGAAGGCTGCCAAGGTACCACTTTAGGCCCGAGAGCTTTTCTAGAACTCTCTGAGGTTCTTAGAAAATGTTGGAGGGTAACGCTAACATAGACCTTATTTAAGAACCAATTTTTCTAAGACAGAACAAGTTTGGTGTTTACTTATTTCCAAAATTACACAAATGTTCTCAATACTTTGTTTTTTATGCTTTAAAATTTTATGATTCAAAATTTTATGCTCTTTTTTTTTTGGAGAAAACCTAAATCTAGAAAATAAAATTCTAAACCTAAAAGTGAAATAAATAAATAATAAAAAATAAATAAAATAAACTAAAAATAAAAATTACTAAGGAACAAAAAATTAAAAGAGAAATTAAAACAATTTTACTACTTTTTTTTTTATATAAAAAATTAATTTACTATGCAAACCTTTAGTTGTAAAATTACCTCCCTGGCAACGGCGCCAAAAATTGATATTGCCCAATAAACTCCTAAGCGGTCGCAGTAGTAATCAGGCTATGTCGTATCCACAGAGAGGTAAAATACAAGTAAAAAGAAAAATTAGTAAATTAGAAATAATAAACTTTGAAATAATGTAACTTTGAAAAAGAATATTTTTTAAACACTAATTAAACAAAATTGAGGAATTAGAATCAGAAAGAAAATATGGAAGGCACAAGTTTCATTCATGCAAACATATATATATATATATTAATAAAATTGATTCATTCTACTCAACTATAATTCTACACCATTAGTTATAGTTAGAAAATATATATGATAAAGCTCACCTTAAAATATGTTCTTAATTAAATTATACTAACTTTTAATTTTAAAAACCTATCATATTATATACCTCAGAGCAACAAAATACCAATGACAGAATGTAGTAAAAAGCATATAATATAACAAATATCCTAAATTAAATCAAGAGCATAAATTACATAAGAAGAGCATGACTAGACTTATGTAAAAGACACTAATAAATTCATAATAAAAATTAGAAGAAAATAAATTTAATTGTAACAAATATATAGAAATGAAGAACAAAAAAAAAAGAATCAATATATTAAAAATATAATGTGAAACATGAACTTCACTCTAGCCTTTCCACAAGAGAATTTAGCCTAAAATAGGCATTGTTTTCACTCAAAAAGTATAAAAGAAATGAAAGAAAAATAAGAAATAAATATTTTTTTCTCTCGAAATATACTCTCCACACTTAATTCCATAATCTAATGATTTTTTCCTACATTTGACTCTCTATTTCTAGTGGAAATGGAACCCAAAATGTGTAAAATCGTGTGGAAAATAGTGGGAAAGTGGCTACAAAAACTGATGGAAGTGGGGCAAGTGGTGTTGGGTCGTGGGGGACAGCTGGGCGACATGGCATGCTCTGGTTGGCTCGACAGAGGAGTGGCAACAATAGCAGGCGCATGAGAGACAGCTGCCAGGCGAGTGGGATAGGTGCGCACGTTGGTTGGCTCGGAAGAGATGTGGTAGCAGCTGGCAGGCGGTGGTAGGCAGGCGTCAAGCGCTGGTGGCTCGGCTCAGCTCCGTCAGACGGTGTCAGGCGCATGGCAGATGGCTCAGCTACTGGCGTGGCTTGGCTGGACAAATGGCCTGCTGCCATGTGGCAGAGTGGGCACCTGATGAAAGCTTGGGCTGGGCTCGGTTTTGGGCCTAAGTCACCTTCAAAAATGCCACTTTATCATCATTTTTTCAATTATATTTTTTCTTTCTTCTTTCTTTTTGTTTGTGTCAAAAATACATTTTATTTCCTGAAAATTAAACACAAATTAAATCAAAATTAATATTTTCAAATATAAAATATATTATAATAAATCCATGAAAATTTTAATTAAAACTTAATTAATTTTAATCTTTAAAACTAATAAAATGATATTTTTGAGCACTAATCAAGACCACATTATTATGTGGATATATTTGCAGTATATGGGTCGAGACCGTCCTAGTGAGCGTATTAGCGAAATAGTCACAGTGGGGTTTAATAACTGGCTCGGGGGAGCCTTGGGGTATTTTTGGGAATTTAGAGGATATTTTGGGGATTTATAGATATTGAATAAGTATTTGGTAATTAATTGGACATGACAGGGTTAATTGATTAATAGTAGGAACACTTGAGGAATTAGCGAAAACTGGGAGCGGAATGACCATTTTACCCCTTAGTACCCTTAGAAGATTAATAGGCTTAAAAGGGGCAAAATAGTCATTTGTTTAAGCAAGGGATATACTCGATGAAACTCTTAGGAATAGCCAGAAAGTGGTAGAGAACTCTCAGCTCTCTCACTCATGGTTCTCCCTATCTCTCTCTTTCTCTTGAAGAGTCTTGTTGGACTAAAGGTTAAAGCTTAGGGAAATTCTGTTGGGAAGTCTTGAGGAATTGAAGCATTTGACCAGGGAAGTCAGCTGGGAAACTTGGGGGTTTAAGCTCAAGAGTACAAGGCTAGAACCTTGTGAGGATTCAATCATAATTGAGGTAAGTTCTTATCACTGATTATGTTAGGAAATTCTGGTTGTTGGGGTAGAATTAAGCTGGATATTGAGTGTTGAATTTCTACTAAATTGGGATGGTGACTTCAGTATAATTGTTAAGATTTTGGTGTTTAAAATAGGTGATAAAAAATCCTAAACTCGTAGCTGAGTATTTACTTTGGTTGGGAAGTTTGTTAGGCTTGTATCTTAGAGGTTTTAGCTAGGACGGATGAGGAGCAAACCCAGAAATTCTGGGTTCGTAGGGGCGCACCGTGACCCATCTTAGGGGCATCATGGCATGCATGCCTAGAATGTCTAGGTGTGCTCTCTGACTTGTAGGCGCGTCGCGGCCCTAGGGGGCAAGTCATTGCCCGCCTCCCCCTAATGCTTGAAGAATGAGTCTTTGACTTAGGCACGCGTTGCGACCCTTAGAGCTTGGTGGTGGCCTACCTAGGGGATTTTGCCTTAGGATGGTTTCTAGGATTGGTAAGGCTCGGAGGTTAGAACCTAGGCGCTCGGGACAATTTCTACTACCCGGTTTAGTAGAAATCGAGGTCCCGGAGGCTAGATTTTGTCTCCTAAGTATTTATTTGGATTAGAAATTGATGATTACCCATTGGCCACTGTGACTAGGTTTATCGCCAAGGCTCGGGACTGAGGATCATTCTCGAGACCGTTCTGTATCTTCCGCTCAGAATTCAAGGTAAGAAAACTGAACCCTTGTATGGTTGTGTTGGGACTAAGATTCCATGTATCTGAATATATGTGTTGTGTAATTGTGATACTGTTATGCGAAACATGAAATGAATGGCCTAAGAGAGTTGGGGCTGATGATTTGCGCACAGGATGCGGCTCAACCACTGTGAGCCGGGGTCAGCTAGATAAACAAAGGACTCGGCCTAAGCGAGCCAGAGTCAGTTGAGTAAACAGAGGGCTCGACCAAAGGGCACCGACCCTGAGCACTTGTATATTGGTTTAGATATATTTATGAATGTACATGTTTACTATTGTTAGTTTGATGCTTACGATTTGTTGAGCTTTTGAATGACTGTCTTATGATTGATTGGATGCTATTGCTGATTATGTATTTGCTGTTATGGTTTTCTTGTTGGGCCTTGGCTCACGGGTGCTACGTGGTGCAGGTAAAGGCAAGGGTAAGCTGGACCAACCATGAGTTGTAGAGTTCTGGGGGTGAGGTGTACATCGTCAGCTGCTCGTCCACCACGGCCGAGGAAAATGTATAGGGACAGAGCCTAAAATTGTATTTTTCCATTAGAGTGGTCACTGGTTGTATATAACTTTTAAGAATTGTAAATTTGTCTTTTAAACCCTGTTTTTGGGATCCCATGTACCAAACGTCTATTTTAATGAAAATTAACCGTTCATGTCCAAAATCTTTTATACCTAACCTGACAATTGACCTTAGGATCACATTACTGTTCAAACGACTTGATTAGCAAGTCTTGCACTATTTTAAAACGCACAGTGTAACAGTCTTGGTTATCCAGGGTGTTACAACTTGGTATCAGAGTGGTCTAGGTTTAAGGGTTCTTGAAGACTGGCTGGACATGTACACTCGCCGCTAAAGACAAGCTCGACTCAGGGTTTGGTAAATGCATATATGCGATTATATGCCCAAATGTTTGAATGAAATATAAATGCTTTGTTGCATGATTAATAAGGAGCATGCGTTACTAATAGGGCCTGGCCCTTGACTGCTGTGTGACTATTATGAGGCGTGCTTATTAGCATTGCTGCTGTATGTGAATGAATATTTGAATGATTGTTTGCATTTTGATTACTTATGGTTGATTGAGTTTCAATGGTGGACTATGGAAAGACTAATAACCTGTCATCATTGTCTGACCGCCGAGTCATTGATTGTAGATAAACTTGGATAGCTATGCGTCCAAGGCGATCTATATGACTAGCTGGCACAGGGTCTGAGGCTAGAGATGGTGATCAGGGCCAGAACCCTCCACCGGTCCCTGAGAACTGGCAGCAGATACTTGCAGACATGCAAGCCCGGTTACTTAGTCAAGAAGAGTAGATTCGTCTTCTGAGATAGCAGACTCCGTTGGGGAGTGCTGCACCTATTTTGCCACCTGTTGTGGAACCAATTGTACAGACACCTGAGGTTAGGAACAGGTGGGAGCCACTGTATGAGCGGTTCAGGAGACAACATCCTCCAACTTTTTAGGGAGGACCAAATCCACTAAAGGCCGAACAGTGGATGAGTATGATTACTTCTATCCTGGATTTCATGAGGGTGGAAGGTAATGACAGGGTGGCTTGTGCCACCTATATGCTTAGAGAGGATGCCTATATTTGATGGGAGGGGGAATCACAGACCAGGGACATTTCTACCTTGAGTTGGGATGGGGTTAGAGATCTGTTTAGCTAGAAATACTATAAGGTCATCTTCAGGGCAGCGAAGGTGAATGAGTTCGTGGGGTTGGTGCAGGGAAACATGACAATTACTGAGTATGCCATGAAGTTTGACAGGCTTGCGAAGTTTGCACCAGATTTAGTGCCTATAGATGCAGCTAGACAAGACATATTCATTTGAGGGCTTAATGCTATGATAGCCCGAGATGTGAGAATCACAACAGTACCTGGGGGAACGACTTATGACAAGGCTGTCGAGAAGGCTCTTACCGCTGAAGAGGCGGAGAATAAGATTTGGAGGGAAAACACTGCGAGATGGGAGGGGCGGAGGCCCCAGTGATTTGAAGAAGAAGACCCCTGACACTGTGACCACCGTCGGTCCTGATAGGCGACGGGTGCTCAGGGTGGCCGCTAGGGAGGCGGTGAGACATGGAGAAGTTACCCAGAGTGCACGAGGTGTAGAAGATGCCATCCGGGTGAGTGTCGGGCAAAGGCTTGTTATGTGTGCGGGGTGGTGGGACACCTCAAGAAATACTACCCAAACAACGAAGAAAGAGGAATCAGGGAAGGTGGATAGCTTAACTCCAGCTCGAGTGTTCACCTTGTCGTAGGCAGAGGCCAAGGCTAGTCCCTCGGTAGTGACAGGTCAACTTTCTAGCGCTGACTCTTTTTATACTGTAATTATTGACTCTGGTGCTACACATTCGTTTGTTTCTAGTAAGGTAATTTATAGATTGTGTAAACCTAGTGAGTATTATACTGCGGGGTTTGGGACTATACTGCCTACAGGGGAACTGGTAGTTTCTAGGAGATGGATTAGAGCACTATTAGTAGACTTGATCGAGTTGGGTATGGATGACTTTAATATGATTTTAGGGATGGATTGGCTGGTCAGATACAAAGCTACCATTGATTGTAGGAAGAATATGGTGACTTTTGAGCCTGAGGGAGAGGATCCCTTTGTCTTTGTGGGTGCTATGCATGGACCCTGCATACCCATGATATCAGCATTGAGGGCTAGTGACCTGTTGCAGGGAGGTTTTATAGGTTTTCTAGCCAGTGTGGTGTATACCACCAAGGTTATGCCAGCAGGGCCGGGAGAGACCAGATTGGTACGCAAGTTCTTGGATGTGTTTCCTGAGGATTTACTAGGACTGCCACCGTATAGGGAGATTCAGTTCGTCATCGAGTTAGCGCTGGGGACAGAGCCAGTGTTGAGGGCATCATATAGAATGGCTCTGACGGAATTGAAATAGTTGAAGATACAACTGCAAGAGCTTCTTGATTTGGGATTTATCAGGCCTAGCTTTTCGCCATGGGGTGCATTAGTTTTGTTTGTGAAGAAGAAGGACGAGACTCTTAGAATGTGTATAGACTATAGGGAGTTGAACAAGTTGACCATTAAGAATAAATATCCCTTACCAAGGATTGATGACTTGTTCGATCAGCTGCAGGGAAAGATGGTGTTCTCGAAGAATGATCTTCGATCTGGTTATCACCAGCTGAGGATCAAGGACGAGGATATACCAAAGACGGCCTTCCATACGAGGTATGGGCTTTATGAGTTCTTGGTCATGTCATTTGGTTTGACCAATGCCCAGCATCATTCATGGACTTGATGAACATGGTGTTCAAGGACTTCTTGGATCGGTTTGCGATTGTCTTCATCAACGACATCTTAGTTTACTCCAGTTCAGAGGAAAAGCATGAACAACATCTTCGACAGGTCTTGCAGAGATTGAGGGAGCATTGATTGTATGCCAAGTTTAAGAAGTGTGAGTTCTAGCTACCAGAAGTGACATTCCTTGAACACATTGTTGGTGAAGATGGGATCAAGGTAGATCCAGCTAAGGTGGAGGCAGTGAAAGATTGGTCGAGGCCAAGGAACACCTCAGAGGTTAGGAGCTTCCTTGGATTAGCGGGTTATTACAGACGGTTTGTGGAAGGGTTCTCGAAGATTGCTGCACCGATGACAAAATTGACACAGAAGAATTTGAAGTTTGTTTGGTCAGAAAAGTATGAAGATAGCTTCCAGGAATTGACGCGAAGACTGATTACTGCTTCGGTGTTGAGTCTTCCTTTGGAGGGAGGGAAGTTTGTAGTATACTGTGATGCATCGAGGTTGGGATTGGGATGTGTGTTGATGCAGAATGAGAAGGTTATTTCCTATGCATCACGACAGTTGAAAGAGTATGAGCAGCGGTACCCTACTCATGATCTAGAATTGGCAGCGGTGGTATTCGCACTGAAAGCTTGGCGACATTACTTGTATGGGGAAAAGTTTGAGATATACACCGATCATAAGAGCTTGAAGTATTTCTTCACCCAGAAGGACCTAAATATGAGGCAGAGACGTTGGCTGGAGTTGGTAAAGGACTATGATTGTGATATCCTTTACCACCCAGGGAAAGCCAATGTGGTGGTAGATGCGTTGAGCTGGAGGGGCCTGGGACAGTTGTTTAGCTTTGCACAGATATCGAGAGAGTTGGCAGAGGAGATGACTAGAGCAAGGATAGAATTTGTTGTGGGCCGGTTGGCCAATATTACCTTGTAGTCTACCCTCCTGGAGAGGATAAGAGAGGGTCAGATAGATGATGCACAATTACAGGAGGTTAGAGGGAATGTCCTAGCTGGGATAGCTAAGGATTGTCCCATTTCAGAGACTGGTTTGCTACGGTACAAGGGTTGGATTTGTGTCCCGACAGATGTGGGTATTAGACGAGAGATACTGGATGAATCCCATACTACACCGTACTCACTCTATCCAAGCACCACAAAGATGTATCAGGATCTACATACGTTATATTGGTGGCCTGGAATGAAGAAATATGTAGTGGAGTATGTAGCCAAGTGTTTAACCTGTCAGTAGGTGAAGGCTAAGCATCAACGACCAACGGGGTTTGCTATCGCCTTTGGGTATTCCCTAGTGTAAATGGGAAGACATTACAATGGATTTGTGGGAGGTTTACCTAGGACAGCAAGGCTACATGACTCGGTGTGGGTGATAATAGACAGATACACTAAGTCAGCTCATTTTCTGCCAGTGAAGACGACCTATACTATTGATCAGTACGCGGAGCTGTACGTGAGAGAGATTGTACATCTCCATGGGGTTCCCAAGTCTATAGTGTTAGACCGGGATCCTATATTTACCTCCAAGTTTTGGGGTAGTGTGTAGAAGGCTATGGGGACTCAACCGAAGTTCAATACGACCTTTCATCCTCAAACTGATGGACAATTTGAGAGGACAATTCAGGTATTGGAAGACATGCTTAGGGCATGTGTGATAGACTTTGAAGGGTCTTGGAGTAAGTGTAACGACCCAAATTCCCTAATGTGGTTTAATGCCTGGATTAGGGGGCCAGGA
Organism: Humulus lupulus; assembly: GCF_963169125.1. Classification (NCBI taxonomy): domain Eukaryota; kingdom Viridiplantae; phylum Streptophyta; class Magnoliopsida; order Rosales; family Cannabaceae; genus Humulus; species Humulus lupulus. The sequence goes on from NC_084799.1 coordinate 59,322,813, forward strand.
GGGCCATAATTGATTTAATATGCAATTATATGATTATATGCATGATTATGTGAATAATATTGTTATATGATGATAATTGCATGCATGTGGGCCCACTTCTTATTAGAAGGGCATTTTCGTAATTTGGCCCGTTGAGGGCATATTTGTATATTTATGTGCATGTTGGTGATTTATGGGTGAGACCACATTATTATGTGGATATGTTTGAGCTATTCGACATGAGACGATCCTAGGAAGCACATTAGCAGTTTGGTCATAACGGGGTAAATTATCGGGATATTGGGTAATGAGAATGATTGTTTGATGATATATTGGGAGTTAGTGAGATCAGGAGGAAATGATGAGAATTTTGACTATTTTACCCCCGGGGGCTTTTTTGGGACCCTAAGCATTAGGATTTACTTGAGGTTACTTAAGCTTGAAGTAATCTGTCAGAAGGAAATACATTCAAACACTTTTTTCTCTTTCTCCTGTTATCCCTTTTTACCGTTCGTCGCATTTTCGAAGGAAACTTGAGTTTTAGGACTCGGATTCAAGCAATGATCGAGTTATAGCGATTCTACGGAAGATTAGAAGCTTATTAACCGGAGGATTTAGCAAGAAACGACTCAATCAGAGGTAATCCAAGCTTTAAGTTTTGAGTTTTCGAGTTTCTAAGCTTTGAATTGGATTTTATGTGTTGATGAATTTTTGAGTTGTTTGAGCCTCGGGTTTTGATGATTTTAGATCATTGGGATGTTTGGGAACTTTGATTATGGGATTTAGATATGTTTGGATAGGTTTTTGGAGGATTTTAAAAGGGGAAAAATGAAGGTTTTTGGCTGAGTTCCAGGTGGGGTCACGGCCCTGTTCTTGGGCACCGCAGCCCAAGCTTAGTGAAGAAGAGAGAAGAGACTGAAGGGCATTGGGGCCGCGGCGCCTGGGAGGAAGGTTGCGGTGCATGGTGCAGGCTAATTATAGCTGGTGCCTCAGTCTGGAGGTAGGCCGTAGCTCAGAGGTGTGTGGCCACAACGCTTAAGGGAAAGTTGGGCCAAAATTGTGTTTTAATCATGGGAACTCTAACCTAAGGCCTTGGGATCGTTCCTACTACCCGGTTTAGTAGGATTCGATGTCCTGGAGGCTAGGTTTTGGTCTAGAAACCTTTTATTACTTATTTTATTGACGGGATTTTATATTTGGTTATGATTAGGTGACCGCTAAGGGGCTTAAGGACTGATCGTTCTCAAGGGTCGTTCTTTTATTATTTCACGCTCAAACCAAAGGTAAGAAAACTGCACCCAGTATGTGACATGCATGGTTATTGATGAAGTATGTTGAGTGATCTATATATGGACATTGATTGCATTGTAAATGCATAACAACTTTGCTTATCTGTGTATGGTATTGACTTATTAGTCTATTAACGATAATGGTGTTTAGTATTGATCGTAAAGTTGTGACTTATCAGTCAAGTTTAGCGATGATATGAGCACTGGTCATATGGTATTGGCTTAAGAGTCAAGAATGGCAATAATGTGTTTAACATAGGCCGAAATGATTAGATCTAATCACCATGAGCATGAAATGCTTGACTGACCCCAAGTTCGATGAAAACTAAAAGCGCTTGTCTAGTCTAAAGGCTAGGTACGTAGAGCTAGGGCCAAAAGGCTTAGGTGACTGAACGTCACATAGCTTAGGGTGCAGAGCCCTAGAGATAGACTTATTAGTCATCTATTCAGAGATATACTTATTAGTCATCTATCCAGAGATAGACTTATTAGTCATCTATTCAGAGTATGACTTAATAGTCACCTATCTGATTAGGGTACGGAGCCCCAAAGTGTGACTCACTATCTGATTAGGGCTGTAAGCCTCAGAATGATTACCAGAATCATTTATTGATATTGTTTACATGTAGTAATAAATTTTCTTGCTGAGCCTTGACTCACGGGTGCTATGTGGTGCAGGTAAAGGGAAAGAAAAACTCACCCAGCCTTGAGTGGATAGCTTAGGTGGCGATGTGTACATATGCGGTCGCTTGACCACCACGACCAAGGTGTTTCTCAGAGGAACTAGGGGTTAACCCTATTTTTGCCACTTAGGTCGGCAAGTTGTGATTTTTATACTGTAATGACCATTTTGGATTGCAAATAACTTTGTAAACAGTTTTATGGGCCATGTACAGTTTTATGTTTTAAATAAAATATATCCATTCCTTTTTATCGAGATGTTTCACCTTAACCTATTAATAACACCTAGATGCACGTTTATAACCAAATGACTCATTTGATGAGTTAAGCACTATTTAAAGTCCACAGTAATGGTCTTGGAGTAACCAGGGCGTTACAGTAAGTACCTCCTGTTGATTGAGTTTTCATATAACAACAGTTATCAATCAACGATTGGAGTAGCTCCATACGAGATGTTGTATGGAAGGAGATGTAGATCGCCCATTCATTGGGATGAGAAGGGTGAGAGGAAGTATTTGGGAGCGGAGATGGTTCAGAGGACTAATGAGGCTATCAAGAAGATCTGAGCTTGAATGCTCGCTTCATAGAGCAGACAGAAAAGCTACACTGATCCTAAGCGTAGGGACGTGGAGTTCAAGGTAGGGGACCACATATTTCTGCGAGTCTCACCATTGTGAGGGGTGAGAAGGTTTGGGAAAAAGGGAAAACTGAGCCCTAGGTTCATAGGACCATTTGAGATCCTGGAGAGGATCGAGCTAATGGCCTACAGGTTGGCATTGCCACCATCATTATCGGGAGTTCATGACGTATTCCACATTTCTATGCTTCGGAAGTACGTCTCAGATATGATTCACGTGTTGAAGTATAAGGATTGGGAGTTGTAGACAGATTTGTCATATGAGGAGCGACCAGTTCAGGTCTTAGATAGGAAAGACAAGTTTCTAAGGAACAAGAGGATTCCTCTAGTCAAAGTGTTGTGGAGGAATAGCAGGGTGGCAGAAGCGACCTGGGAGCTTGAGTCATTGATGCGGGATCAGTATCCCAAGTTATTCCGGTAAATTTTGAGGACGAAATTCTCAGTAGGAGGGGATAGTTGTAATGACCCAAAATTTGCTAATATGGCTTAGGGCCTTGATTAGCGTGCTAGGAGGGCATAATTGGTTAATTGCGTGAGTACGTGGCATGCATGATTGATATGATTATATGAATATGTGATATGCATGTTTACAAGAGATATGCATGTGGGCCCTTTATGGCTTATAAGGGCATATTTGTAATTTTGACCCGTTGAGGGCATAAATGTGATAAATGATTGACACCACATTATTATGTGGATATATTTGCAGCATATGGCTCGAGACGGTCCTAGTGAGCGGATTAGTGAAATAGTCACAGTGGGGTTTAATACCCGGCTCGAGGGAGCCTAGGGTTATTTTTGGGAATTTAGAGGATATTTTGGGGATTTATAGATATTAAATAAGTATTTAGTAATTAATTGGACATGACGGGGTTAATTGATTTATAGTACAAACATTTGAGGAATTAGCGGGAACTGGGAGTGGAATGATAATTTTACCCCTTAGTACCCTTATAAGATTAATAGGCTTAAAGGGGCAAAATAATCTTTTGTTTAAGCAAGGGATATACTCAGTAAAAATCTTAGGAATAGCCAGAATGTGGTAGAAAACTCTCAGCTCTCTCACTCACGGTTCTCCCTATCTCTCTCTTGCTCTTGAAGAGTCTTGTTGGACTGAAGGTTAAAGCTTAGGGAAATTCTGTTGGGAAGTCTTGAGGAATTGTAGCATCTGACCAGGGAATTCAGCTAGGAAACTTGGGGGTTTAAGCTCAAGAGTAGAAGGCTGGAAGCTTGTGAGGATTCAATCATAATTAAGGTAAGTTCTTATCACTGATTTTGTTAGGAAATTCTGGTTGTTGGGGTAGAATTAAGCTGGTTATTGAGTGGTGAATCTCTACTAAATTGGGATGGTGACTTCAGTATAATTGTTAAGATTTTGGTGTTTAAAATATGTGATTAAAATTCCTAAACTCGTAGCTGAGTATTGACTTTGGTTGGGAAGTTTGTTAGGCTTGTATCTTAGAGGTTTTGGCTTGGAGGGATGAAGAGCAAACCCAGAAATTCTGGGTTCATAGAGGCGCGCTGCGATCCAGCTTAGGGGTGCCGCGGTCCGCATGCCTAGAATGCCTGGGTGCGCTCTCTGACTTGAAGGTGCACCACGCCCTAGGGGGCAAGTCGCAGCCCGCCTCCCCCTAATGCTTGAAGATTGAGTCTCTGACTTGGGGGTGCACCGCGACCCTTAGGGTCGCGGCCCGCCTAGGGGATTTTGCCTTAGGATGGTTTCTAGGATTGGTAAGGCTCGAGGGTTCAAACCTAGGCGCTCGGGATGATTTCTACTGCCCAGTTTAGTAGAAATCGAGGTCTAGGAGGCTAGTTTTTGTCTCCTAAGTATTTATTTGGATTAGAAATTGATGATTACCCATTGGCCACTGTGACTAGGTTTATCGCCAAGGCTCAGGACTAAGGATCATGCTCGGGACTGTTCTATGTCCTCCGCTCAGAATTCAAGGTAAGAAAACTGCACCCTTGTGTGGTTGTGTTGGGACTGAGATTCCCTATATCCGAGTATATGTGTTGTGTAACTGTGATACTGTTATGCGAAAGCTGAAATGAATGACCTAAGAGAGCCGAGGCTGATGATTTGTGCACAGGACGCGGCTCGGCCACTGTGAGCCAGGGTCAGCTAAATAAATAAAGGACTCGGCCTAAGCGAGCCAGAGTCAGTTGAGTAAACAGAGGGCTCGGCCTAAGGGCGCCGACCCTGAGCACTTGTATATTGGTTTATATATATTTCTGAATGTACATGTTTACTATTGTCAGTTTGATGCTTACGATTTGTTGAGCTTTTGAATGACTGTCTTATGATTGATTGGATGCTATTACTGATTATGTATTTGCTGTTATGGTTTTCTTGCTGGGCCTTGGCTCACGGGTGCTACGTGGTGCAGGTAAAGGCAAGGGTAAGCTGGACCAACCATGAGTTGGAGAGTTCTGGGGGTGAGGTGTACATCGTCAGCTGCTCGTCCGCCACGACCGAGGAAAATGTACAGGGACAGAACCTAAAATTTGTATTTTTCCATTAGAGTGGCTAGTGGTTGTATATAACTTTTGAGAATTGTAAATTTGTCTCTTAAACCTTGTTTTTTGGATCCTAAGTACCAAACGTCTATTTTAATGAAAATTAACCATTTATGTCCAAAATATTTTAAACCTATCCTGGAAATTGACCTTAGGGTCACATTACTGTTCAACCGACTTGATTAGCAAGTCATGCACTATTTTAAAACACACAGTGTAACGATCTTAGTTATCCAAGGTAATACATAATCCATCTACTAATCATATTATTCTCTAGCATATAATCCTTTAATACTAGAATCAGGTACAACAGATCAGCACACAAGCAAACATAAATTCAATCAACAAATAATAAACTTAACTTTACCTCAAGCTTCAAAGTATAACCAATCTCTTCAAATTTATGAAACTTCTCAACACCTGTAAAAACTCAAAATTAGCTCTTCTTGTATTTTCTTTTATGTCGTCCAAGCTCGAATTGTCTCTTCTTGTATAACTTGTTTTGTCTGTAACAATAAATATAAAATTACATATATGAATAAAAGAAGCCACCAAATTAATTAGCATATTAAATTTGAAGAGCAAGCAAGCGACAAAAGTGAACCATCAAGATTGAAGGCAAGGCTAATTTTTTTCAAGATTGAAGGCAAATGCTAATTTTTTTCAATCACCGAGAAGTTGAGATGTAGGTTTGGGATAGTCACGGATAGAGAGGGAGCCTAAGATGCGGTGTCATCTATTAGGGCTTTGGGGGGGTCGGACTGAGAGGGAAGGATGGAAAGGTTTGGGGTGGCGGCGATCTTGTGAAGTGTGAAGGAGAGGGAGCGGGGCGGAAGGGAGGGAGGCGGCTTCAGAGAGAGAGAGACTTTAATTTTGTCGAAATAGACTGTATCACTTTTCAAGATAAAAACTACAATTATGAGGAATGAAAATATCCAACCTAAAAAGCTTATCGTGCATGCTAAACCAATCCATAAGTCGCATTGTAAAATAATGTAACTAACATGAGAAAGGGATGCCCTCAGAAATTTAGACAAAAATCTTAGTGAAAAAGAAACAAAAAGTCCGCAACCTTGAATTAACAGTCCCACCAATATGTTGATGAAAATATAATTGTACATCAAATAACAAAGAATAAGTAAAAGAGTTATTCTATTACAAAGGAAAAAGAAAAACTCGGCGAAAAAAAATCTAACCAAAGGGAAGGATCCTTTGGTTAGAAACTAGATTTATCATTTCCATTTGAAAAGTCTAAAAGAAACTTCAATGCAATAACATATTGATATATACATAAATACTATAATAATATTTATATTAGAGATAGAAAATACCCCAAAATAAGAAAAAGTTACAAAGAAAATTAGTTTAAAACCCTAAAACCCTACTGAGATAACTCTAAATTAGCATTATAATTAAAATCTTCTATAAATAACTATACTTAACTACTAAAATATGAAAAGTCAATCTTAATTTATAAACATTAAATAACAAACTTAAATAACTTTTACATCCTTTCAAATAACCAACTTAAATAGCTATAAATATAAATTAAAAGGAGAATTTTTTTTAATATTCTTCCAATCCACCAAATTAAAAGAGAGACTTGATAAAATGATAATCATACTAGAGATTAAACAATTTTTTTGTAAGGAAAGTACATATTAGGGTTAACTAAAGTTAAAACATTTTTTTAATAAAGGTCGGACGGGTTCGGGTTACACCCAATCCAAAAATATGCATATACCAATTTCAGATTTTACCCTAAAAAAATCAGATTTTTCAAATTTTTGGGTTCTTGGGCTTAGAGTCGATCAGATTTTATGAGTTTTTGGGTTTTTCGAGCTCAATGTTCACCCCTAGTGATAACCAATTGCCTCTATAAAAAATAAATTGTTACACTAATGATAATCAAATTTGAAACCTATATATTTGAATTAAAAAAATATAGATATGAAAACATGTTTCATATTGTAATGGTTACTAGTTATTTAGAGCATTGACATCAGCTGCAGTAAAATTCATATATATGTAAAATAGAACTAAAATGTGTTAAAATACTCATCCATGAGATGTTGTATTTAGACAAAATTTATATGTATCTACAATAAATTCTCATATTTATAGAACATTGTTCAATATTGTAAAACATATTCAATTATTGGGTTTATACATTTTTGGACCCTGTGTTTTGTCTGATTACCTGTTTAGACCCTGTGTTTTGACAAATGACTTTTTGGACCATGTGTTTTATAAAATGGTTCAAATCGAACCCTAAACTCAATTTTGATCAAAGTTTTCTGAGCTAAAATTACAAATAATTCACTAAATTAACAATTTAAAATAAAAACAAAATCATTTTGCCTAACAACTATGTTGTTATAATCAATTTTTTCCTCATCAAAATTGGGTTTCGGGGTCTATTTGAACAATTTTACAAAATACAGGGTCCAAAAAGGAATTTGTCAAAACACAGGGTCCAAACATGTAATGAGATAAAACACACGGTCTAAAAAAGTATAAACCCTTAATTATTTATCACATATTTCCTCATCCTCTCTTTTTCTCATCTAATATATATATATATATAAATGTGTGTGCGTGTGCGTTTTAGTACATGTATTTCATATATATATATATATATACTAGGTAGAAGTAACGTTGAATGCACATTTGCTTAGTTTTATAGTTGTAAACATTGTCAATAATTTTAACAAATATAATTTTAATAAAAACTGGTTCATTATTTAAAAAAAAAAATATATAATAGAATGAATTATAGTTTTATACTATATATAAATATTTATATCAATAATCTCTACATATATGACATTTAAACACAACGTTGATATATATATATTTACATGGTTACATGACGTATATATAAAATACAATAATATTTAAAAAGAAATTAATAATAAAAATAAAATAAGAATAGAAAAAGTCATAGTGTAGACAATAGTATATGTGCATCAACTATTTTTAGTTTATAATGTATCTCGCAATATTCTTTGGTGAATTTTGTGAAAAAAAAGAGTTCCAATCACTTGATAAAAAATAAACTATCACACAAATTTATAAGATAAAAAATAATATGTATGCCTTTATTATTTTTAAATAAATATGATTTAATTATTTAAATTATCATAAAATATCTTAAAAATATCTTATATATTTTAATTAATTAATTAATTAATTTTTGTTCTAGTTTTTAAATTTGGTAGTCACAAAAAAATATTATATATTATATGTTTAATATAATATTAAGTTTAAGTTTAATTAAATTTTAAGTTAAAAAATGTATGATTTTATTATTTTTAAATAATTCTTGTTGTAAAATATCTTAAAAATATCTTATTTTAATTTTTTTAATTATTTAAGTTTAAGTCATGTTTACAATCTAGTGCCAAATATAAGAATATTCCGTTAAAGTTAGCAGAGAAAAATAAAAAATTGTTAAAACCAAGAAGTTTCGTTATCTACACACTTATTATAGAATAGATTTAGTGTGTTTTTTTTCCTGTCTATAGTGTGTGTTAGTGATATATATATATATATTATTTTTTATATTTTGTTGTGTTATTATGTTTTTTATATTTTTGAATTAATTTATATTTTAGTTTGTTTTATAATTTTGGATTAATTTAAAATAGAGTATAATTATATATTTTTTAATTGTAGAATATAATTATATTTGACATCATTTTTATATATAAAAAGTTTGTAGATAACATATATTCTTGGTTTTAACAATTTTTTTTATTAATTTTAATAGAATATTCTAAATATTTAATCGAACTTTTAAAATGAATTATAAATATATATTTATTAATTATATTAATATTAATATAAATTTAAATTCAAATGTTATAAAATATAATTATTATAACAATATATAATACAAAAAATAGATATTTAATAATTATATTAATATAAATTCAAATGTTATAAAATATTATTATGATAATAGTATATAATATATAATCTTAATTTTTAACTAATTATATTAATATGAATTGAAATATTATTATGATAATTGTTGACTCGTTTTTTCGTCAACTTGCACAAAGCAATAAATGAAGAGTTGTTTTGTGTGTAAAATATCAAAGCGGAACTTAATGATGAACATTGAGCCAAAGAAAAGAGAGATAAATGCAACAATAAATGAATGAGACACATATTTATAGTGGTTTGGCCCAAAAAAGATAACCTACGTTCACTTTTAGTCAGTATCATTTATGATGAACTTTGAACCCTCAAGAACTAGCTGAGTTTGATCTAGCTCTTAGGGCAGTTATAGTAAGCGAGAGTAGGAGCTCTCTCCAAAAATGAACAGTCACTGACTTGTTTTTCGACCCTTGTTACATTTCAATTTGCACTATTTATAGTTGCGGAGGTGGGAAGGGTTGACGGTGGCACCTTGTTTCCTGATCATGCTAAATTTCAGTATACTTGGCTGGAGACAAGTATCTTATCTCACTAAAAATAACAATCCAACGTGTCTTGTTTATTTAATGGATGAAGGTGCACTCTGGTGTGGAAGAAGACTGGGTGGCGAGGGCGAGCGGCGAAGGCCCGAGATGACAAGTTACGACTGATGGCTGTTGGTATTAAATGAGAAAAATAAGAATACGCAACGAAATATGATATTTAAAAAAAAATTATTAATACCAGCCAGAATCATACATATATAGATATATTAAATAACACATAAAATGAATAGTGATTACCTCTCGTAGCCTATCAAGCGTCATTGAATCTTTTTATATAAATCAACGATCTTCCTATCATTTCTGAAAGCTCACACCTTAACATTCCAAGCCAATCCTCAAACACACAAAGACGTATGTGGGCATGTAGGATTCAAATGTTGGTTTAGACTCTCTAGATGTACTCAACACATGAAATCTAGAAAGGATTGAGAAGAAAGAGATTATAGAAATTTCTAGAATTTTAGGTTTTGGAAATTCTATCGTTTCTTTTCTTGAGAGAGAGTCTGACAGTCAAAACAACTTCTAAAACTTCTTTTGAAAGTATCGCTTCTTTCAAGTTTTTAAAGATAATTAATTAATTTAATTAATCTTTATTTTATTTAAAATAAAACTGACCAGACACAACTTATTTAATTTAAATCATATTTAAAAAGAATAATAAAATATAATTAAATAAACAAATTAATTTGAAATTCAAAATTCAAATCCTAGGGATAATAATCCGTGAGAGTGGCGCGACACACTCTCTCTCCTTCCCTTATTTTCTCATTTGTTTGTTTAATTAATATTTAAGACAATATTTTTATCCCAAAATAAATATCAACTAATTCAAAATTAATTTTATCTTAAAATATCAATTTTAAATAAATAAATAAATATCTTATAATAAGATAATTATAAATATCTCTATATTAATCCAAACACGATTAATATTTATTTTAACATAAAAAATTTCAAAATAAAACTATGTAATTAAATAATTTATTAATTCATAATCAATTAATTGCCCATAACTATCTCATAATTATTTTCTTGCCTTGAAAAAAGAATTCCTTTGCAATTAAGTCCTTCTCTCTACAAATATTTTCTTTTGACATCCTTACCCTTGATAGTGTAGGACAGATGTGACCTGGTGACCATGGACCTATAATACGAAGCTTCAATAAACCAGATTATTAATTAAACTTTTTAATCTAATAATCTTATTTATTAATTCCATGATTACTCCACTATAAATATGAAATTACACTTTATGTATTTATAGAATTATATTTACAGAGTTTTCTCTTGTAGTTCATTGATATAATCAATAAATATAGTTTTGTGATCCATTTATTGGCTCGTTAATTAGAGCTGGTCAAAATTACCATTTTACTTTTCTAATTCCCTCTTGTTCCTTAAGTACCATTAATTCACTATCAAATAATTAATCTATAATCAAATTATAGATTTGAGCTCAATAACTATTCAGTTCCAAAATTAACCCTTAATGGAACCAATATTCGATGCGTTAGGAAAATATGGATTCCAATATTCGATGAGTTTTTAAAGATTACTTGGATAAGTTCGTAGTGGTGTTCATAGACGACATATTGATCTACTCAAAGACGAAAGTCGAGCATGAAGAACACTTGCGCCTAACACTGGAATGGGTTAAGAACCACCAACTATATGCAAAATTCAAGAAATGTGAATTATGGTTAGAGAAGGTGGCATTCCTAGGTCACATCGTGTCTAAAGATGGCGTAGAAGTAGACCCAGCAAAGATAGAAGTAGTTAAGGGCTGACCCAAACCCAAGAGCACCACTGAGGTGAGGAGTTTTTGGGCTTAGCAGGATATTACAGACGATTTGTTGAAGGGTTCTCTAAAATAGCTACACCCTTAACATATTTAACAAGAAAACAACAGAAGTTCACATGGACAGAGAAATGTGAAGAAAGCTTCGAAACATTAAAAGACAAGCTCATATTGGCACCAGTTCTATGTGTCCTGAATAATAAAGACAAGTTTGTAGTGTACTGCGACGCATCAAAGCAAGGACTAGGATGCGTGTTGATGCAAAATGGAAGAGTTGTTGCCTATGCCTCAAGACAGCTAAAAGAGTACAAGCACAGATATCCAAAACATGACTTAGAATTGGTAGCTATGGTTTTTTGCTCTAAAATATGGAGGCACTATCTGTACGGAGAAATGTGTGAAATCTATACGAACCACAAGAGCTTAAAGTACTTCTTTATGCAGAAAGAGCTCAATATGAGGCAAAGAAGATGGCTTAAGCTGGTAAAGGACTATGATTGTAAGATTTTGTATCATCCAAGAAAGGCTAATGTCGTGGCAGACACACTTAGTAGACAAAGTTACGGAAATATATCGCTACTTAAGGGAATAATGCAACCCTTACAACAATATATTATGAATTCTGGAATTGAGTTAATAACTGGACGACTAGTTGACCTCACAATCAAGTCTACACTTCTGGAAATGGTTAAGGAGAAACAACGAGATGTTGAATTTCTTCTTAAGAAGGTGGCATTACTACAAAGCTTGAAGAATACTGATTTTTCAATGACAAAGGAAGGCATGCTACGATATAGAAATTGAGTGTATGTGCCAGACAAGAGAGATTTAAGGAATAATATTAAGTAAGAAGCATATACCACTCCATACTTGCTTCATCCAGGATCAACCAAAATGTATAAAGATGTCAAGACAATTGTAACGCCCTGGTTACCCCAGAACAGTTACGGTGAACAGTGAACCGGAAATTTGACTCGCTAATCGAGTCCTTTGGTTAAAAACGTGATCTAAGTGCTATTATCAGGTTAAGGTGAAAAACCAGTAAAAAGGAAAGGATATACTTCATTAAGTAAATAAACTGCTCATGAGCCTTTCAAAATGTTTACAAGTAGTTCGTAATACAAAAGAGTCGCTACTGTTTCAAATTTACAGTCCCCGCCGGCCTAAGCGGCAAAAATAGGGTAAACCCCTAGTCCCTCTGAGAACTCCTTGACCGTGGCGGTCAAGCGGCCCTGTATGTACACAACATCGCCCAAGCTCTCCTCTCAGGGTTGGGTGAGCTTCTCTTTCCCTTTACCTGCACCACAAAGCACCCATGAGCCAAGGCCCAGCAAGAAAACACAATTACGCATGATATAATATCAACAACGATCATAATAACCATTCAGGACTATCAGTCCAAACAAATAGGTGACAATAGCCAAAAGTCACAATATTGAGCACAGTTCCCTCTAGCCATGTGATGATAGGGTCACCAGGGCTCAACTGATGAGTAGTTCTTTCATAAGTTTGCTCAGGACAGGTGCATGGTGATTGGTCACCAACATAACCTTCCTCTCGACTCTAGAGTCGAAGCTATGGACAACGTCCCCTAGCCATGTGACTAACGGTCACCGGGGTCATATACCTTGGCTATAAACATCTGTTCATAGACCAGGCAAGCGCTTATAAGTTCTTCGACCTTAGGGTCGGTCCCACATTAATGCCATAGAGCTATTTAATGCGTGATCATCGACTTTAGAGTCGGTCCCTGACTAGTCAGTGTCTTAAACAGGTAATCAGCGTTCACTAGCATTTAATATGCAATCCACATCCACATATATCAACCAACATGCCTCAATATCAAACCATGCATGTCATATACCTATACAGGGTGCAACTGTATTCATACACTGTTTTCTTACCTCTGGTTCGAGTGAGAATTTATTATATGAACGACCCCTGAGAACGATCAACCTTTAAATTCCTTGACGGTCACCTGGTCATAACCAAATTATAGGATTCATCAATAAAAATGATAACTGAGGGTTCCCAAACCAAATCCCAGCCCCGAGACATCAAATACTACCCAACCGGGTACTAGGTCCAACCCCGAGGCCTAAGGTTTGAATCCCCAAGCTAAAAACCACATTTTGGAAAAATTGACCTTAAGGGCCGCGACCCTCCCCTGCTGCGCCGCGGCGCACCCTCAAACAGAGAGGGCTCTCCCCTTGCCAGACGCCAAGGGCCGCGGCGCACCCCTACTGCGCTGCGGCGCCCAGCCCAACCAGCAACACGCCCACGCACGAACTCAGTTTTTCCCCTGTGTTCTTTCCTCTCAAACCAGTCCTTCAAACCATCTCTAATCCTCCTCCAAACATACAATTAAACCCCTAAATAACATCCATAGCTCACCCTCATCAAATCCTAATCAAACCAACACAAAAACTCCCTTTGATTCCCACTTTCCACGTCAAAAACCATGAATTGAAAACTAAAAGGGAAAACAGAGTAACACCTGAAACCAAAGACTGAAACTCACCTTGAAACCAGTTTTGGACCTCCCTTACAAGCTGAACCAAGCCACCAACCCAGCCTTTAAGTTTCCTTGGTTGAATCCCCACTTAGAACTCAAAACCCCAATGAAGGAAAAAGAGAAAGGTGATGCACGGGAAGGAAGAGGAAGCAAGTCTCTGTTTTTGTTCTGTTTAAGTCTACCACTTTCTACAGACTTGAGTCACATTTATCCACCCTTAAAAGAACAAATTACCCTTGTGTCATCTAAAACTTCACAAACTATTCTAGGGGTAAAATTGGTACTTTTCGCTTAACCCGTTAATCATAATTAACGCTTCCCAATTCCTGCTAATCTCAATATCCTCAAACACCAATAATTCATATCCCGTTACCCTAAAATCCCCGGTAACGCTATAACCATCAATATCACCCCGAGACTCACCCCGAGCCCCGAGCTCAAACTCGTTATGACCAAACCGATAAATCATATTTAAAGATCGTCTCATGTCGAAATACTCGAACCAATCCACATTATAATGTGGTCTCACAATATACCATTAACACGCAAACAAATATTCAATTATACCCTCAACGGGCCAAATTAGCGAAACACCCCTGTAAACAAATGTGGACTCACATGCATGCATTTAACATCATATTATAATATAATTCTCATAAACATGCATAAACACACTTAATGGCATAATTAAACAGTTATGGCCCTCCCGGCCTACTAATCCAGCCATTAACCATAATAGGGAATCCGGGGCATTACAACAATGTTCTGGTGGCCAGGAATGAAGAAGGACATAGCTGAATTCGTAGCTAAGTGCCTTATGTGTCAACAAGTTAAAGTCGAACATCATAGACCTGTTGGATTGTTGCAACCATTAGAGATTCTCGAATGGAAAATTGAAGATATAGTCATGGACTTCGTAACAGGGTTACCAATGACCACCAAACAACACGACTCTGTTTGGGTGATTATAGACAGACTTACAAAGTCAGCTCACTTCTTGCTAGTAAAAACGGTTTACAGCGCAGAGCAATACGCTGAGCTTTATGTTGCAGAGATAGTAAGACTGTATGGAGTTCCAAAGATGATATTCTCTGATAGAGGATTAGTTTTCACCTCAAAATTCTGGGAGAGTTTACAGTGTGCTATGGGCACTAAGTTAAAGTTAAGTACGACATTCCACCCTCAGATAGATGGTCAATCGGAACGTACCATCCAAATATTGGAAGATATGCTGAGGGCACGTGCGTTAGACTTCTCAGGATCATGGAACAAGTATCTACCGTTCATAAAGTTCTCTTACAATAACAATTATCTGGCTATAATAGGCATGGCACCTTGTGAGATACTTTATGGACAGAAGTGTCAGTCACCACTTCATTGGGATGAGGTTGGTGAAAGACGGCACTTAGGACCCGAAGCTGTAAGAGAATCAACATAAGTGGTAGAAAAGATATGACAAAGAATGATTGCCACTCAAAGTTGCCAGAAAAGCTAAGCTGACTCTAAGAGGCGAGATGTTGAATTC
This sequence comes from Humulus lupulus, assembly GCF_963169125.1. Taxonomy (NCBI): domain Eukaryota; kingdom Viridiplantae; phylum Streptophyta; class Magnoliopsida; order Rosales; family Cannabaceae; genus Humulus; species Humulus lupulus. Next base: position 59,338,244 of record NC_084799.1, read on the forward strand.
TCAGTAGGTGATCAGGTCTTTTTGAAAATATCTCAGATGAAGGGGATTATGCATTTCAGAAAGAAAGGAAAGTTAAGCCCGAGATTTATAGGTCCTTTTGAGATATTGGAAAAAGTGGGACAAGTAGCATATTGGTTGGCTCTATCGCCATCATTAGCTGAAACACATAATGTTTTCCATATATCTATGTTGAGGAAGTATGTATCTAATCCATCCCATGCGCTCAATTACGAGGCTCTAGAGTTAAAGCATGATTTCAATTATGAAGAACAACCAGTACACGTTCTAGAGCGAGGAACTAAGGAGTTGAGATCCAAAAGTATCCCTATAGTTAAAATCCCCTGGAGCCATAACACTGAAAGAGAGGCAACGTGGGAGTTAGAGGAAGATACGAGGGAATGGTAACCCAAGATATTTGGTAAGTAAAACTTCGAGGACGAAATTTCTATAAAGGGGGAAGATAATAACCAATGTTATTATTTTTCTTATAAGCTCCTCAATTATGACCTTAGATTATTTTATGCTATAGTTTATAACTTGAGTGGTGGAATTGGAAAGATTGCTTTATAATATTTTATTTTAAGATATGATTTTATGACTTAGTAAATAATTATAATTTGGGTATTTATAATTATTATGATTAAATATGTATGGAGATTATTTATTTTATGGAAAATAGAAGCTTATGATTAAATTAGTATATAGTTTTCTTTAAGGAAATAAGAAATTATAAATTATGTACACATGTTATTTGGTGATAGATATAGTGTACATGTGGCATTTGTTTAAGTCTCAATTATTTGAATTTACTAGGCTTGGTCAAAATACCCTATAGTTTAAGCTAGGTGGAATTTTTCATGAATAAATAAATAAGTGACAAAGCTTACATTGAAGAACCAAGTCTTACTTGGTTAAAGAACAAGCTAGGTGGCGTGGGAAGCTTAGAAATAGACAAAGATGGACTAGTTTTGAAAAGAGCTTGTAACGTTTAATTTTTCATAAATTATCGAGAACACAGCATTGGATCATAATCATAAACATTGCTCTTTTATTGAATGAAAACTTAAAAATAAGTATATGGGTCCATGGTTTTACAAAAATAAAATAATTGTCTTTAACATATTAAAATGAGCAACATTAAATAAAACTTTAAAAGAAAACATTATTTAATAAAAATAAATAGGCCCGCTTGATCTTCCTCGACTATATGGTCCCCACGAGTACATCACGAAGCTCATAGGTCCCACTCGCCACCAGCCTTTCTATCTTCAATTGCCTGAATCAACGACATCATAAAGGGTGAGCTTCTAAGCCCAGTAAGGAAAATACAAACAAGAGTCAGTCATATAATCATATAATCAAACTGTCATAAATTTCACAAGCGTCATAACAAAACTTATTTATACTAATCATACAACATCATAAAATCCTAGGTCATATCATAGCCTAAGTCATAATCATAAATCATAATCTAAATCATAGTTCATAGTCATAAGTCATAGGTCATAATAACAAGTTAGATATAATAAAAAGATAAGTGCTTATACAGGGGTGGCAATTAAGCCCCAGACATAAGTCTGTCATACACTAGACATCAAGTTAGGTCCGCCATAAAATTTTGGCAACCAAGCCTACCGAACATAAGTCCGTCATACATCATTGGACACCTTAGGTCCAGACACACCTACCCCTTTATGATACCTGAAATGTTAGGCCATACAAAACATAAACTAGGTCATAAACTAAACTACCTAATTTTTCTTACCTTGTGTGTGGAGAGAAAAAGAAAGAGAAGGGATTGCTTGCTATAGAAATCGTCCAATCAACCTTGAATACAACATAAGCTATTTATATTAGAGCCTTATAATAAAACTATACTTTCAAAAGTTTCTAAACCTCATAAAGTCATACCTTCAACCTAGAACCAAAATGATGAAATCCTGAGTCTTCTCTTTAATGTCTATCTTAAACAACAACACCAAGAGTTTGGATACTTGGGTAGATTTTGGCTATATATTGGCTTGAAGGGGTTCAATATTTCGGCTATAATAGGGTTTAGAAATGAAATAGTGTTCAAGGCAAAATAAATAAAATAGAAGAAAAAGATCCCAAGCACTATAAGGACTAGTGTTTTGGCTTTGGCTATGTAGAGTGTTTATGGCGAAATGGAGAGAGCTTTTGAGACTATGGATTTCAAAATTATGAGAGGTTTTTTATAGCTTTTGAGTGTGAGAAAAATGGTGAAGGGTAAATCTTTATTTATAGGCTTCAAACCCCAACTACCTTCTTTGATTTTCTCCACGCTATTTAACGTATATTTTAAAAATCAAACCTTCCCTCCACTATATGGTTTTGTCCAGCCTAGTCTCACTCTCTTCTTGTTGCCACATCATCTCCAAGTATGCCACATAGTCTCTATTTGGTTCAAACTTTAGGCAAAGTCCAAACTACTATCCTATATCTCGTAACTCTGGACCCTTTTGTGGTAAAATTAATGTAACTAGAGCTGCAGAAGTCAGATTTAAACCATTTTTATACCGTTGGAAAGCTAATTCAATTACCTATAACTTTGTGGAAATACTATTTTTTCAAAATCATAATATAACTGGGTCAAAAACTAAGTTTGAAGTTACAACACCCTAAAGTTACGAAAACTTCATTTACTTATCTAACTATTAGTTCAACCACCACACTACTATCTCTACTTAGTTATTTGACAACTTAAATTAAATATTTTAAATCCCTATTTATCTAACTCTTCTTGACACATAGTCACTTAATTCAAATAGATCTAATATTGCCCATCTTTAAAATTTAAAAATAGTCAAATCCTTCCTATTTTTGTGCCAAACCTAAGACTAAGCTATTTTGGCTTTCATTTTAATTCTAATACTTGGACTTAGTTTAATGCCACATATTCACTTCTTAACCCATCAAATAACATGTGCATTTAATACTTAATAAAACTATCCACTAATTTAATCATATGCTAAAATAATTATAATTACCCAAACTATAATTATTTCCAAGTCATAAAATCATAACTTAAATAATTTAAACTTAAAGCAATCTTTATCCCACAACTCAAGTCATAACTAAATCTAACCTAAGATCATATTTAAGGAGCTTATAAGAAAATAATAAACTTGGTTATTACAGAGCTAGGTGTCAATCCAAGCTTACTAAAGGGAGACTAGAAGACTAAGTAAATGATAGTTGAAGCTTGTTGGAGTGTTTTGAATTTGAAAACACTTAGGTGTAAGCATGGGAGACTATGTAGAGAAACTAATAAGGACTTTGAATTTGAGTATGTGTGGATTTAAAAGAGTATTTGTAGCAAATTGAATTAGGTAAAGTGGTGGCTAGCCGAAACTACATAAGGAGAGGGAAGTTTAAATTTTGAAAAATTGTTGAATAGGTGTGGAGAGAATTAAGAAAGAAGGTTGGGAGCCTATAATTAGAGCCTTTCACCTCTTCATTTTTCCACACACAAACAAAGCCTCAAAATGCTCTCCATATTCGAAAATTCCATCTCGAAAGTTCCATCTTTTTGCTCCATAAAACACCATATACCTGAAACAACTAGGCATTTATAGTGATCAAAATTCTTTTTCATATATTTTTTTATAAAGCCTCAAACAATATTGCCACTATACAACCACTATATAGCCAAAATACACCAAGCCTCTCAATTCTTGTTATAGCCGAAATACCCAAATACTAAACTCTAAATATTGTTGTTGATGATAGACATTTTTGTGGAGGCTCAAGATTTTGGACGTCTCAATATTTTGTTCTAGAGTGAAAGTATGACTTTTATGAGGTTTAGATTTTTGAAAGTTTAATTATTATTATAGTCTCTAATTTTAGTCTTTTATGTTATATATATATAAGGTTTGGACGATTTTCACTAGCAAAACAATCTCTCTTTTCTTCTCTTTTTCCACACTCAAGGTAAGAAAAAATAGATAGAATTAGTCTATGACGTTAAGTGATATGAAGCACAACACGCATATAATTCACATTTATGCCCTCAACGGGCCAAAATTACCATTATGCCCCGATTACCGAGAATGGGCCCATATGCATATTTAATTCACCTAAACATGCATTTCTAATCACATAATCATTTAATCCACGTAATAACATAATTAAATACATTGTTGTCCTCCCGACATGCTAATCAAGGCACAAAGCCTTATTAGCAAACTTGGGACGTTACAACTATCCCCTCCTTACAGAAATTTCGTCCTCGAAATTTACTTGAATAACTCGAGATATTGATCCTGCATATTAGTCTTAAGCTCCCAAGTTGCCTCTTCCACTTTGTTGTTCCTCCAAAGCACTTTTACCAAGGAAATGGTTTCGTTCCACAAAAATTTATCCTTTCGGCCTAAAATCTGAACTAACTTCTTCTCGTAAGACAAATCTTGTCCAACTCCAAGTTCTCATAGCTCAGCACATGCGTAGAATCCGATACGTACTTTCAGAGCATGGACACATGAAATACGTTGTGAATCCTTGATAAAGCTGGAGGCATAGCCAATGTGTAAGCTACCTCTCCAACTCGCTCCAAAATCTCAAAGGGGCCGACAAACCTAGGACGTAACTTGCCTCTTACTCCAAATCGCTTTACTCCTCTCATAGGAGCAACTCTAAGGAATACATGGTCACCGACTTGAAACTCTACCATTCTGCTCTCAAATTTGAGTAACTCTTCTGTTGACTCTAGGAGGCGAGCATCCGAGCTCTAATCTTTTCAATCACCTCATTGGTCCTCTGAACAACCTCAAGACCTAGGTATTTTCTCTCACTCGTCTCATCCCAATGGATTGGCGATTTGCACTTCCTCCCATACAACATCTTATACGGAGCCACGCCGATAGTTGCCTGATAGCTGTTATTATACGAAAAATCAATCAAAGGAGATAATTACTCCAAAATCCAGCACACAGGCTCGCAACATATCCTCCAGTATTTGAATTATCCTCTCAGACTGTCCATTCGTCTGAGGATGATAGGCGGTACTAAACTGCAACTGCGTGCCCATAGCCTTCTCCAGGCTCTCCCAGAACTTAGAGGTAAAGGTGGGGTCCTTGTCGGGTACTATCGACCTCAGAGCCCCATGCAGTCGTACAATTTCCTTCACATACAACTCAACATACTACTCCATCATATGATTTGTTCTAACAAGCAAAAAGTGGGTTGATTTGGTGTACCTATCCACAATCACCCACACAAAATCATACTATCCTACCATATTCGGTAATCCAACCACAAAGTCCATGGTGATATCCTCCCATTTCCACTTTGGAATCCCAAAAGGCTGTAGCAATCCTACTGGCCTTTGATGTTTAGCCTTCATTTTCTGACAGGTTAAACACTTGGCCACATAATCCACTACGCCCCTCTTCATCTCCGACCACCAATACAAAGTTCTTAAGTCTTGGTACATCTTGGTCGTACTCAGATGCAAGGAGTAGGGAGTGGTATGAGACTCATCTAGAATCTCTTGTCTGATACCGGGCTCCGTCGGAACGCAAATCCAGCCTTTATACCTCAGCAAGCCCACCTCTGAAATAGAAAAGTCCCTAGCCACTCTGGCTAAGACATCATCCCTGTGTCTCCTCAACGGTGGATCCTCCCTCTGCGCTTCCTTAATCCTTTCAAGGAGTGTGGAATGAAGAGTAATATTGGCTAGCTGTCCAACTGCCAATTCAATTCCTGCTCTGGTCATCTCTTTAGTTAACCTCTCTGATATCTGCCTCGAACTGAATAACTGCCCTGGGCCCTTCCGACTTAATTCGCCGGCCATCACATTGGCTTTCCCTGGATGATATAGAATGTCACAGTCGTAGTATTTTACCAACTCCAGCCAACTCCTTCGGCACATGTTCAAATCCTTCTGAGTAAAGAAATACTTTAAACTTTTATGGTCGGTGTATATTTCTCACTTCACCCCATACAGATAATGCCTCCAAACCTTTAGTGCAAATACCACCGCTGCCAATTCCAGATCGCGAGTGGGATACCTCTGCTCATACTCATTCAACAGTCTCAACGCGTAGGCTATTACCTTTCTAGCTTGCATCAATACACACCCAAACCATGCCTCGAAGCATCGTAGTAGACTACAAACTTCTCATTGTCTGACGGGAGACTCAATACCAGAGCGGTGATCAGTCGCCACTTCAACTCCTTGAAATTGTTCTCACATCTATCTATCTAGACATACTTGGTTTTCTTACACATCAACTCAATCAACAGTGTAGCTATTATGGGGAATCCCTCAACAAACTGCCGATAGTACCTTACTAATCCCAAGAAACTCCTAACCTCTGGTACACTGCTCGGCCTGGGACAATCTCTCACTGCCTCAATTTTGCTTGGGTCCACCAGGATCCCCTCCTAACTCACAATGTGGCCCAGAAATGTTACATGGGGCAACCAAAACTCACATTTACTGAACTTAGCATACATCCTATGCTCTCTCAACTGCTCTAGTACCAAACGAAGATGTTGCTCATGTTCTATCTTTGACTGGGAGTACACCAGTATATCATCGATGAATACGGTCACAAACTTATCCAAATAATCCCTAAAGACACTATTCATCAAGTCCATAAAAGCTGTTGGGGAATTGGTTAATCCAAAGGACATGACTAGGAATTCATAATGTCCGTACCTCGTACAAAATGCGGTCTTTGGTATGTCCTCCTCCTTAATCCTTAACTGGTGGTAGCCAGATCGAAGGTCAATCTTGGAGAACACCGTCTTCCCTTGTAGCTAATCAAATAAGTCGTCGATCCTAGGCAATGGATACTTATTCTTAATTGTTAACTTATTCAGCTTTCTGTAGTCAATGCACATCCTTAAGAATCCATCCTTCTTCTCGACGAACAACACTGGAGCACCCCATGGCGAAAAACTGGGTCTGATGAATCCTAAATCCAATAACTCCTATAATTGAATCTTTAGTTCCTTCAACTCTGCTGGAGCCATTCTATAAGGTGTCCTAGATACTGGCTCCACCCCTGGTGCCAACTCTATGATGAACTCGATCTCTTGGTGTGGTGGAAACCTCGGCAGGTCTGTTGGGAATACATCTGGAAACTCACACTAGTTTGGTCTCATCCGGTCAAACTGAAACAATCCTAGACATATCCATTATGTTTGCTAGGAATCCTATGCAACCTTCTTGCATTATTTCTCTAGCCTTCAGTACAGAGATCATAGGTACTCGTGGCCCACTCATTGTCCCCACAAATACAAAGGATACCTTCGCTTCTGATTCAAAGGTCACCATTCTTCGCTTACAGTCTATCGTTGCCCCGTACTTTGATAACCAATCCATCCCTGGAATCATATCAAAGTCATCCATTAGTTGCTCAATCAGATCCACTGACAACTCCCTACTGTCTATCTCTATTGGTAATGCTCTAACCCATCTCCTATAGACTATCAGTTCCCCAGTTGGCAACAAAGTCTCGGATCCCCTATCATACATATCACAAGGTCTACACAAAAAATTTATCACTCTAGCAGACACAAACGAATGGGTAGCTCCTGAATCAATCGATGCAGTAAATGAAGAATCGACACTAGAAATCTAACCTGTCATGACCGAGGGACTAGCGTCAGCCTTAGTCTGGGTCAAGGCAAATACTCTGGCTGGAGTAAGGCTGTCGCTCTTATTCAGTTCTTCTTTCCTGGCTTATGGGCAGTCTTTCCTCAGATGGATGACACTCCAAAAAATGAAGCACGCTCTGACTCTGCACTCCCCTTGATGTCGTCGCCTGCACCGAGGGCACTCCGGGAATCTTCTCCAGTTCTCCCCCTCGCCCTGACGGCCACTGAAAGCACCCCGTGCCCTCCTATCTAAACCAAGAGGAACAAAAGAATATGGGGCCTTTCTCTTCTGCTCACTGGGGCCACTACCCCGACTAGAACAAGTGAAAGGAGGCACCATCCTTCGAGCATTGAGCCTAGCAATGCCCTCTTGCCATATCTGATCCTCGACCCCCTCAGCTGTAAAGACTTTCTCCACTACCTGAGCATAGGTGGTAGTCCTCAGATTTAATGTTATCTTGACGTCACGGGCTATCATGATGTTCAACCCCCGTACAAATCGGTCCCTCCGTGCCATATCAAAAGGCACTAAGTCCGGCACGAACTTTGTCAACCGGTCAAACTTCGGCAAATATTCTGTAACGGTTATTCAGTTCATAGTCAAATTGACAAACTCATACACCTTTGCAGCTCGGACTGCAACACTGTAGTATTTCTTGCTGAAGATGTCTCTAAATTCCTCTAAAGTCATAGCTGTCTCATCCCTCCTCTTGGACACAACTTCCCACTAGATGCAGGCGTCCTCTCTCAACATATAACTGGCATAGGCCACCTGATGGACCCAAAACGAGTATGTTTTAAATATTTATATCACAAGCGCACAAATCGTTCATATAGAATAGTGATCGTGTAAGCAAGGATGTCGAACCCAAAGGAGCTGTCTAAAATAAAAAAAGAAAACTGTTTTAAATCAAAATTAATAAATTCTAACCTAACTCCAAAGATTGATGAAATTTAATGTCATGAACATAAAATAAAAGATTTAAAATAAAACTATTTAAGAGAATACAAATAAACCAATTATGATTTTGAAAATAAATTGTAAAAGAAAGATTATTAAGATACTAGAATCCACAAAATGTAAGTTTAATAATACTTATTAGTATATTGATTCCCAAGTTTTAGTGATAGTTAAAATAAGTAAAACAATCATTTTCCAAATAGATTTATACTTTTAAGAACAAATTATTTCTAAAAAGATAGGGTTTTTCTTCACTTTTCAAAAAGTAAAATTTCAAAGTATTTAATGTGAATCAACCTAATGAAACAACAAAAATCAAATAATATTATTTATAAGGCAAAACATAATATTTTTGTTCTAAGCATGGACGTGTACAATTTAATGACACATCTCACACAAAGAATATTATGTTTTTGCAAAATGAAGAACAAAGTGCAATATTATCTAACAATCCAAAATATGAGATATTAAAGATGAAAGACATATATAAAGAAGAAAAATCCATAAACTTTGTTGCATTACAAGGGAAATCAACATACAACATAAATATTATCTAGTTACAAGTTGATTCATCATGATCTTAATAATCTTATGAAAAAGATTAGAAGCACATAACTAGAATAGAAATTACAAACATAAATAGGAAAATTTGGAGGAGAAACCCCCAAATTTTTCCTCTAAAAACTCTTAGAAAAAATGACCAAAAAGAAGAAAAAGATGAAGAGAATGGAGTGGTCTTTAAAGTGTAGGAATTTTAGTGTAACCCCTCCTAAAATAAGCACTCCCCAAATGGTCTTGAAAATTCCCTGTTTATAGCCAAAATGAGAGTATTAAAATAATTAATTTAAATTTATTAAATTAATAATAATATGGCAAATAGGGGTAAATTATAAGGTGTAATGATAATTTTGGGGTAAAACGTGTAGAAAAGTTTGGGTAAAAAATGGTATTTTTGGACAAAGGGGACAATGGGACATTTAGGCATTTGTTGGGCTCAAAAGGGGAAAAGGTGGTGACTGGGACAAGCATGGGCCGAATGGAGGTGGCTGGGTGAAGGACTTCGGCTTGGAAGGAATTGTGGGTGTGTGGGGAGCAGCTGGGTTGAAGGAGTTGAACGTAGTGGCTGGCATTAGGCTAGGACCAGTGGGCTGAAGCTTTTGGGCGTGGGCCGAATTGGCTGGGAGGCTGCTTGGAAAGGCAGCTGCTGGGCCAAGGGGCTTCGGTTGAAGGGCCTGGGGAGAAAGGAGCTGCTGGCTGCTGAAGCAGCTGATGGGAAACGGGTTGGCATGGGCTTCGAGTGAGGTATTGTCTTATGGCATTTTAAAAAAATGCCATTTCTCCTTTCTTTCTTTTCCTTACTTTTCAAAGCCCAAAAATGCCATAAATTCCCTACAAAATAAATATAAAATAAATCATAATAAAATATTTTCAACTATAAAATAAATCAATTTAATTCTTTGAAAATATTAATTATAACTTAATTTATATTTAACATTTAAGTTAAATAATACAATTTTTTTTTTACATCAAACTAAACAACAATAATTCCAATAATTAGCTACAACATTTTTACAACAAAATAACTATAAAAACACACAAAAAATATATAAAATCAAAATAAACCTAATAAATTCAAAATTACTTTAAAATTTAATAAACTAATTAAAAACTCAAGAACTAAGCAACAATTAGCATATAAAATATGGTAAAATAACTATATTTTGTAGAGTTATCACCACCCTCTCGTTCCTTTCTACCCTCATGAAATCCAGGATGGAAGAAGTCATATTCATCTATTGCTCTGCCCGTAGTGGGTCTGGACTGCCCTCAAAGGTGGGAGGGTGCTGCTTCCTGAATCTTTCATACAAGGGCTCCCACCTTTTTTCCATCACAGGCTGAGCTGGCATTGGTGCCACAGCCTGTGGAATTTGTAACCCAACACCCCGAGGAGGGGCCTATTGCCTCAATTCTTGAAGCTCATCTTCCGTTCGCTGAAGTCTAGCTTCCGTTTCGGCAAACAACTGTTGCTAGTTATGTGGGGCAGGTGGAGGGTCCTGACCCTAGTTGTCGCGGAGTCTAATCGATCATCGAGGCATAGCTTTAATATGCCTGCAATCAATGATGCTGCACATTAGACATGATAACAATTTCCAAAAACCACCTCCCGATCCCATCAATTAGTCACAAACAACAAATCAACACATCACACACATTGCATAAGGATGTGTTGATAAATATATAAACACATTCATCATGCTCTATCTATAATATTCAGGCGAAAGAGGCAACTCAAACAAGTAGTTAAACACACATTTCATTTAATACCGATCAACCCTGAGTCGAGCTTTTCTTTGGCAGTGAGCGTACATGTTCGGTCGATCTCCAGGAACCATAAACTTTGGCACACTCTGATACCAAGTTGTAACACCCTACTACCTTAGAGTCGTACCATGTGATTTATAAATGTGTCATTAGCTCGCTAATCGAGGTTTTTGGTTGAAAAGTGTGATTAAATTGAAATAAAGACTCATTTAACAACATTAATTATAAAAGATTTGGACATTCATAAAAATTCATAAAAGTTATACATCTGGGATCCCAAAAATATAATTTTTAAAAATGTGTTACAACTCAAAAGTGTAGATACTGTCGACCTAAGCGACAAAACCAGCTATTTACAGCATATCCCGCAAAACAACCCCGGCCGTGGTAGCCAAGTAGGCCGAACATGTACATGCCGCTCCACACTCTCTAACTCATGGTTGATCTGTTGGGGTTTTATGCCCTAATTAAAACCCAATTTCTTTGTAGTTTATTTATTATCAATAAAAGAATAAAAATCATTTTTTTGACTTTATCAATCACTTTGCTCACATATTTTATTTTCATGATTATTTGTTTAATATAAACTTCTGTTAAATCTCGAGCATATAGCTAATCATATTTATAGTGACGTAATCATAGTGGAATATAAATATGATTATATGTTCAAAATAAGTTAGTCCTAAAATTAGTCAGTGCATAGGATTTACACTGACTTGCCAATCTACGATATGATCCACTTACACATTGTAGTGTTATGTTCTTTCCAGAACATTAGCAAAGTAGATAAGATCGGATGTATTTGTTACATAGGACTAGACCGCTATTGACAGTTGATAGGATAAGTAAACATACCATTATTATCTATTCTAGTCATATCATATAGTTGACCATAGGTCAATTCAATCTCAATTCTGAGTGGTTAGTATTCTAACTGATTGTATTATTTGAGTTATTTGACTTGTTCGTTACTAGCTTACCCTACCGACTAGCCCATACTTACATCTTGGGAACTCGGTAGTATAATTGATTAGGAGTGTTAATCATAGATATGAACATCTATAGCTTCTGATGAAGAAGTCGATGATTTCCTTTTAGTTTGGTTCAAGGTGATAAATGATAGAGATCTCATTTCAATAATTAATATTAGTTTACTGAAATATCATTTACAAGGAACTAAGTGTTTTAAGGATAAAATACATTGAGCGGTAAAACAATATTTTAGTCTCATCTCATTGTAGACCATCTATAGAGGATTGAGTGAAAATTATGGTTGTAATAATGGATAATTAATAGTGTATCTATATTTGTTATAGAGCGTTCTATGAATTTAAGAGTGCAATTCTGAGTCTTTAGTTGAGTCACGAGGAATTAATAAGTTAATAAATTTATGATAACTTATTGGAGCTTGATTTCATAGGCCCATGGTCCCCACTGTACCTTGGATAAAATCATCTAGATAGTCTCAATTAATTGATTTAATTATCAAAGTTGACCAGATCAATTTTGGATAGTTTCACAGAGTTATACAATTCAGAGAAGAAAAGAGAAATTAGGGCAGATTTATTAATTAAGATAAATTGGTATCTAAATTAATAAATAAGTTTAAATCGAGGTTCAAATTATAAATAATTAATTTGATAAATGAGTAGTATGAAATTCATCCAGAATCTCTCGCCTCAAAGTAGTGTCTAACGGAACACATATCCGACCCTTGTATCTCAACAAACACATATCAAACACTGTGTAATCTCTATACACTCTAGCTAAAACATCCTCTCTGATCTTGGTCAACTGTGGATCACCCAGCTAACCCTCCTTGATTCTCTCCAACAATGTAGACTGAAGCGTAATGTTGGCCAACTGGCCCACCAGTAATTTTATACCAACTCTGGTCATGTACTCTGCTGATTCTCTGGCTATCAGCCTCGCACTATAAATATGTCTCGCACCCTTCCGACTTAAAGCATCAACTAACACGTTGGCCTTTCCTGGATGATATAAGATCTCACAATCATAATCTTTTACTAACTCCATCCAATGCATTTGTCTCATATTCAGGTCTTTCTGCGTGAAGAAATACTTCAGGCTCTTGTGGTCAGTGTAGATCTCACACTTCTCCCCATAAAGGTAATGCCTCCATACCTTCAATGCAAAGACGACAACCGCCAACTCTAAATCATGAGTGGGATACCTCTGCTCATACTCCTTCAGCTGACGTGAGGCATAGGCAATCACCTTCCCTGACTGCATCAGAACACAACCCAAACCTTGATGTGAGGCATCACAGTATATCACAAACTTCTCCTAATCTGTTTGAAGACTCATAAATGGAGCTGTAATCAACCTCTGCTTCAGTTCCTGGAAGCTATTCTCACACCTATCTGACCACACAAACTTTTGATTCTTGCGTGTTAGCTCAGTCAATGAAGTAGCGATCTTAGAGAACCCTTCCACGAAACGTCTAGAATAGCTTGCCAACCCAAGGAAACTTCTAACCTCTGAAGCACTCTTTAGCCTTGGCCAATCTCTAACCGCCTCAATCTTGGCTGGATCTACTTTATTCCCCTCCTTACTAACAATGTGCCCAAGGAAAGATACCTGAGATAACCAGAACTCACACTTCTTGAACTTTGCAAACATTCTTTGTTCCCTTAGTCTCTGTAAAACCAACCTCAGATGTTGCTCATGTTCTGACTCTGACCGAGAATAAACCAGAATATCATCGATGAAGACGATCACAAACTGGTCCAAATAATCCTTGAACACTCTGTTCATCAAATCCATGAAAGTAGCTGGGGCATTATTCAATCCAAAAGACACGACTAAGAACTCATAATGCCCATATCTAATGTGAAAAACAGTCTTTGGTATGTCTCTCTCCTTAACCCTCAACTGATGATAACCAGAACAAAGGTCTATCTTTGAGAATACCATTTTACCTTGCAATTGATCAAACAAATCATCTATCCTTGGTAGAGGATACTTGTTATTAATTGTTAACTTATTCAATTCTCTGTAATCAATGCACATCCTCAGAGGACCATCATTTTTCTTCACAAACAGAACTGGTGCACCCTAAGGTGAGAAACTAGGTCTGATAAACCCAAATCCAACAACTCCTGCCGCTGTACTTTCAATTCTTTCAACTTTGTTGGGGCCATTCTATAAGGTTCTCTAGACACTAGCTACGTCCCTGGTGCCAGTTCGATCATGAATTCAATCTCTCTGTATGGTGGCAACCCTGGTAAATCTTCTAGAAACACATCCAGAAACTCACGCACTAATCTGGTCTCCTTTGGTCCCACTGGCATGGCCTGAGTGGTATCCACCACACTGGCTAAGAATCCTATGCAACCTCCTTGTAATAGATCTCTAGCGCTAAAAACAGAAATCTTAGGTATACGGGGTCCATGCGCAATACCAAAAAACACAAAAGGATCCTCACCTTCAGGCTCAAAGGTTACCATCTTCCTTCTGCAATCTATGGTTGCCTCATACTTCACTAACAAATCCATACCCAAAATCATGTCAAAGTCAGTCATAACTAACTCTATCAAGTCACCTGACAACTCTCTACCCTCCACTGTCACTGGCAAATATCTGACCCATCTCCTGGATACTACCAATTCCCCAGTGGGTAGTAAGGTCTCGAACCCCACAGCATAATAATCACATGGTCTATAGAGTCTATCAATAATTCTACTAGAAACAAAAGAATGTGTAGCACTAAAATCAATCAAAACAGTATAAGGGGTTCCAGCACTAAGAAGCTGACCTGTAACTACGGAGGGTGAAGCCTCAGCTTCTGCTTGAGTCAATGTGAACACTCAAGCTGGGGTCAAGATGTCCGCCTTCCTGGGTTCCTCCTTTCTTTCTTTTGGGCAATATTTCTTGAGATGTCCCATTTCCCCACACAAAAAGAAAGCCTTTGCCCTACACTCCCCCAAATGGCATCTCTTGCACCTAGGGCACTCTGGATAAATCCTCCAAGCCTCACTGCTGCCCTGGCGGCCCATTGAAATACCACGTGGTCGCCTATCAAGAGCTGGAGCTGGGAAGGTATCAGGAACCTTCCTTTTCTGATCATTGGGGCCTCCGCCCCTACCTGAACCCACAAATGGAGGACCTGTCATCCTCAACTCTCTTCTGATTGCACTGTCCTGCCAGATCTTGTTCTCTGCGTTCTCAGCTGTGAGCGCCTTCTCCACCACCTGTGCATAAGTAGTAACTCCAGCCACATTGGTGGTACAAACATCCCGGGCTAATCTAGGTTGTAGCCCCGGGAGAAATCTCTCCCTTCTGGTCCCATCAGTGGGCACCAGCTCCATGGAAAACTTTGCCAATCTATCAAACTTCAGAGTGTATTAAGTAATTGAAAAACTCCCCTGAAGTAATCTGATAAACTCTTCAGCTTTAGTAGCCCTAATTGCATCATTGTAATAATTTTCATTGAACAGAGTCTGAAACTCTTCCCAACTCAGGGCATTGATGTTTCTGGTCTGAGATATCACTTCCCACCAAATTCAAGCATCCTCCAGAAACATATACGTGGCACAAGCCACCCTCTCATTACCAGACACCCTCATAAAGTCAAGGATGGTGGTAATCATGCTCATCCACTGCTCTGTCTTAGCTGGATCTACACTACCCTAAAAAATTGGAGGTTGCTGTTTCCTGAACCTTTCATAAAGAGGTTCCCATTTATTTCCAGCCTCTGGCAAAGGCTTAACTGTTGGCACCGCTATAGGTGGTGCCTCTAATAAACTGTTCCCTGCAGGAACCTGTTGTTGTCTTAGGAGGCAGATTTCTTCTTCTTGCCTCAATACTCTGGCCTGTAAGTTAGCAAACAGCTGCTGCCAGTTATCCGGAGCTGGCTGAGGAATCAGACTCTGGTCATTCTCTTGACCCTATCTATTATTCTAGCCTTGAACTTCTTGGCCAACTGATGAATCTGTCTGTCTTGGAAGCATTCTTATAACTTAAACCTTGCTGCAATAGTCAATGCAGCTAGTTAGGCAGTGATAACTAAACCTCTTGCCGCCTCACGGTCCAAGATCAAACAGGTAATCACCCACGTTCCACAATCATGTAGATAAATAAATGGATACATGATCATAACATTTAGCATTTAACACTTATCAGTTAATAGTTCAATGATTAACAATACTAATAAGCATGTTATAGCAATATCAGTACTAATAAGCACATTCTTGCTTATGATGCTGTAGCCAAGGCCCAACCTTATCAATATATCTTATGTAATCAGGTAAAGCATTTATATTCTATTGAAGCAGTTAAACATATAACCACATAAATAGTTACCAAACCGTGAGTCGAGCTTGTCTTCAATGGCGAGTGTACATGCCCAGCCAGTCTACAGGAACCCTAAACCTTGACACGCTCTGATACCAAGTTATAATGCCTTGGTTACTCCAAGACCGTTCCTGTAAACTTTAAACAGTGCTTAACTCGCTAAATGAGTCGTTAGGTTATAAACTTGCATCTAGGTGTTATTAATAGGCTAAGGTGAAAAATCTCGATCAAAGGAATTGATATATTTTATTTAAAACATAAAATTGTACATGGGCCCATAAAAGCGTTTGCAAAGTTATTTACAATCCAAAATGGTCATTACAGTGTAAAAATTACAACCCGCCGACCTAAGCGACAAAATGTAGGGTTAATCCCTAGTTCCTCTGAGAAACACCTTGGCCGTGGTGGTCAAGCGACCGCATATGTACACATCGCCACCTAAGCTCTCCACTCAAGGTTGGGTGAGCTTTTCTTTCCCTTTACCTGCACCACATAGCACTTGTGAGCCAAGGCTCAGCAAGAAAACTTATTACTGCATGTATACAATATCAATAAACGATTATAGTAATCATTCTGGGGCTTGCTGCCCAATCAGATAAGTGACTATTGAGTCACACGCTGTGCAGGTGACTAATAAGTCTACCTCTAAGGCTCTGTTCCCTGTATAGATGACTAATAAGTCCATCTCTAGGGATACCCAATCAGATAAGTGACTATGGAGTCACACACTACATGTGACTAATAAGTCTACCTCTAAGGATCTGTTCCCTGTATAGATGAATAATAATTCCATCTCTAGGGTTATGCTCCTTAAATAGATGGCTAATAAGTCCATCTCTGGGGATCCGCTCCCAAGCCAAGTGATGTGTCGGTCACCTTATCCTTGCTCTGGCTCTAAGTAACTAGCCTTTAGACTAGACAAGCGCTTTTGTTTTTCATCGAACTTAAGGTTGTTCAAGCATCTCATACTTATGTTGATAATGCTTATGTCAATTAGATCTAATCTTTTCGGCTTGCGTTAGACACGCTAATACTGTCTTGACCCATAGGTCAATTCCATACGACCAGTGCTCAGTACCACTGCCGAACTTGACTAATAAGTCACAGCTTTGCAGTCAATACTGACACCATTGTCGTTTTTGACTAATAAGTCAGTACCATTCACAGATAAGCAAGATTGCTAAGCATTTACAATGCAATCAATGTCCACAAATAGAGTACTCAACATGCCTCATCAATAACTATGCATGTCACATACTGGGTGCAGTTTTCTTACCTCTGGTTCGAGCGTGAAATAATAAAAGAACGACCCTTTGAGAACGATCAATGCTTTGGTCCCTTAGCGGTCACCTAGTCATAACCAAATATAGAATTCCATTAATAAAATAAATCATAAAAGGTTCATGGTCTAAACATCTCTCCCGGGACCTCGAATCGTACTAAAACAGTTAGTAGATTCGATCTCGAGCCTTAGGAATTGAACCCCCGAGTCTAAATCCTTGAAAACTCCTCCCTGGCACAAAAGGAAGGGGCAGGCCGCGACTTGGCACCAGCGCGCACATAGGTACTGTTCATAATTTGTTTTTAAATTTTTTTAAATTAAAAAAAATTGTGAAATTGATTATTTATAACAAAGCCAAAAATATCAAATTTATTTTATCATTTAAAATTGTTTTTTAAAATAAGATATTTTGTTGGTTGAGATTTAAATAATTAGATATTTTCTACAAAGATTCAAATTCAAATTTAAAAATAGACTAACAACTTATTTTTAAATCTTTTAATATATTAAAATATTAGAATTAAGATATAAGATATTTAAGATATTTTCTTTTAAATACTTGATATTTTTATTAAATCTTTATTTGAAAATATAGATATCTGTTTATTCTATAGTTTTTAATATTTAAATTATTTGAAATTTGAAATTCGTTAGTTAGATATTTTCATGGATATTTGAATTTGTTTAATTGTTTTAAGATATTTTAGGGTTGTTATAACTATTAATATTTTTTTTAAATGGTTAAAATATCAGCTTATTGTTGTAACAACACAAGATATTTTTTGAAAAACAGTTAAGATATTGATTTTAAAGTTGGTTAAATTTTGAAAAATATCATTTTTTTCAACCAATTTATAAAATATTTTTTAATAAATGAGATTTAAATTAACTTTCGTTAATTGTTGATAAATCCTATTTAAATTAAATTGATATTTTTTTTTCAAAATTAACCTAAACCAAGTTGATTGTTGATAAATAAAATTTAAATGAACTATTGTTAATTGTTGATAAATTTAATTTAAATTGACTTATTTTTGTAAAAAATTAACTAATTCAAATTTTTTTGATAAATTCTAGATAATTAATTATGGTATTTTTGCAAATGAAATAAATTGTGGTATTTTGCATAAATTCATAGAATTGCTCATATAGTAACATGATTAGGCCCATCCAATTATAACATGTCTGTTTGCACTATATGTGATATTTTTGCAATTGAGCTTAGATGCATATAGTGACCCATATGTTTGTTAGATATATGGATTTTTCCAAATAAAATATTCATAAAATGATAGGTTTTATTTGGGTCCATTGGAAAATGTAAAGTTTAAATTCCTCTCTTGTGGGTGATTCCACTTGTGAATGCCCATTTGATTTGCATGACTATAGTAGGCCTAATCAATTAATAACAATTAATAAAACGAAGGTTTAAATTTATGTCTTTTGGACCTTGTATGGAAGTATGGGGGCCTTTGTAGTGGGAACGACATACTGGACCCAACCCTCCTCCATACAAGCCCAATTGTTAAGACCTATTTATCTGAGTTGGACTTAATTGTATAGGTTCATTATATTAGTTAAACCTAAATATTGATTAGCAACAAATCAATTCTAAATTAATTGAATTTGTTTCAATGTGACACTTTAGAATTAATAGGAAATTATAGGACTTTGGTTTTAAAAAAATTCTATTCTTAAATTTTTTTGGAGAACCATAGTCATTAATTTTCTAAAAATAAATAATATAAAAAATATTTATTTTATAATGAGCTTATTTTAAGAATTATATTCGATCTCCACCGTTGGTTTAACACAGTTAATAGCTTAATGGGGCCTCAAGACGCTTTGATTCGTCTTCTACGGAAGGTGTTCATTAGTTATTTTGATAAGGTTAGATTTTGAAAGATAGATAATTATAGGTCAAATTCTACTAGACTCACCCCTATGGTGACTACTAGGGCTAAATCTATTGCTTATCGAAATCGTGGGTCTAGCTCATAAAATAAGAGATTTTGTTTTCTTATTTTGATTGAATAGTAGGTTGTTAATAATGGTGTCCATTATTAAATAGGTTTACAACTTTATCTAACTAGTGATATTTTTTACTATCACCAACCGGGCCAAGGATATCATAGATTAGTTAAAAACCTAAATAAATAGAGATATGATTATTCTGGTATTTTTTCTCATATCTTACATATTTTTTTATATATGTTGTGTTATTTATTGAAATTTGTGTGAATAGGAGTTTTATTGAGCAAATATGATTGATTTCTATTTTATTGATAATTTGTAGTTTTAAGTTAATTAGTGTTTGTGTCTACTCCCATCCTTTCTCAACTTTCGATGGAGAAACTCACTGGAGAAAATTTCCTTAATTGGAAGCAGAATATCAACATAGATTTGATTGGTGACAACTTTGAGTTCGTCGTGATTGAGGAATCCCCAGAACGAGCACCATGTCTGCAAGCTCGTGATGACACCGTAAATGATTGGATAGCACCGTCTCCGCACATACATGATGACACCGTGAATGCTCGAATGGCACCGTGTTCACACGTTCGTGATCAACTCAACTATGGTCTGACGCAGCTTATGAACGAGCTTCAGATTATTGAGCCTATCATGAATGGACCTAGTAAAGGAGGAGAAAATAAGACTACTGATGTTGCTGCTGATCCAGCTAAGACTGAAGCTAACCAAGCTTCGTCTTCAAAAGCTGGAAACAAGAGGAAAGGTGGACAAAATAACAACCCCAAGCCTGCAAAGGCTACAGAGTTGAGTGCACAAACAAATGCACAGATGCCTAAGAGGAAGAATAAGAAAAATAAGAAAGGTAAGTATAAGTGATTTCACTGCAAAAAGAAGGGGCATTGGAAACGAGATTGCCCCAAGTTTCTAGCAGCGTAAAAAAGGTAATGATTATACTTCATTTATCTTAGAAACATGTGTTTTAAAGAATGATAAATCCGTTTGGATTATTGATTCTGGATCTACTAACCATGTTTGCAACTCTTTACAACTTCTTGAATCGTGGGAGGAAGTGAACGAAGGCAACTTAAAGCTTAGAGTTGGGAACAGAGCGTTCATTGCGATCCAAGCTAGAGGAAGAGCTCGTCTGAAGTTCAGAAATAAATTTTTAATTTTAAATGATGTATTTTTTATTCCGAATTTTAGTAGAAATTTAATTTCAGTTTCCATGTTGCAATTAGAACAATTTGTTATGACTTTCACAAGTTCTAATATAACTATTTCCTTCAATGGATCACAATTGTGTATTGCATGTTTGGAAAATGGGCTTTATATTCTATAACCTAACGAACCCCTCGCTCTTAACAATGATTTATTCAAGGTAGCTAAACCTAGGACCAATCAACATCAAAAGACCGATAACGATAATATGACGTATTTATGACACTTGAGAGTAGGTCACATTGGCTATGATAGGATTCAAAGACAAAGGATGGGCCTTTGAGGGAACTCACCTTAGGTGAATTACCTATCTGTGAATCTTGTCTAGAAGGCAAACTAACCAAGCGTCCATTCTCTGCAAAGGGTGATAGGGCCAAAGAACCACTTTGACTTGTGCATTCAGATGTTTGTGGACCTTTGAATGTACAAGCCAGGGGTGGTTTTGAGTATTTCGTCACTTTCATTGACGATTACTCTAGATACTCATGTCTTTACCTAATGCATAGGAAATTAGAAACATTTTCAAAGTTTCAATAATTCCTAGCAATGGCTCGGAACCAATTAGGTAAAATGTAAAAGATCTTGCGATCTTATAGGGGTTGAGAATATTTGGATATGCAATTCCAAGATCATTTAACTGAACTTGGGATTTTATCACAACTTACTACCCCGGGCACTCCGCAACAAAATGGTGTAGTGGAACGTCGGAACAGAACTTTATTGGAAATGGTTCGATGCATGCTTAGTTACTCAACTCTACCAACTTCATTCTGGGGACATGCAATTGAAACCGCGAATGACATTCTCAATGTAGTGCTGTCTAAATCAATCCCCAAAACACCTTTAGAACACTGGAATGGTCGTGAACCTAGTTTACGCTATTATAGAATCTGGGGGTGTCCCGCCCATGTCTTGAGGAAAAAGGAAGGAAAGCTAGAACTGCGAACTAAAGTTTGCATGTTTGTTGGCTATCCTAAAGGTAATCAGGGTGGAATTTTCTATAGTCATTCAGAAAAGAAAGTGTTTACTTCTACGAATGCTACTTTTCTGAAAAATGACTATGTCCAAAACTTCAAACCGCACAACAAAGTAGTTTTAGAGGAGATGGTTAAAGAATTGACTCCAACCAATGTTCCATCGTCATCAATGCAAGTTGATGATGAAATTCTCACTCTTCATGTCCAACCGACGCAAGTCAATTTAAATGAAGAAAGTACCACTGTTCCTGAGCAAACAGTCACGGAGCCTCGTCATAGTGGGAGGGTTTCTAGGAAACCAGTTCGCTATATTTTGGATGGTGAAACCAATATGGTTGTTGGTGACACTAGTGGTGATGATCCATTGTCTTTAAAATAGGTAATGGCTAGCCCTGAAAAGGAACTATGGCTCAAAGCAATGAAACAGGAAATGGAGTCCATGTACTCAAATTCCGTCTGGGATCTTGTGGAAGCACCTAGTGACTTTAGGGCCATTGGGTGCAAGTGGATCTACAAGAAGAAATGAGGTGTTGATGGAAATATTGAGACTTATAAAGCTCGATTAGTGGCAAAGGGTTATACCCAAAGAGAAGGTGTGGACTATGAAGAAACTTTAAGTCTGGTAGCCAAGCTCAAGTCCATACACATCCTCCTATCCATAGCAGCCGCTCTAGACTATGAGATCTGGCAAATGGATATCAAGATAGCTTTTCTTAATGGAAAGCTTGACGAAGTCATTTATATGGATCAGCCAGAAGGTTTTAAAGTAGCTGGACAAAAGGGAAAAGTTTGCAAGTTGAATAGGTCCATTTGTGACTTAAGTAAGCTTCTTGTTCCTGGAATCATAAGTTTGATGAAATAATCAAAACCTATGGCTTTGAATAAAATATTGATGAGCCTTGTGTTTACCAAATGAAGGCAAATCAAATAGTGGTATTCATGGTTCTTTATGTAGATGATATTTTACTCATTGGAAACAATGTTAAGAAATTATCAGATGTGAAGAATTGGCTGAGCACTAAATTTTAGATGAAGGATTTAGGTGAAGCAAGTTATGTTTTAGGTATCTAGATCATTAGGGATAGAAAGAACAGACTCTTAGCTCTATCTCAAGCAGCTTACATAGATAAAATGCTTGAACGATTCTCAATGGAAAATTCCAAGAAAGGACGTTTACCGTCCCGCCATGGAATTCATCTTTCAAAAAAGCAGTCTCCCCAGACTCCTGAAGAGGAAGATGCAATGAGAAAATTTCCTTACGCATATGCAGTTAGAAGTCTGATGTATGCCATGTTGTGTACTAGACCAGATATCTGCTATGCAGTGAGAGTAGTGAGCAAGTGTTAGTCAAACCCAGAACCGGAACATTGGATAGCAGTTAAGCATATCCTTAAGTATTTAAGACGAACTAGGGATCATATGTTAGTCAACAAGGGTGGTGTTCTGAACCTTGTAGGCTACACCGATTCATATTTTCAGGCTGATGTCGATGACAGGAAGTCTACTTCTAGAATGGTGTTTACTCTTGGGGGTGGAGCTGTGATATGGAGAAGCGTAAAGTAGTGTGCAATCTCAGATTCCACCATGGAGGCTGAGTACATAGCCGCGTCAGAAGCAACTAATGAAATAGTTTGGCTAAAGAAGTTCTATTCAGATCTTGGTGTTATTTCAGAAATGGATAAACTGCTTGTGTTGTTTTGTGACAATACAGGAGCGATAGCCAACTCGAAAGAACCTCGTAGTCACAAGAGGAGTAAGCATATAGAAAGGAAGTATCACATTATTCGAGAATATGTGGCCAGGAGAGATGTGAAGGTTATGAAGATTGCATCTGAAGACAATCTTGCAGATCTGTTTACAAAGACACTACCAGAAGCTACATTTGATAAGCATATCAAAGAAATGTGATTAGTAGAATTGAGGCATTAGTTTCAATTATTGCAAGTGCGAGTTTGTTGGGGTTTTATTCCCTAATTAAAACCCAATTTCTTTGTAATCTCATTTATTATCAATAAAAGAATAAAAATCATTTTTTTTGACTTGGTCAATCACTTTGCTCACATGTTTTATTTTCATGATTATTTGTTTAATATAAACTTCTATTTAATCCCGAGCATATAGCTAATCATATTTATAGTGACATATTCACAGTGGAATATAAATATGATTATATGTTCAAAATAAGTTGGTCCTAAGATTAGTTAGTGCACAAGATTTACACCTACTTGCCAATCTACGATATGATCTACTTACACATTGTAGTGTTATGTTCTTTCTAGAACATTAGCAAAGTTGATAAGATCGAATATATTTGTTACATCGGAATGGACCGATATTGAAAGTTGATAGGATAAGCAAACATATCGTTATTATCTATTCTAGTCATATCATAGAGTTGAACATAGGTCAATTCAATTTCAATTATGAGTGGTTAGTATTCTAACTGATTGTATTATTTGAGTTATTTGACTTGTTCGTTACTGGCTTACCCTACGGACTAGCCTATACTTACATCTTGGGAACTCGGTAGTATAATTGAGTGGGAGTGTTAATCATAGATATGAACATCTATAGCTTCTGATGAAGAAGTCAAATGATGGTTTCCTTTTACTTTGGTTCAAGGTGATAAATGATAGAGATCTCATTTCAGTAATTAATATTAGTTTACTGAAATATCATTTACAAGGACCTAAGTGTTTTAAGGATAAAGTAAAGCGATATTTTAGTCCCATCTCATTGTAGACCGTCTATAGATGATTGAGTGACAATTATGGTTGTAACAATGGATAATTAATCGTGTATCTATATTTTTTATAGAGCGTTCTATGAATTCAAGAGTGCAATTCCGAGTCTTTAGTGGAGTCACGAGAAATTAATAAGTTATTAAATTTATTTGTTAGATTTATGATAGCTTAATGGAGCTTGATTTCATAGGCTCATGGTCCCCACTGTACCTTGGATAAAATCATCTAGATAGTCCCAATTAATTTATTTAATTATCAATTAGAATTATTAAAGTTGACCAGGTCGATTTTGGATAGTTTCACAGAGTTATACAATTCAGAGAAGAAAAGAGAAATTAGGGCAGATTTATTAATTAAGATAAATTGGTATATAAATTAATAAATAAGTTTAAATCAAGGTTCAAATTATAAATAATTAATTTGATAAAGGATTTAAATAATTATTCAATTAATTAAATCAATAGAAAATAATATAGGCCTTGATTTTAAGTCTAATGGGCTTATAATCAAATGGGAAATTTCACGGGCCTAAAGCCCATGATAATTTCGACCTAGGGCTGATTATTGGCTATTATTTTATTGATTTTTTAATTAAATAAATGACTTAATTGAGTCTATAAAAGGAATGTTAAGAGATAGTTGAAAACACAAGAAGTCACAAGTGGAAATACAAGTTTCTGATAGGTTTTAGATTCTCTCTAAACATAAGTCATTTTCTAAGCCTTATTGTTCTTTTCTCTTCTTCTCTCTGTATCTTTCTCATGTGTTCAGAATTGCCCACTCTAGTCTAGGTGATCCTAAGGATACTTTGGAAGGCTATGAAGAAAATTGAAGATCGGTTCAGTTTCTTGGTAATACTCTGCGACAGAATGGATATAAGGGTTAGAGAAACTGAAGGAATGACTCATTCATTCTGCTGCGTAGAATGTAAGTATGCTTATCATTATTTCTCTTTGAATTCAATTTTAGAAACATGTTCTAGGTTGTCTCATATTAACTTGTTTAATATTAGATCTACATGAAAATAAATAAAGATCATGTATACGTTTTTCCTTACATGCACCATAGAGCACCCATGAGCCGAAGCCCAGCAAGAAAACTCAACGCATAACATATCATAATTCAATCCAATAATATACAACATAAACAAACAACAGATTAAACATATAGAGACCCATGCCGACCTAGGTGCTTTACCAGCACTAGGTTCACGGTCTTCACCAAGCCGGTGGATACAACACCCTTAGAGGGTCTTACCCTAGCGGCCTGCATTCAGCATGCCTTCGTCGTCTCCGGCCTTTGCCGTTCCTTGCCATCGCTGTTCTCGGCCTTTGTCGTTCCTAGCCTTCGCTGTTCATTCACAATCATACAACCATTAAACAACAAGTCATAAACATTCAACATAGATAATCGGGCCGTGCCCTGTTCTACGAGTGCAAACAATTTTCTTACCTGCATCCCGAGCTGATTTATTACTGCGATCCCGAGCACGACCCCCTAAACTCCAGCCTTGACGTAAAGCCTAGCCACAACGCAATAATAATAAACGTCCATCAAGCCCTAAAACAATTAAGAACTTTGAATCAATATTCTAGCCTCCGGGACCTCGAATTCTACTAAACTGGGTAGTAGAATCCTTCCCCAACCCTAAAATTTGGGTTCCCGAGCTTAAAACCCTAAATTGGCCATAATCTTATATTTGCGCCACGACACCCCAACAATTAGGGCCACGGGCCTCTTCAAGTCAGAGAGCCTAGCCTAAATTTTCCTAGACACGCGCCGTGGCACACCTTACCCAGAGCCGCGACACTAAGGCGATTCAGCGAACCCCCAACACCTTCTGAGTTCATGCGGGTTGCGGCGCTCAAGAACAGCACCGTGGCGCGACCCCGCGCACCCAGAATTTCCCCAACATTTCAGATTTCTAAACTCCAAAAAATTGTTCCAAACATGCTCCAAAGCCAGAATTGAGCCCCACAACACTTTCACTATACTCAGAGTAGAACATAAACTCGAACAACTGAACCAAAACCTCATTACAACTTAAAATCAACCACTTGAGTTCCAAATCCAAAAACACCAAGAAAACAGAGAAATTTAATAACAAAAGTTCCTTTAAACCTTACCTTTGTGTTAATTTTGATCCTGAGCTAATTCCCCAACACTTCTAGCTTGATTTCCCCAAATCCCCAGCCTCAATTCCTCAACTTTTGGGCAAATTTCTTCAAAGTTCTCAAAGCTCCTCTAAAGACCAAGAGAGAGTGAATGTGGGAGAGAGAGAGAGAAAGGCTGAAAGTGTGTTTTGTTTCCCTTGTTCTAGAGTTCTAACTAGCTTAAGTCTATCATGAGCTGTATAATGTCCAAAATGCCCCTAACCTATCCTTAACCCTTCTAACACCACCGATGGCAATTCTATCATTTGTACCATTCCCGCTAATTCCTCGAGTATTCCTATAAATCCCCAATTAATCCTGACATGCCCAAATAATCACTAAATAATTACCCATTACCCAATAAATCACAAACACATACTACATTCCCAAAATACCCCTAGGCTCACCCCAAGCTGGGTATTCGAACCTGCTGTGACTATTTCACTAATCCGCTCCCTAGAACCATCTCGAATCACACATCACAAATATATCACCACAATCTTGTGGTATGAAGCACTACACATATATAATTCACATTTATGCCCCCAATGGGCCAAAATTACCATTATACCCCTATTACACAGAATGGGCCCATATGCATATTTCATTCACCTAAACATGCATTTCTAATCACATAATCATTTAATCCATGTAATAACATAATTAAATCAATTGTTGCCATCCCAACACACTAATCAAGGCACTAAGCCTTATTAGAAAATTTGGGACGTTATAGTTCTCTAAGGATGTGTATTGACTATAGGGAACTGAACAAGTTAGCAATCAAGAACAAGTATCCTCTCCCAAGGATAAATGATCTGTTTGATCAATAGAATGGTAAGATGGTATTCTCAAAGATAGATCTTCGATCTGTTTATCACTAGTTGAGGATCAAGGAGGGAGATATACCAACGACTACTTTTCGCATCAGGTATGGGCATTGTGAGTTTTTAGTCATGTCATTTGGGTTGTCTAATGCCCTAGCTGCTTTTATGGATATGATAAATAGGGTATTCAAAGATTATCTAGATTGGATTCTGATAATCTTCATTGACGATATTCTGGTCTATTCTA
The DNA here is from genome assembly GCF_963169125.1 of Humulus lupulus. Lineage (NCBI taxonomy): Eukaryota > Viridiplantae > Streptophyta > Magnoliopsida > Rosales > Cannabaceae > Humulus > Humulus lupulus. Next base: position 59,365,894 of record NC_084799.1, read on the forward strand.
AGTCAGAGTCAGAACTTGAGCATTATCTCAGGTTGGTTCTACAGAGACTGAGGAAACATAGGCTGTTTGCAAAGTTCAAGAAATGTGAGTTCTGGTTACCTCATGTAACTTTCCTTGGTCATATTGTCAGTAGGGATGGGATCAAGGTAGACCCAGCTAAAATTGAGGCAATCAGAGATTGGCCAGGCCAAGGAATGCCTTAGAGATTAGGAGCTTCCTTGGATTGGCAGGGTATTACAGACATTTTGTGGAAGGGTTCTCAAGGAGTGCTACTCCATTGACTAAACTGACATGCAAGATTAAGAAGTTTGTGTGGTCAGATAGGTGTGAGATCAACTTTCAGGAGCTAAAGCAGCGATTGATTACAGCTCCAATGCTGAGTCTTTTGACAGATCAGGAGAACTTCATAATATACTGTGATTCCTCACATCAGGGTTTGGGTTGTGTTCTCATGCAATCAAGGAAAATGATTGCCTATGCATCACATCAGTTGAAGGAATATGAACAGAGGTACCCTACACATGATCTAGAGTTGGCAGTAGTGATCTTCACATTAAAGTTATGGAGGCATGACCTTTATGGGGAGAAGTATGAGATATATACTGACCATAAGAGCCTGAAGTATTTTTTTCACACAGAAAGACCTGAACATGAGACAGAGGCGTTGGCTGAAGTTGGTAAAGGATTATGATTGTGAAATCCTGTATCACCCAGGGAAGGCCAATGTGGTGGCAGATGCCTTAAGCTGGAAGGGTCCGGGACAAATATACAGTGAAAGATAGATATCTAGAGAGTTGGCAGAGGATATGACCAGAGTTGGTATAAAGTTGCTGGTGGGCCAGTCGGCCAATATTACACTACAGTCTTCACTGTTGGAGAGAATAAATGAAGGCCAGTTGGGTGATCCATAACTGACAAAGATCAGAGGGGACATCCTAGCTGGAGTGTCTAGAGATTATACAGTGTCAAATATAGGCTTGCCGAGGTACAAGGGTCAGATCTGTGTTCTGATGGACACTGTTATCAGACGGGATATTTTGGATGAATCTCATACTACCCCTTACTCTTTGCATCTAGGCACCATGAAGATGTATCAGGATGTGAGATCACTATATTGGTGGCCTGGGATGAAGAGGAATGTGACAGAATATGTGGCTAAGTGCTTGACATGTCAATAGGTCACGTCTGAACATCAGAGACCAGCAGGGGTATTACAGCCTCTGGACATCCCAGGGTGGAAAAGGGAGGACATCACGATGGATTTCATGGTGGGGTTACCCAGGACCATGGGTCAACATGATTCGGTGTGGGTTATGGTGGATCGATACACAAAATCAACTCACTTCTTACCAGTGAGGACGACATATACAGTTGACTAGTACGCATATCTCTATGTGAGAGAGATAGTGTGCCTTCCTGGGGCTCTGAGGTTGATCGTGTCAGATCGGGACCCCACATTTACTTCCAAGTTTTGGGGAAATTTGTAGAAGGCCATGGGTACGCAACTAAAGTTCAGTACTGCCTATCATCCTTAGACAGATGGAAAATCTGAGAGGACGATACAAATATTAGAGGACATGTTGCGAGCATGTGTGGTGGAATTTGATGGGTACTGGAGTAAGTATTTTCCTTTGATAGAGTTTTCCTACAATAACAACTATCAGTCGACCATTGGGGTGGCTCCTTATGAGATGATGTACGGTAGGAAATGCAGATCTCCCATTCATTGGGATGAGACAGGAGAAAGGAAATACTTGGGTCCCGAGGCAGTTAAGAGGATAAATGAGGCTATTGGGAAGATCAGAGCTCGGATGCTCACCTCTTAAAGCAGGTAGAAAAGTTATGCTAATCCCAAACGTAGGAATGTGGAGTTCCAAGTGGGAGACTATGTCTTCCTTAGAGTCTCACCATGGAAAGGGGTGAGGAGATTTGGGAAAAAAGGCAAACTGAGCCCTAGATTTGTAGGACCATTTGAGATCCAGGGAATGATTGGTCAGGTGGCCTATAGGTTGGCCTTACCTCCAGCACTGCCAGTCGTACACAATTTATTTCATATTTCGGCCCTTCAGAAATATGTGTCAGACGTGACTCATGTTTTGAGTTATGAGGATCTGGAGCTTGGGGCAGATCTCTCCTATGGGGAACAGCCAGTCCAGATACTAGATAAAAAGGACAAGGTCTTGAGAAACAAAACTATACCTTTGGTTAAGGTATTATGGAGGAATAACAAGGTCGAGGAAGCGACATGGGAGCTGGAGTCAGATATGCAAAATCAGTATACCGAGCTATTTAGGTAAAATTTCGAGGATGAAATTCCTATAAGGAGGGGATAGTTGTAACGTCCCAAATTCCCTAATGTGGTTTAGTTCCTTGACTAGGGGGCCAAGAGGGCGAAAGATGGTTAATTGTATTATTATGTGATTATATGCATGATTATGTGAGTTATATTATTATATGACTGAATTGGCATGCATGTGGGCCCATTTCTTATTAGAAGGGCATTTTAGTAATTTTGGACCGTTGAGGGCATAATTGTTTACGTGTTAAATGTGATATATGTGTGAGACCACATTATTATGTGTATATGTTTGAGATACTCAGCACGAGGCGATCCTAGGAAGCAAGTTAGATGTTTAGTCATAATAGGGTCAAATATTAGGCTTCGGGTGAGCCTAGGAATAATTTGGCAACTTAGTACATTACCAAGATTGAGTGGGTAATGGGAACTTATTTGGTAATTATTTGAGGATATTGGAAGTAACGGGAATTGTGAGATGTTAATTATGATTAACGGGGTATGTGGTGATTGACAAAACTTCCCTTGAGGGGCTTTGAGAGAAAGAATTGGCCCTCGGGGCATTTAGGTCTTTTGGGAAAAAAGTAGTGACTTAGTCACTTTCTCCCTTGGCTGAAGGAAGCAAAAACAGAACACTCTAGCTCCTTCTCTCTCCCTCTCGATTATACTCCTCTTCCTCTTTCTCTCTTGATTTGAGTTTTGGAGAAAAGTAAAGAATCATTGAGGCTAAGGTTTGGGAATTGAAAGCTTGAGGTTAGGTGTGATTAGCAGCAGCTAAGGGAGTTTAATTCACAGCTGAGGTAAAGATTTTAACTTTGTTTTTAATTGTATTTTTGCTTGGGTTTTATTGTTCTTGAGCTTGAAAGTTCAAGGTTTTGGATTGAGTTTTTGGTGGTGTTTTAAGTGTGTTAAAGTTGGGGTTTTGCTGCTGAATTGGTGCTAATGCTATGCTAGGATTAAGGTGTGATTTTGGGATTGCTTGGAAAGAATTTTGGTGAGTTTTTGGGCTGAGGAAAACAGGGGTTTTGGGTTCGTAGGGTCGTACCACAACCCTATTCTGGGGCGCCGCGATCCGTGTGAACTCCAAGGCCAGGAGGGGCTCTATTTTAGAGGCGTGCTGCGACTCTAAGGGGCAAGTCGCGACCTGTGTCCTGGTTCCAGATAGGGGACTTTATGTCTGGGAGGCACGCCACGACCCTTAGGGTCAAGTCGCGGCCCGCCTGGGCAGCTTTAGCCATATTAGGTTTTAGTGACGAGAATTCAAACCTAATGGCTCGAGATCGATTCTACTACCAGATTTAGTAGAATTTGAGGTCCCGTAGGCTAGGACTTGGTCTGGAAGCCTTTATTTGCTCATTATTAACGAGATTCTATATTTGGTTATGACTAGGTTACCGCTAGGGGCTCAGGATAAGAATCGTGCTCGAGGGTCGTTCTTATTTTACATTACACTCAGACTTGAGGTAAGAAAACTGCAACCAATACGTGATGTACATGATTACGGCTTGGCCCGAATGTTGAATATAATCTAGATTGGGTGTGGGCCCCTGTAAATGTGCACGATTATGACTATGCCTATGAATGATTGACTAAGCATGTTGAATGCTCTGTTTAAGGATATTTGTTATACGATGACTGCTTGTTAGCATTATATAATTGGGAAATGCTTGATTTATTAGTCAAGGACGAGAATAGCGCTGAGCACTGGTCGAAAAGCATTGAGTTATCAGTCAAGGACGACAATAACACTGAGCGTTGGTCGAAACATTGACTTATGAGTCAAGGGCAGCAATAGCGCATTGAGCATTGATCGATATGGTTATATCTAATCAGGAGCACATCATACGCTTGTCCGACCCAATGGTCGTGGAAAATTAAGTGCTAGGTACAGTGGGCCAGCTCCAAGGCTGGTTATACAAATAATAGGGCAATGGGCCCCAGGGTGACTTATTAGTCCCATATCCTAGGGAGCTGAGCCCTAGTGTGATTTATTAATCATGTAACTTGGGCAACGGGCCCCGATATGATTCAGTTAATCATTTTATTTAGGGCAGCTAGCCCCATATGACACTGTAGTCGTTTATATGAATGGCATGCATGCATGAGTACAGTTATTACTGTTGGGCATGCTTATTATGATTTGGTAATGTGATATTAACTGCTTATGAGCATGTTTAAGTTTTATTGTTGGGCCTTGGCTCACGGGTGCTATGTGGTGCAGGTAAGGGGAAAGGAAAGTTGGACCAGCCATGAGTTGGAGAGCTTAGGTGGTGATGTGTACATGCGGCTGCTTGACCACCACGGCCAAGGTTTCTCAGAGGAACTAGGGTTAAACCCTATTTTTTTCGCTTAGGTTGGCGGGTTGTAACTTTTGAGTTGTAATTATCCTTTTGGAACTGTAAGCAACTTGTAAATGTTTATTATGGGATCTCATGCACAACTTAACGTTTTAATGAAATATCCAATCCTTTTAACCAAAAATTTTAACCCTGGACCATTAGTCACATTTAGTTACACATTTATGATCAAATGACTCATTTAGTGGGTTTAGCACTATTTAAAATACACAGTGTAACAGTCTTTGCTAACCAGGGTGTTACAGCCTGGTTATAATACATGATTATTACTATGTTGAGAATGTTTTATTAAACATGATAATTGCGTTGTGAAGATAGATAGCTTAACGCATCTCCTGACTATTTTTGGAATAACACCGAAATCATAATAGAACTTCCTTAACCTGACTATTTCTTTCGCCGCAACAGACGCAACTATGTACTGGGCCTCCAAGGTGGAATCTGAAATGGAAAATAGCCTAACGCTTCTACAAATCATAGCTCCACCTCCAAGAGTAAACACATTTTTCAGAAGTAGACTTCCTATGATTAACATCAGTCTAAAATCTGAATCTGTGTAGCTTAACGAGTTCGAAGATCCACCCAAATATACTAACATATAGTCTCTAGTTTGTCTAAGATATCGACCGTTATCTAATGTTCATTTCTAAGGTTTCACTGGCACTTGCTCACCACTCCCATTGCATAGCAGATCTCCAGTCACAACACACAACATAGCATACTTTAGACTTCTAATTGCAAATGTAAGGAATTCGTTTCATCCTTTCTTTCTCTTTAGGAGTCTGTGGAGACTGCTGCTTAGAAAGATAAATTCCATGTCAAGATGCTAAACATCCTTTCTCAGAATTTGTTATAGAGTAACGCCCAAGAACCTCACCTAAGGCGGCTGCTTGAATTGAGCCAAAATCCAGTTCTTTCTATCCTCGATGATCTGGATACCAAGAACACGACTTGCTACAACAAAATCTGAAATTTTGTTTCCAGCCAGTTCTTTATGCCTGATTATTTATTGACATTATTTTCAATGAGTAAGATATCATCTACATAAATGATTAATAACACCACAGTGTCTTTTTCCCTGAGTTGGTTAAACACAAGGCTCAACTACATTTTGTTCAAAACCGTAGGTCTTAATATTTCCATTAAACCTTAAGTTTCAGGAGCGCGAAACTTGTTTAAGTCCATAGATTGACCCAACTTACCAACTTTCCTGTCCAACAACTTTAAAGCCTTCTAATTGATCCATGTTATTGTTGGGAATAGTGCCCTTAAAGCAATTATAGTTGACAAATGTTTTAAATGAAATAAATAATTGAATTGAATTGTAATATATATATAGACTATGTTCAATATTATGTTGATAATATCAAGAATATCATAAAATTACAAAGTTCATCTATGTGGTCTTAATCTCACATTGGTATGAGAGTATCGAGATTGAGATAATGAACTTAAAACAATTCGTAATAAAATAAAGTTATGGAATCTTTAGATTAATTACTGTTAGTATGGTTCGCTAGTATTATGAATACAAGTGATCTACATCTGGGTCACTAGTGTAGTAGGACACTTTAGTGCAGGTATTTTATATATAGTGATATATAGAAGTGGACCATATGTGATTTGTTAATACTTGTTTAAATACCGTTTCGTAGTATTAATCAAACGATGATCATATACACGATGATCTTAATTCAGAGGTTACTATGAACTCCTATATTTGTCATCTGATCCTTTGATTCACGCTTTAAGATTTGTCAGAATGGTCAGGCTAAGAACAATTGTTTTGGGGATTAAATGATATATATGGCTGGGGACATAGTTTAACAGTTATGGAATTGTTGACGCAATTTTTTGCCAGCAATGTATTAAGAAATTAAACAGGAGATTAGTGCTAGATTATAAACCGTAATGAACTAATAAACATTCACTCAAAAGCATAGAACTTTTATGTGGTTCAGTGGTTAAAATCCACCTAGTCCACGAGTTAATATTATTACTTTTCTCTCTCTATTTCTATAGAGTTTCGGTAATACTCCTAGTCCCCCCTTCCTATCCAATATTCCCAGTATTTATAAGGGAATTCCATGGATAGGTTTGGGTAACTGTGTAAATAAACCACGTAATTAAATAAGGTATATAATTAATACAAATTGTTCCCATTTTCATTGGGATATGATTTGATAACATAATAAATATACTCCTGCTTTCTCGGATAATAAATGACAGATATATGATACAGCTTGGTCATTAATGAGCGTATAAATAATCCCTGAATCTCCTGGAATCCTTTAGTATGCATTATGTCTAGGCTCTCATGAGCTTAATATCTCACCCGAGCTTGGGTTTAACAATTACCTAACTCCAAGCTCATAGTAACTTCAGAGCGCCCAAAGTTGGATTTGACCATTATGAGTCCCAAACTCGATTGTTACCTTGAGTGTAGGTTAGATGATAACCTGTATACCGTGTACGAACTAGATTGGATCTCGAGCTACTCACATCATTAATAACCAGATATTCTGCTTGGCTATTTTTCCACATATTTATCTGCCAGCTGTAGCCGAGCTGAGTAATTGAACTTGTGCTAATTTTAGGGACAACATTTTCCCTCCAAGCTCCTGCTCGTGCTTGATGTCGTCACATTCTGACATGCACAGTAGGGGCTTTTAGACTTCTGCCATATAAAATCGTGCATGCCCACTACTCAAGTACTGGACACGTGGCTTCCTGCAATTGGCGTTCGTTCAGGTTTCGAGGACTGAAATAACTGTCCTGTCAACTTTTTGCCTCCGTATGGTTCATTTAATCTTGGCCCTTGGATCTTGAACTAACCCAATTGGATGGCCTGGATTAATTTCCGTAGTTTACGTATAAATAGGATGATCAATCCTGAGACTTCACAACCTTTGCATTCAAAATATTTCATTTTAAAAAAAAACCCAAGCTTTCCTTTTTCTTCTCCAAAATCCCAAAAATCCTTCATCTCCTTTCAGACTTTCTGAAGCTTTCAAGGAGCTTCCTGTGGACATTTTGACATCCTCTTTGAATGAACATACACTCTGTAAGTATTTCAACATCTGGTTTGAATTTTTTTTTATTTTCCAGTGAGTTTTCACTTCGAATAATGGTTGTTGTTCAATATCGTTCAGGGTCTGAGTGCGAATAGGAAATAGGATTCGTTTTAGGCTAAATGAATGAGACCATACTTATTTAGAAATAAGATACTCATAAATCTGGGCAATTTTCTGGGTTATTCTGAGAAAAATCTAATGGAAAATCGATTTGAATACCTGTTTTGGGATGTAAATACCGAAGGGGTTTTAGATTTAATCCTAGGTAGAATAGAGGTTACGATTCCTTAGCCAGTCAGTTTTGCATTAAACTACTTTCAAAAGGAAAGTAGTGGGTTTGACGGTTCTGACACACGGATCCTGGAGTATCTGGGGATTTTAAGAAATTAAGGTGCGTGGCCTAGGATACCGCGTGGGACCACACATTGAGGCTAGGGCAAAGCTTAGCTCGTATAAAATTTCAAATTTCAAAAGTAAACCAATTAAACCTTTTCGTCTTCCGTACCTCTACAACCATAGCTAGAGACCATCTTAGGTCGCTGTAACGCCCCAAACTCCAGGGACCGTTACGGTGTGCCTTGTAAACAGTGCTAAACTCGCTAATCGAGTCATTTGGCCAAAATCGTGATCTAGGTATGATTAGCGGTTTAGGGATTAAATATTTTGGTTAGGGTGTAACGTTTCACTAGAACGTTTAATATATATACATTGGGTTCCCGAAAATAAAGTTTCAGAGTCTATTACAGAAAAATATTTACAACAGGCCGTTCTAAGCGGCAAAACAGGGTTCAACCCTAGTTCCACTTTAAACCTCGGCCGTGGCGGATGAGCAGCTGCATATGTACACGTCATCACCTAAGCTCTCCAACTCAAGGATGGTCCAGCTTCCTCTTGCCTTTACCTGCACCACGTATCACCCGTGAGCCGAAGCCCAGCAAGAAAACACAGTAAAGCATGGTATAATATCAACACGATCATAATAACCATTCAGGACTATCAGTCCAGGCAAATAGGTGACAACAGCCAAAAGTCACAATAATGAGCATCGCTCCCTCTAGCCATGTGACGATAGGGTCACCAGGGCTTAAATGATAAGTGATCCTTTCATAAGTTTGATTAGGACAGGTGCATGGTGAATGGTCACCAACATAACCTTCCTCCCGACTCTAGAGTCGTGCTATGGACAGCGTCCCCTAGCCATGTGACAACAGTCACCGGGGTCATATACCTTGGCTATAAACATTTGGTCATAGACCAGGCAAGCGCTTATAAGTTCTTCGACCCTAGGGTCGGTCTAGCATTAATGCCATAGAGCCATTCAATGCATGATTCTCGACTCTAGAGTCGGTCCCTGACTAGTCAGTGCCATACACAAGCAAGTCATGCCACCAAACATATACCACATGTTCAATATCCATAAACAAGGTATTTAGCATGCTTACTAAACCGATACCAGTACAATTAGGACCATGTACAACCACAGAGGCTCAAGCTCTGAACAATATCATACCCAGTATGCAAAGCATGTCCTAATCACATGTTTCTCATGCATCATATGCAATATATCCAGCAATCCAACATGCACCAATAACAGCCATGCATGTCACATTTAATAGTCAACCAACATGCATCAAGAATAGCCATGCATGTCATACATGATAATCAATCGACATGCATCAATAATAACCACGCATATCATACTCAATAATCAACCAACATGCATCATAATAGCCATGCATGTCACATATACACAGGGTGCAGTTTTCGTATCTCAAAGTCGAGCTAGAACGATTAAAAGAATGACCCTTGAGAACGATCAACTTTTAGTCCTTTAGCGGTCACCTTAAAAACGATTTTGAATCCCCTTAAATGTCTGAATCAAGTTCCCTAGCTCCCACCTTTGATCTCCTAGCTCAACTCCTCAATTTGGGCTCTCAAAATTCAAAGAAAAGTGAAGGGAGAAGCTTGTACGGGAAGAAAGGGAGAAGGAGAAAGATAGGCTCTGTTTTATTTTCATTCCACAGCCTTCTAAAATTCCCTTAGGCTGATATAAATCCTTAAGGTCAAAAGACCATAATGCCCTTAAGCCAAATAAACCCCTTTAAAGGCTTCCAAGGGTAAAACCGTCCTTTCCCGCCTATCTCGTTAATTATAATTAACGCTCTCCAATTCCCGCTATTCTCAATATTCCCAAATACAAATAAATCATATCCCATTACCCTTTAATTCCCGGTAATGCTCTAATAATTAAATTCACCCCGAGACTCACCCCGAGCCCCGAACTTAGACCCGTTATGACTAGACCGAACACTTACATCTCATGATCGTCTCATGTCGAATAGCTCGAACCAATCCACCTTATAATGTGGCTATATTAATTAATCACAACCATGCATCCAAAATATACAATTACGCCCACAGTGGCCAAATTACCCTCATAATTAACATATGAGCCCATATGCATGCATTCACCATCATATAATAATATAATTCACGTAAACATGCATATAATCATTAAATACTATAATAAATCAATTATAGCCCTCCCGGCCTCCTAATCAAGGTCCTAAACCTTATTAGGAAATTTGGGGCATTACAGTCGCCTACTAATTAGGTCGCTTTGTCATTATGCGATCTGAATCATGGCACCTCCTAAGAAGAATGTTGCGAGCTCATCTGCCCAAAACAAAATTAAAGGCAACCAGATCACCTCAGAATCTCACATCCCTCACTTTGGCCCTATGGTGGAGAGAGAGGTTGTCGTCGACCCCAACGCGTTTTTCGAGGCTGAGCATATAGTCTCACGGATAACGACTCAGGGGAAGGTGAACAAGATCCTGCTGAGTCACAATATCGACATGCGAGCTATTGGTCTCATTGCCTGACCTGCATTTGAGGGAGAATGGAGTTGCAGCTCCTTCCAAGAAAACTACAGTGCTTGGAGTGACAAGCACCTAAAGGCTGGTGCCTTCCTCCCATTGGACCAATATTTCGTAGATTTTATGAACTGCGTTAAATTGGCTCCTTTTCAGCTCCCCCCAAACTCATACAGGCTTTTGGCAGGGTTAAAATATTTGTTTATGAAGCACGAGTGGGAGGTCCCCACTCCAGCATACATCCTATATTTCTTCTGCCTTAAAGCCAGTCTTGACCAGAAAGGGCGAGGTGACGAATTTTACTATCTCACTCAGTTTCCAAACTCCACCTCCGTCATCAACCTTCCCAGCTACCCAAATGATTATAAAGATTTATTCTTTATGTCAAATGGGTTCAAGAACTGTGACCATCGATATTTCAACCGTCCTCGTAAGTCTTCTATCTTTGTGAATTCAACACGTGAGCTTTTATCATTTTCATTGTGAATTTTTTTTTATAGTCCTAACTGAGTTTGCTCCTCGTGCAGCTATATTCACGAGGACGGGATGATCTGAGACCCTCGGGGGTCAGTATGAGACTTTGTCTAGTCTTCCTCCCAGGGAAAAAGACTATCGCCAGATTGTGAACGATGCCACCATGGTGGCCTACAAATTAATCAGTAAGGGTCAGACATTAGCTTTGAGGACCTGAGCTCCACTTCCCGTCATCCTCGAGCTCCCCTTTTCTCAAGAGACCTTGCCAGCCAATGAGGTCATCAAGGAGGAAGAAGAAGTGGCACCATTGGTGCGAAAAGGCGAGCTCTTGAAGATGACCTAGGGCCTGATTCTAATCGAACTGTGTCCGGGGCAGCAGCTGGCCCCTCCAGCCAAGGTAACCCATACCTTTTCAGAGAATTAGATCTGGCTACTGCCAGCTATAGGCTAATCCGTTTTAACCCTAAACAGCTCGTTAACCAGCACCCTACCGATCCAGACCTAAATGTAACCCTTCTCCAATGTGTGGATCATTTGGTGGTATGCTATGATCATTGTTATCCCAAAGGAATCGTCGTAGTTGACAATACATTAAACTTTAGATCCACCATATTTGAAGAGTATAGGACAAATCGTAGGACTTGGCCTTCCCTGCTCCAGGGTGCATTTGCTCTGGGTTTTAGGCAGTACGTAGATGAGTCTAGCCCTGAGGAAGGACCTGAACCCCCTAGGATCCAGGAAATCATAGCTTTAGATTCCCCCTCCTCTCTGTTAATCCTAGAGTTGGAGGTTGTGCCTAGCCCAGTCAATACACCTGAGCTGATCGTAATAGGTTCCCCCCTAGCCTGGTGGGTAGGATTGTCGTTCTTTTTTCTTGAATTTATAATATTTTTTAAGCATTACTCCTATGAATTGAATCCTCTGTTCGCTCTTTTTTCAGGTGAAGAAATGGAGTGGCTGGGAGCTCCAAATTTAAGGGGTGCCTTCAGGGCCTGAGGGTCCGGAGCTGGTCCTATGGTAAAAAGGCCCAGGGTGGCAAAGAAGACCACCCCTAAGATGGGGGGTACCACAAAGTCCCGTCCTAAGGGTAAAGGTGCAAGCATTGCTCGGGAGCAGCCACCAAGAGAGCTCCCCCCAACTCCGGTAACAACTGTCACTGTCCAGCAAGCTCCTCCTCCTCCTCCTCCTCGACACATGCCTTCCTCACACCCTCAAGTGATTCAAACTGAGGCCCCCGTCCAACATGAGATTCCCCTCGTCCGGATACCGGTTGAGCCACACAATCTGGACAACATCTCTGAGGCTTTTCGGGGTATCATGTATGAGATGGCAAGTCACATGGTGGGCCATGCATACAAAGCTAGTGCCAGGGATCTAAGGGCCATAGAAGAGCATAGCCTGGAAGATATCCTCAAATTTGCTACGGGGATGAACCTCACCGTGAGTCCTTTTCCCACTTCTAACCTTTTTATTATGTTTTTTTGTTGACTTGCTTCGTTATTCTACAGTTTGTCTTGGCTCAATATTGAAGCATAGCTCATGTTAGAGCCAGGAACGAGGATCTCTGAGCTGCCTTAACTACTGCCCAAGAGAATGAGCAGGCTGCCGGAGCCGCTCTGAGTGTTGCACAAGAGAGTGAGCATGCTGCCAAAGTTGCTTTTATTTCTTCTCAAGAGGGCGAGCAATCTGCGAAGGCCACCCTGTCCACCTCTCAGGCTCAGGTCGTGGAGGCGAGTAGCCGTGCCGATCAGCTTCAGGTCGAGAACGACGAACTCAAAGCGAAGTTGATCGAGGCCGAGGCTAAGGCCAAGGAGGAAGCTACAATGTCCTAATCTCAAATGGAGGAGATGTTATACCATTGTTGGGCTTTTAACTAGGACAGGAACTTCTCTTTCATGCAGCTTGAGCTGTGGGACCCGTATCTTGCTAGATTCAAGATTTAGTTTTTGCAGGAATCCTCGGAGACTGGCGAGGCTTCCGGAGCTGCAGAGGGAGATGGTGAGGAGGTCACCTCGGTGGAGCGTGCTGACGGAGCTCAATGACTTTTTTATTATTTTTATTATTTTTTAAGTTCTTGTAACAATCCCTCGAGATCAAAACAATTGTCTTCGGGCTTAGTTCGAGGTTTTTTCTCCTCGAGATGACAACATATTTTTTATTTGAATATACACCCAACTTGTGATCTATTTGTCTTTCCCTTATTATTTTCTCATCTTTATGAATCCTTAGACTCTTGTACATTCAAAATCTTAGGGATGAACTTTTAGATCGAGATAGATTTTATTAATATCTTGGTTGTATCCAAGATTTTCTCACTTATTTGCATCATACCTGTTAAGAATTAGACCTTGGACCTGGTTATATCCAGGGTTTTTAATGAACTTAATAGTATTATACCTGTTAGGAATCAAGCCTCGGACCTGGTTATATCCAGGGTTTTTAATAATTTTTTAGACTTAGTTCGCGTTAGGTTTATTGAAAACTCGAGCTTTTTTTTTTTTAAAAAAAAAAAGTCGTTGAATAATCAATTTATCCAAGCTTCGAAGTTTTTAATTTTTATCCGAGTAAGCTTAATTTTCTCAAAAACTCACCTCAGTTATGTGCCCCCCAAGTAACCAGAACGTATAAACATTCCTGGTTGCTTTTACAATGTGAGTAAAACTAAGAAATAGTTATTTAATAATCCATTTGTTATTTAATTGAAAAGAGTTTTATAAATAAATCTTACATTGATGGTAATACTATTGATAACACTTTTTCAAATGGAGAGCATTCTAGGTCCATGGGACTATTTCCCCATTTAGTCGTGCTAGCTTAAAAGTTCCTTCGCGTAAGACCTCTATGATCTGGTACGGTCCTTCCCAGTTCGGGCCTAACACACCATCCTTGGGATCTTCATTTGACAAAAAGACCCTTTAGAGAACTAGATCGCCTAATTTGAGTCTGTGTCCCTTGACCTTTGAATTGAAATAATGAGTGATCTTTTGTTGATAATGGGCGAGCTGTAACTTCGACACCTCTTTTTTTTCTTCGATCAGATCAAAGGATCCATTAAGAAGCTCGTTGTTATGATCTTGATCAAATGTCCTATGCCTATGAGTAGTCACCATTGCCTCTATCGGAAGCATGGCCTTGCTTCCGAAGGTTAGGGAAAAGGGAGTATGTCCCGTGGAGGTTCTATGAGAAGTTCGGTAGGCCCAAAGTACTCGTGGGAGCTGCTCGGGCCATAATCCTCTGGCTTTATCCAACCTTTTATTCAGGCTCATCTTGAGGGTCTTATTTACAGCCTCGACCTGCCCATTGGCTTATTGGTATGCTACTGACGAGAAACTCTTTGTTATGTTGTATCTTTCACAAAAATCTGTGAAGAGATCACTATCGAACTGCGTCCCATTCTCTGCTACAATTTTTTTAGGGACTCTAAATTGACATATGATATTCTTCACCACAAAATCTAAGACTCTCTTTGAGGTGATGGTTGCCAGAGGTTCGGCCTCTACCCACTTCGTGAAGTAATCGATCGCCACTACCGCATATCGAACTCCTCCTTTTCCCATAGGTAGGGAACCTATCAGGTCAATTCCCCATGCTGAAAATGGCCAAGGGGATGAAATCATTGTTAGTTCGACTGGCGCAACTCGGGAACTATGGCGAAACGCTGGCATTTGTCGCACTTCTGAACATACGAGATCGAATCTTTCGTTAAAGTGGGCTAGAAATAGCCTTGTCTCAGTACCGTCAACACTAGGTTTTGTCCCCCAGCGTGATCTCCACAAAAACCTTCGTGTATTTCTTGTAAAATAGTGTTGGCTTCCTCGGGCAGAACACATCGTAGGAGGGGCAACGAATGACCTTGCCGATATAACATTCCATCAGCTATTACATACCGTAGAGCTTGATAAAGCAGTTTTCTCGCATCTTTTCAGTCATCAGGTAACTTTCCAATCGCGAGATTTTCCATTATAGGAGTCATGCAGGTCGGTCTTATGTCAATCATTCTGACCTCCATCATTTCTCCCGTGACACTTGGGCTTTCCAAGAATTCCACTGGCACTACATTCAATGTTTCAGCCTCTTTGGTGATAGCAAGTCGTGCCAGAACATCGACGTTAGAGTTCTGCTCGAGAGGTATCTGTTCAACAGAACTAAACTTAAATTTAGACTATTCCCCCTTTACCTTACCCAGGTAGTATGCCTCGAGCTTGATATTCTCTCGAATTCTGATTTACCACGAGTTAGGAATCACTATAGCATACTCTGCTTCAGCTCCTTTTCCATGATGGCTTTCGCCTTCAGCTCCTTTTCGACCCTCAGCCCTGCCAATAAGGCCTCATACTCTGCTTCGTTGTTGGATGCTTCAAATCCGAATCTAATAGTTGTATGGAACTGATTAGTGCTCAAAAATATCATTTTATTAGTCTTAAAAGTGTAAAATTAATTAAGTTTTAATTAATATTTTCATGGATTTATTGTCATATATTTTATATTTGAAAATATTAATTTTAATTTAATTTGTGTTTAATTTTCAAGAAATAAAATGATTTTGACACGAAGAAAAAAGAAAGAAGAAAGAAGAAAGAAAGAATTAAAATTAAAGAAATCATGAAGAAAATGGTATTTTTGAAGGTGACTTAGGCCCAAAAACAGAGCCCAGCCCAAAGCTTGCAGCAGCTGCCACGTGGCAGCAGACCATTTGTCTAGTCGAGCCACTTCAGCCGCGCCATCCAATCCGAAGCTGCCACCTGTCCCCTCGTCGCCAGGCTGCTCCCCACGCGCCCGGCATGCCTGCCAACGTGTCTGCTGCACTTGTCCCACTTTGCACCTATTTTGCAGCCATTTTTCCCACTATTTTGTACACGGTTCTACACGTTTTTGAGTCCTATTGACACTATAAATAGAGTACCAAATGGGGTAAAAATTAGATCAAATTGGGGAAGGAGAGTAGAGAGTATTGTTGGAGAGGAAAACACTTATTTTTTCCTATTTTTCTTTTACATTTTTGTGAGTGAAAACAATGCCTATTTTAGGCTAAATTCTCTTGTGGAAAGGCTAGACTGGAGTTCATGTTTAACATTATATTTTTAATATATTGATTCTTTATTTTTTTCTCCATTTCTATATATTTGTTACAATTAAATTTATTTTCTTCTAATTTTTATGCTAAATTTATTATTATCTTTTACATAAGTCTAGTCATGCTCTTCTTATGTAATTTAGGTTTTTAATTTAATTTTATTTAGGATATTTGTTATATTATATGCTTTTTACTGCATTCTACCATTGATATTTTGTCGCTCTAAAGTATATAATATGATAGGTTTTTAAAATTAGAAGTTAGTATAATTTAATTAAAGAACATATTTTAAGATGAGCTTTATTATATATATTTTCCAACTATAATTAATAGTGTAGAATTATAGTTGAGAAGAATGAATCAATTTTATTAAAATATATATATGTTTGCATGAATGAAACTTATGCCTTCCATATTTTCTTTCTGATTCTAATTCCTCAATTTTGTTTATTTAATGTTTATATTCTTTTTCAAAGTTACATCATTTCAAAGTTTATTATTTCTGATTTACTAATCTTCCTTTTTACTTGTATTTTACCTCTCTGTGGATACGACATAGCCCGATTAGTACTACGACCGCTTAGGAGTTATTGGGCGATATCAATTTTTGGCGCCGTTGCCGGGGAGGTAATTCTACAATTAAAGGTTTGCCTAGTAAATTAATTTTTTTTCTATATAAAAAAATAGTATAATTTTTAATTTCTCTTTTATTTTATTTTTCCTTAGTAATTTTTATTTTTATTTATTCATTATTTTTATTTTATTTTTAGGTTTAGAATTTTATTTTCTAGATTTAGGTTTTTTCCGAAAAAAGCATAAAATTTTAAATCATAAAATTATAAAAAAAAATCAAACAAAATATTGAGAACATTTGTGTAATTTTGGAAATTAGTAAAAACCAAACTTGTTCTGTCTTAGAAAAATTGGTTCTTAAATAAGGTCTGTGTTAGCGTTACCCTCCAATCTTTTCTAAGAACCTCGGGGAGTTCTAGAAAAGCTCTTGGGCCTAAAGTGGTACCTTGGCAGCCTTCCCAATTGGCCTGGGAACATTTTTGGTGTATACTTATTACATTATTACACATTTGCGCTTATAATACTTACAAAAAAAAATATTTATGCCACGAAACAGAGACGCACTAGGGAGATTTGTGAGACAACAAGTAGAAACTTTAGAAAACTCTCCTAGTTCGTCGTTTTCTTCCATTCGTTCAAACACTCCCGATTCACTGAGACTTCCTGAACCACCCACGATGGCTCATCAAGACAAAGTCCAACCAAGAACGCTACAGGATTATTTACATCCTACGCGTCCAGCCACACCTTCATGCATAATGTATCCCAACAATATGCCAAATTTCGATTTCAAACCCGGCATGATTAACCTCTTACCAACCTTCCATGGGTTGGAAAATGAGAGTCCGTACGTGCATATACGGGAATTCGAAGAGGTGGTGGCTACATTCAACAACCGAGCTGATGTCACCAACATTGTGAGATTGAAATTCTTTCCTTTCTCACTCAAAGACAAAGCAAAAAGCTGGTTGTATTCCTTAAGGCCTAGATCTATCGGAACATGGGACGAAATGACAAAAGCATTCTTTGCAAAATATTTCCCGCCCCATAAGACTAGCAGCCTTAAGAGGCAAATCTCTACCTTCATCCATAAAGACCATGAAACTTTCCATCAGGTATGGGAGAGGTTTAGAGATTTGATAAATCAATGCCCACATAATGGATACGAAAGCTGGCATCTGATCAGTTATTTCTATGACGGTCTCACAACCGGACAAAGACAATTCGTACAAATGATGTGCAATGGAGAATTCCTTCAAAAAGATCCCGATGAAGCTTTCGAGTACCTCGCCGATCTTGCTGAAAAGTCCTACACATGGAATGGACCGAGTCCCATGGACAAGCCACGATCAACTGGAATCTACCAATTAAGGGAAGATGACAACGTCAAAAGCCAAATTGAATCATTGAGACAACAATTCGAGGCTTTCAAATCTCAAGAAGGTAGAGGAATCCACATGGCTGCAAAGGTAGAGACACGAGATCCATGCTTCATCTGTGGAGGGACGAAACATCAACCGCATGAGTGCCCAACTCTTGGTGAGCTAAGAGGAGGAAATGAGGAGCAATGCAATGCTTTAGGGGATTACAAGAAGCCTTATAACCCTTTCTCAAACACTTACAATCCCGGTTGGCGCAACCATCCAAATTTCAGCTAGAAGGATTCAAACCTGAGCAGCAATAACCACCAAAATCATACATTGCTCCTCAAAATAACATGCAGTCAAGTAATTCTCTTGAGAATACTTTGCAAATGCTTGCGCAAACTTAGATAGCCTCAACTCAAGAGCTCAAATCTTGTTTCACACAAATGGTAGAGGAAATGAAGGACATGAAAATCCAAATGACAAAGCTAAACACTAATTTGGTGATTCAAGAGCATGGGAGACTTCCCGCTCAACCTCTAATCCATCAAAAAGGGCAACACATGGCACAAACCTCCTCCTCTACAGATACAAATTTCAAAGAGGTTAATGCCATCTCTACTCAAAGTGGTCAAAGTACGGTTTCACCGTTAACTAAGACAACGGGTACGTCAATGCCCGCTCCAGATGATGATGTGCCAATAAGCATTTCAGTAAAGGCACCCTTACCTCAAGCTTTGAAATCCACTGGAAAGGTATTGGAAAATCATGGTGAAATCCTAGACCTTTTAACACAAGTGAAGATCTACTTGCCATTGTTGCATGTGATCAAACAAGTGCCGGCTTATGCCAAGGTAATCAAGGATTTGTGCACCGTTAATAGAAAGCATCATGTCAAGAAAGCTGCATTCTTGGCAGAACAAGCTAGCGCGGTAATTGACTGCAAAACACCGCCTAAGTACAAAGATCCTAGTTGTCCCACCATCTCATGTCAAATTGGGGAACAGGAATTTTGTCAAGCACTTCTAGACTTAGGAGCAAGTGTAAATCTCATGCCATATTCAATATACTTGCAATTAGGTCTAGGAGAACTCAAGCCCACATCCATTGTGCTACAATTGGCCGATCGATCAGTTAAGAAACCTCAGGGAATAGTAGAAGACATTTTGATTCAAATTGAAAAATTCTATTACCATGTTGATTTTCTCATCTTGGACACTCAATCTGAAGTGAGTATAGAGTCCAAAATTCCCATAATTCTCGGTAGACCTTTCCTCGCAACAGCAAATGCACTCATTAACTGTAGGAATGGTCTCATGAAAATCTCTTTTGGGAACATGACTCTAGAAGTGAATGTTTTCCACATCGGCAAACAACCACCCGACAACGATGAGTGTTTCCAATCCTATCTGATCGATACACTTATTTCGGAAGAGGTCGAATCGAAATACACATCTAGTCATTTTAATCAACTTTTCCAAATTTCAGAAAGTTCTGAGCCCGATGAGTCTACCATCAACCCTGAAATCGTCAAACACTCACAGGCTAAAAGAACCATGTTTTGGAATCCAATCTTTGAGGAACTCCCTCAAGATCGAGAAACACCAAAACCATCTATTGAACAAGCTCCTCAACCAAAGTTGGCACAACTTCCCGAGGGTCTTAAGAATGTTTTCCTAGCAGCTGACAACACTTTTCCTATCATAATATCTTCCAAGATCAATGCCACACAAGAGCGCCAACTCATCAATGTGTTGCAAGAACAAAGAGATGCATTAGGATGGGCGATAACTGACATCAAAGGTATTAGTCCTTTAATTTGCTCCCATCACATTCAATTGGAAGACGGGGCTATACCGCGTCGTGACCCTCAAAGAAGATTGAATCCAACGATGAAGGAAGTAGTAAAGACTGAAGTCTTGAAACTTTTGGATTCTGGCATAATCTATCTTGTTGCTGACAGTAAATGGGTCAGCCTAACTCAGGTTGTTCCCAAGAAATCTGGGGTAACAATGGTACAAAATGAAAAAGCGGAACTTGTTCCTACCAAGGTCACAACTGGGTGGTGCATGTGCATTGATTATAGAAAGTTAAATGCAGCCACCCGCAAAGACCATTTTCCACTTCCATTCATCGATCAAATATTGGAATGTGCGGCAGGTCATCCTTTCTATAGTTTTCTCGATGGTTATTCAGGGTATTACCAAATCGAGATTGCCTTAGAAGATCAAGATAAGACCACATTCACTTGTCCTTTTGGTACTTTTGCCTTTCGGCGCATGCCATTTGGCCTGTGCAATGCTCCAGCCACTTTCCAGCGATGCATGATGAGCATATTTAGTTATATGATCGAGAAATGTATGGAAGTATTCATGGATGATTTGACAGTCTTTGGAGATTCCTTTGAATCAAGCCTTCTCAATTTAGAGTCTGTGCTTAAACAGTGCAAAGAGAAAGGCTTGGTACTCAACTGGGAAAAGTGTCATTTCATGGTGCCATCAGGCATAGTCTTGGGGCATGTCGTGTCGGAACGAGGAATTGAGGTTGATCAATCAAAGATTGAACTCATATCAAAGCTGCCCACCCCCAAGATTGTTAAAGACATTCGATCTTTTCTTGGGCATGCATGATTCTATTGGAGGTTCATAAAAAAAATTTCGACAACTGCTCGCCCTTTGTCAAACCTCCTAGCAAAAGATGTTGTGTTCAGTTGGACACCTGAGTGTGAGGAATCTTTCTGAATGCTCGTTGCAAAACTCACTTCCGCCCCTATCATTCAGCCACCAGATTGGAACTTACTGTTCGAAGTCATGTGTGATGCTAGCAATTATGCCCTAGGGGCCGTCTTAGGTCAAAGAAGGGAAGGGAAGCCCTTCGTTGTCTATTACGCAAGTAGAACTCTTAACCGTGCTCAAATGAACTATTCTACCACTGAAAAAGAGTTACTTGCTGTAGTATTCACACTTGACAAGTTTCGTTCCTACCTGATTGGTTCACCTATCACAGTCTTTACGGACCATTCCGCCTTAAAATACCTCCTTTCCAAAAAGGATGCTATGGCGCGTTTAATTAGGTGGATCCTTCTGTTACAGGAATTTGATCTGACTATAAAAGACAAGAAAGGAGTTGAAAACGTGGTAGCGGACCACTTATCTCATCCTGAATTTTCTGATTCCGCTGATGGCCTAGCCATTCGAGATGACTTCCCTGATGAACATCTCTTTGCAGTCACTGAGTTGCCATGGTACGCTCATATTGTTAATTACTTAGTGACTGGCAAACTTCCAACTGCATGGAGTGCACAAGATAAACGTAAATTTTTGGTCGAGGTTCGTAAATTCTATTGGGACGACCCATATCTTTTCAAGTATTGCCCCGACCAAATTATGAGATGTTGCATTCCAGATGATGAAATTTTTAGTGTTCTGAACTTTTGTCATAATGAAGCTTATGGTGGTCATTTTTCTATGAAAAAGACTGCTGCAAAAATCTTACAGTGTGGTCTTTATTGGCCCACTTTGTTCAAAGACACTAACAATTTCTGTAGATCATGTGAAAGGTGTCAGAAATTAGGTGCCCTGTCCCAACGACATATGATGCCATTAAACCTAATTCTTGTAATAGAAATATTCGATTGTTGGGGGATAGAATTTATGGGACCATTTCCACCTTCTTCTGGCTACCTTTACATTCTCCTCGCCATAGACTATGTCTCAAAATGGGTGGAAGCTGTGCCTTGTCGAAATAATGATAACACAACTATTGTGAAATTCTTAAAGGAAAATGTGTTATCTAGGTTTGGCACACCTCAGGCTATCATAAGTGATCAAGGCACCCATTTTTGCAACTATTCTTTCGAGACCTTAATGGAAAAATATGGTGTAATTCATAAGGTTGCATTCCTTATCACCCACAGACAAATTTCCAAGCTGAGTTAGCCAATCGAGAAATTAAGCAAATCTTAGAAAAGACGGTTAATCCTGACCGCAAAGATTGGTCCTCACGACTTCTCGATGCTCTTTGGGCATACCACACTGCTTACAAAACTCAACTCGGTATGTCTCCTTATAGGCTAGTCTATGGTAAAGCCTGCCACCTTCCTGTTGAGCTGGAACACAAAGCTTATTGGGCAGTTAAAAGCTAAAATGAAAGCGACCCATGACAAGCAGATCCTAAGAAAAGAATTTGAGCCAAACCAACGAGTGCATCTTTATGACTCTCGTCTGCATATCCACCCTGGCAAGCTGAGTTCAAGGTGGACTGGCCCATATGTTGTGAAAACCATCTTTCCCAACGGTGCTGTTGAGGTCATAGACCCAACTGATGGGAGAGAATTCAAAGTAAATGGCCAACGACTGAAACACTACATAGAGAGGGTGACCCAGCCTAAAGAAGTCACTCTCGTGGAACCGGTTTACCAAGTCTGAGTAGTGTTCCAAATTGTTTGTACATAGGTTTGTTTTCTGTTTATTTCCCTTTTGTCATTTTATTTTATTTGTTATCATTTTTTCAGTTTTTCATGTTTTAGAGAATCAATATTCGCTCTACCACTCGACGCTCACTATTCAGGTGTTCTCTTTCCCTGCTCTTTTACATTTATTATCTTTTGAGACATTGAGGACACTGTCAGATTTTGGTTGGGGGTGGTGAGCATATTCATGCACGTTCATGTTGATTTTTTGTCATATTAATATTTTCACGGTCAAATTTTTTAATAATTACTTATTTATTTTTGCAAAATGTTACTTTTGAGTCAATTTTTGTTATCTGTATTACTAAGAATTTCTCTAGAGTTACCTAATGCACATGCCAAACATTGTGGTAAGATGGTTGTTAGCACATATTTGCTTAGAAATTTTCCACGTTTAAGAATCCATTCTTTTCTGTGAGAGGTGAGACTTGAGAAAACAACTTTTAAATTTTTATTGATTCTTATAAATGGTTATAATTATTTGGACAAGGTATTGTGGTATGAATGGATGATGTTTTAGGGATAATATTTTCTATAGACAAATCTTATTAGAGAGCCTTATATTATGTTCTTCATAAAAAAAAGACGAAAAAAAGAAGAAAAAAAATAGAAAAAAAAAAGAAAAAAAAGAGAAAAAGAAAAACACAAGAGCAATAGTTATATCATTTACAATTATGTTGTCTCTTGTGTAAAAAAAAAAGTGTTTATTAATTTCATGTTTTATTTTATGGCTCTTAGAAAAAATGTAAAGATTGTCTATTTAACTTATAATTCCCGAAAAACTGGTTTTGTGGTACTCTTTATGGTGGTTGTCCAAATAGTTTATTTCCTATTTTCGTTTCAATAATTATTTAAGAGATTGTCCTCAATATATACCCATTTGATGAGTGCTTACTTCTTTTCCAACTCCATGAGAGAAAGCCTTAAACTTTAAATATTTTCAATTACATGAGAGGTTAATGGAGTTGAGACTTTTTACTTGGCATAATTTCAAAGGCTTTATGTGCTATGGTTTGCGGTAAGAAAGTTCAAGTTTGGTACACACACTCACAACTCTAGATTTATTCGAAGTAATTTTGATAACTCTTGTTGACTTGTTACTAACATTTTGTGTCAATACTTAAGTTCTTTTATAAATTTTGACCGGAAATATATCATGTTGACATCTATTATTTCGCTTGAATTGCTAGAGACTAGCAATAAGCTGGTTGGGGGTTGTGATTAGTGCTCAAAAATATCATTTTATTAGTCTTAAAAGTGTAAAATTAATTAAGTTTTAATTAATATTTTCATGGATTTATTGTCATATATTTTATATTTGAAAATATTAATTTTAATTTAATTTGTGTTTAATTTTCAGGAAATAAAATGATTTTGACACAAAGAAAGAAGAAAGAAGAAAGAAAGAATTAAAATTAAAGTAATCATGAAGAAAATTGTATTTTTGAAGGTGACTTAGGCCCAAAAACAGAGCCCAGCCCAAAGCTTGCAGCAGCTGCCACATGGCAGCAGGCCATTTGTCTAGTCAAGCCACTCCAGCTGCGCCATCCAATCCAAAGCTGCCACCTGTCCCCTCGTCGCCAGGCTGCTCCCCACGCGCTCAGCATGCCTGCCAACGTGTCTGCTGCACTTGTCCCACTTTGCACCTATTTTGCAGCCATTTTTCCCACTATTTTGTACACGGTTCTACATGTTTTTGAGTCCTATTTCCACTATAAATATAGTACCAAATGGGGTATAAATTGGATCAGATTAGGGAAGGAGAGTAGAGAGTATTGTTGGAGAGAAAAACACTTATTTTTTCCTATTTTTCTTTTACATTTTTGTGAGTGAAAACAATGCCTATTTTAGGCTAAATTCTCTTGTGGAAAGGCTAGACTGGAGTTCATGTTTAACATTATATTTTTAATATATTGATTCTTTATTTTGTTCTTCATTTCTATTTATTTGTTACAATTAAATTTATTTTCTTCTAATTTTTATTCTAAATTTATTATTATCTTTTACATAAGTCTAGTCATGCTCTTCTTATGTAATTTAGGTTTTTAATTTAATTTAATTTAGGATATTTGTTATATTATATGCTTTTTACTGCATTCTGCCATTGGTATTTTGTCGCTCTATAGTATATAATATGATAGGTTTTTAAAATTAGAAGTTAGTATAATTTAATTAAAGAACATATTTTAAGGTGAGCTTTATTATATATATTTTCCAACTATAATTAATAGTGTAGAATTATAGTTGAGAAGAATGAATCAATTTTATTAAAATATATATATATATATATATGTTTGCATGAATGAAACTTATGCCTTCCATATTTTCTTTCTGATACTAATTCCTCAATTTTGTTTATTTAATGTTTATATTCTTTTTCAAAGTTACATCATTTCAAAGTTTATTATTTCCGATTTACTAATCTTCATTTTTACTTGTATTTTACCTCTCTGTGGATACGACATAGCCCGATTACTACTGCGACCGCTTAGGAGTTATTGGGCGATATCAGGAACCGATGTCCTTCAAGTGAGATTAAGATTATTCCAACTCCTGATTCGTTTTTGTTTGATGATCCATCAACGAAGATTTTCCATAATTCCTGCACTGGCTCCCTCATGAACTCGTCCTGAAAACCAGTGCACTCAGCCATAAAATTAGCAATGGCTTGGCTCTTGATTGTCGTTCGTGGCATGTATAATATCTCAAACTAGCTAAGTTCGATGACCCATTTTAAGAGACGTCCCAACGTTTCAGGTTTTTGCAATACCTGCCTTAAAGGTTGGTCGGTTAAGACGTTGATAGAATGAGATTGGAAATATGGCCGGAGCTTTCTAGAAGCCAAAATTAAACAAAATGCCAGCTTCTCTATCAGTGGATACCGTGATTCAGCTCTGAGAAGCCTCTTGCTTGCATAATATACTAGTTTCTACATACGGTCTTCTTCTTGAACTAACACGGCAATAACTACATTTTCTATCACGACCAAGTAAATAAACAGAGACTCTCTAGACGTTGGTTTAGATAGTACATGGGGTTCAGCTAGATGCGTTTTCAGATCTTGGAATGCCTGTTCGCATTCTTCAGTCCACTCAAATTTCTTATTTCCTCTGAGCAAGTTGTAGAATGGCATATACTTGTTAGTGTATTTTGAAATGAAGCGATTTAAAGCTGCCACCCTTCCTGTTAGGCTTTGAAATTCCTTACGCGACATGGGTGAAGGCATGCCTAACAATGATTTGATTTTTTTTCAGGATTCGTCTCTATCCCCCTTGTGTTCACTATGAGCCCAAGAAATTTCCCAGATGCCATTGCGAAAGTGCATTTCTAGGGATTCAACTTCATGTCATATTTGCTCAAGATTTCAAAACATTCTTCCAAGCGTTGGTATGTAGCCCCGCCATTTTTTAATCTGAATGGCATAACTTTGTAACAATATATGTTATGCTCGGTCATGAAACTGGTATGCTCTTGGTCTGCAAGGTTCATCGTGATATGGTTATATCCAGAGTACGCGTCCATGAAAGACATGAGCTCGTGACCTGTCGTGGTGTCTACCAACAGGTCAATCCTTGGCAGTGGGAAACAGTCCTTGGGACAAGCCTTGTTTAGGTCAAATAAGTCGGTACATGTTCTCCATTTCCCATTTGGCTTCGGGAACAGCACAGGATTGGCAACCAAGATTGGGTATTTTGCTTACATGATAAACCCGCATTTTAGTAATTGAGCTACTTGTTCCTTTAAAGCTTCAGCTCGTACTGTTCCCAAAAGCCTTCGTTTTTGAGATTTTGCAGGCACGTTCTTGTCCAAGTTTAATGTGTGGATTATTATACTTGGACTAATTCCCACCATATCCTCATGCGACCAGGCGAAAACATCCAAGTTCTTCTGTAAAAAATCGACTAGCTCATTCTTTCTTTTGTCTTCAAGATTTTTTTCCAATTTTTTCAACTCTTGAAGCTTCTTTGAGGTCGATGTTTACTTCCTCGAGCTCTTCTATGCATTTGAGCTCTGACCTATCTTCACCTATCCACGGATCAATGTCGTCACATTGGGCGACCTCACCAACTTCTTCTTAAGGTTCTTTTGTCCCACGAGTGACTTCTATTTCTTGGGACTCCTTACCTCCCTCACTTATGACCATCGCATGGTGCCCTTGTTGTGACTTTCCCTTCATAAAAATGCTATAGCATGCTCTGGCAATGAGCTGATCTCCTCTGACTCTGCATATCCCCGAAGCTGAGGGGAATTTCATTGCCAAGTGTCGGATCGATGTTATGGCTTCGAATGCCATCAGCGCGGGTCAGCCCAAGATTGCATTGTATGCGGCTGGACAATCGATTACAACGAACTCAAGTATTTTGGAGACAGTTCGCGACTCTTCTCCCAATGTCACCACTAGTCTGATATTCCCTATGGCTGTTGTTCCTTCGCCCGAGGTCGCCTTCAAATCAGATACGAAAAGTCCATTTTTTCCAAGGTGGACCTGAAAAGTAAATTTGCAGAGCTTCAGTTATCCACCAGTACTCTTCGAACCCTTTAGTTGGCAAGCTGCACAGTTACCACTAGTGGATCATTGTGTGGGAATAGGACGTGCCTAGAATCCTCTTCCGTGAAAATGATTGGTTGTTTTTCCAATCGCTGTTGTTTTGATAACTGCTGCTTCAGGGCGAACTCTACTCCGTTATGAGCCTTCAACTTATTGATGTACCTCTTTTGGGCCCACTACTCGTGCTCGCCATATGAGGTCCTCTAGCAATAGTGGTTATATCTCTTCCTACTATTGGAGGAGGATCGACCTGATTCGCCCGAGCTCCAAATTGGCCTATTGGAGCCTCTGGGATTGACTGAGAGTTTTTCCCGGCAGGTTGATTGGGAACTACACGATTTTAGGCGTATTGGGCCAATGGTACAACTCGAATGAGAGTCTCAATTTCATCCTTCAGCTGCCGACAATCATCAGTGTTATGACCGATGTCATTGTGGAATCGACAAAATTTTAAAGGATCTCTCTTCGCCCTCTGGTTTCTTAAAGGTTCTGGCTTCTTCCATGGGAGGCAATCAGAATTAGCCAGAAAGATACGCTCTTGGGTATCTGTTAAGTCAGTATAGGTAGCGTAAATAGGCTTGAACTTCTCCACGAACTTGTTTTTCTTCATCCCGCTCTGGTCGCCCTCACCATTCCCCTTCCTTTTGTTATTCCCCCTTGGTTATTCCGAGTAACGGCTTGAGTCGTAGCTGCAACATCCATTACCGCTCCAACGGGTTGGGCAGGGGTCTGGCTGGTTCCTCCGATGGAAGCTCATGCCTCCTCCAGATTTATCCATTCCTAAGCTCAGGGCAGAAATTCATATACGCTTTTAACTCAGTTTCTTTGGAGTTCTTGCCACAGTTTTCCCCCGATGAGGATTCCCGTTCTCATTGCCATAAGCTTGGAGTTGTCATCAACATCCCTAGCTTGTGCAACAACATTGGCGAATCTGCTCAGGTATGCTTTCAATGTCTCGCTAGGTTGTTTCTTTACGTTGGTCAATGAATCGGCTTCAACTCGAGTGGCCTGCGAAGCTCGAAATTCTTTTTTAAACTCGGAGGAGAATTTCTTCCACGAGCTTATCGAATGCCTCTTGTATTGTTTTAAGCACTTTCTGACAGGCCCGGCCAGAGTTGCAGGGAACAAGATACACCTTAGATTGAGCCCGACATTATGGGCCATCATCATAGTGTTAAACATTCTGAGGTGATCAGACGGATCTCCATCTCCATCAACCTTCGACATGTGCGGCATCCTAAAGCCTAAGGATATATTGCCGCTGCAATGTTTGGAGCAAAAGGTTCGAGCTCCTCATCTGAGTCGCAATCGTCCTTTTCCTTCCCAGACAAGAGTCTTTTCATTTGCTATTCAATTAGAGCCAGTCTTTCAAGGGTTTGGTCCCTAGTTCCTAGGTTAGCTGGGGGCTGCAATGTTAGCTATATACGTTTGACGGCTTATTGTCCCACCAAGTTCAAGCTTGGTTATGTGGGACAATCCCATTGTCGTGTACAATGGACAGACCTCCCTCGTGCCGATTATAGCTAACATTCTCATCCCGAGTTGGATACCTTCTCTGTGAGTTCAAATGATCGTGCAGGTCAGGATGTGGATCATATCGAGGACTTTGTGCTGAACTCAAATGATTTCTCAGGTCACTCTCGAATCTGCCTCCATGCTGGCTCTCCGTCCAATAACCTCCGTTTGTGAAACTTATAAGTCGCAGTTGAGATCGAGGACCTGGGTTCTCAACACGCGTTCATGGGGCATACATATTTGTGGATGGGTGAGGATTTCTCCTACTGTTCCCATGAGCTAGAACATCTCAATGAGGATGAGGTGGTGATGGATGTCTTACAGGTGACAGAGGATGCCTTATGGGCGAGGCTATCCTTGTTCCATCAGGACGGACTAAATTAGCCTACCTTGGTTCTACTCCAATGTCCCTAGTTCTCTGTGCCTGGGGCTCTGATCGTGGCATAGAGGTATTTGTTGGAGCATTGTGTCTTCGTGAGATTTTCCCAGCCCTTCCTCGCAGATTGTTATGGGTATTTATGGGAATCTGTGAAGAAGGCATATAGCTTGAGGTCGCAGTCCTGATTGGCCGACTGACATGTTGATGACCCATGTGATGATCAGTAGGCCGAGCATTCTGGTGATTTCACCCTGAAGGCATAGAACTTGGAGTGGTAGTTATGACAGATCGACTCGATTTGGATCAGTTATTCCTGTGGGACTTATGAGACCCACTTTGCCTCTTTCCGACATTAACGTCGGCTGCAAGAGGGGGTAATCGAGCCAAGACCTCCTCAATTTTCCTGTTTTCCCTAGTGAGATGGCTCCTTAAATGGGCGTTTTCCATCTCGACGACAGTCAGATATCTTGGGTTAGGATTTGGTGATAGTGACGCTAAACTCCTAGTATTGTCTTGACCCGTCGGTTATTTTCCCAGACGTTGCTGAACATCCGGGCCCCTTTCATTGGGAACAGAGGCATGATGGGCCTCCTGCCCACCAGGTTGTTCTGTCTCATTATCATGCATTAAGCGAGTGAACACCATGATGAAAAACGACTGAAACTTGTGAGGCACTAATTTACTTTCAATGAAAGCACCAATCTGTTGATGCGGTTTTTCACCAACAGTGTATTAAGAAATTGAACAGGTAGATTAGTCCTAGATTATAAACCGTAATGAACTAATAAACATTCACTCAAAAGCATAGAACTTTTACGTGGTTCAATGGTTAAAATCCACCTAGTCCACGAGTCAATATTATTACTTTTCTCTCTCTATTTCTGCAGAGTTTCGGTAATACTCTTAGTCCCCCCCCCCCTTCCTGTCCAATATTCCCAGTATTTGTAGGGGAATTCAATGGATAGGTTTGGGTAACTGTGTAAATAAACTGCGTAATTAAATAAGGTATATAATTAATACATATTGTTCCTATTTTCGTTGGGATATGATTTGATAACATAATAAATATACTCCTGCTATCTCTGATAATAAATGACAGATATATGATACAGCTTGGCCATTAATGAGCGTATAAATAATCCCTGAATCTCTTGGAATCCTTTAGTATGCGTTATGTCTAGGTTCTCATGACCTAAATATCACACCCGAGCACGAGTTTAACAATTACCTGACTCCGAGCTCGTAGTAACTTCAGAGCACCCAAAGTTGGATCTGACCATTATGAGTCCCGAACTCGATTATTACCTTGAGTGTAGGTCAGATGATAACATGTATATTGTGTACGAATTGGATTGGATCTCGAGCTACTCACATCATTAATAACTAGATATTCCACTTGGCTATTTTTCCACATATTTATCTGCTAGCTGTACTTGAGCTGAGTAATTGAACTCATGCTAATTTTAGGGTACAACAGGAATCTATACTTTCTTATATATTGAATAATGGTTCCCTATTAGGTTGACTTTTGGAACTGAAAAGGTTATGAGCGCTCATGTCGCAAACTTGTTGTGACACAACCTTCACTAGTAAAGTCAATGATAGACTAGGAACTAGATATAGTTAAAAGGGTTAAATGATAATTTTATTCTCTTTTAATTATGAACCATTAATAGATGATTAACGTTATATGTAATAATTATATCAATGGACACTTTATTCCTTAATAAAGTACTCTGTAAATATATGTCAATAATTATCAAGAGTTCAATCTCATATTTATAGTGGAGTAATCATGAGACTAATAAATATGATTATTTAATTAAAGAGCTTTGATTAATAATCTAATATTTATTGGAGCTTGATATTATAGGTCCATAGGTGCAACGACCCAAATTCACTAATAAGGCTTAAGGGCCTTGATTAGTGTGCCTGGAGGGCATATTGGGATTTATGTGTGACTTTATTGAGTAAAATGCATGGTTATGATTTAAAGCATGTTATATGACTATTTGACTATTTGAGATGCATGACTATGTGTATTAGTATGCATGTAGGCCCTGATTGTGTTAGAATGGCATAATTGTAATTTTGGCCATTTTGGGCATAACTGTATTGATATGTGCTGATTGTCGAGACCACATTGTTATGTGGATGTATCTGTGATTTGTGACTCGAGACGATCCTAGAGAGCAGACTAGCGGAAAATTCAAGGCGGGGATTTATACCCGGCTCGGGGCGAGCCTGGGGTATAAATAGGAATCTGATGAGTATATTGGGGTCTATTTTGATATCGAGGAATATTATTTGGTGATTTATCAGGTATTGGGAAGCAACGGGAAAATATTAGAGACACTTGAGGAATTAGCGGGAATTGGATAAAATGACTAAAATGGCCCTACGTGGACAAAAAGGTTTAGAATTAGTAGGGAGGGCATTTTGGTCAATTGGCTTCTTAGAGATAAGTTTATTGGGGATTTATATACTTAGTGGGATTGTTAGAGAGAGTGAGAAGGCTGTGGAAAAGGAAGAAAAAGGAAGAAAAAGAAAAGAGAGAAAAACAGAGGGGTTTTGTTTCAAAAGGAACGGTTTATGGTTCTCCCACCATTTCTCTTCAAATTTCTTAGAGCAAAGCTCAGTGGAGAGCTAGGATAGGCTGAGCATCAAGGATCCTAAGCTAGACTTGAAGATTTGGCAAGGGATTAGCAAGAACACATCAACTTTTTAGGTAAGTTTTTAGGGTTTTCAGTTTTTGGGTTATTTTAAAGGGATTTTGACCTAGGGTTCGGGGTTCAATTCCACCATCTTGTTTTGTGGATCTAGGACTTCCCGGGGGGCTCGGGATTGGTCCCGAGGCTAGGTTTTCGAACTTGAGGTTCGGTGATACTTTGACCTATGGCTGTGTTTAGGTGTGCGCTAGGGCTCGAGTGGGATCGTGCTTAAGGAGTCAAGTGATGAAAGCTATCAAATTGACAGGTAAGAAAACTATAGCACCCGTAGGACAAGGCATGGGCCCATAGTGTGATTGCAGGGCACAACCCTATATTGCATTACATGTTAGGATGAAGACTTAATCGAATTGATATCAGGGCACGACCCTATATTGCATTACATGTTAGGGTGCAGACTTAATTGAATTGATATATGTTTGAATGTTATTTGAGTTATGCTATTTGTGATTATAGTAAGAATGAATGGCAAAGGAGCCGGGAACGGCAAAAGAGCCGAAACGGCAAGGAGCCGAGAACGGCAAGGGAGCCGAGAACAGCGAAAGGCTGAGAACGGCAGTGGGGCCGGAAGTAACACTTAGCACGTGAAGTGCTTGTAGACAGGGTGGGACCCCAATGGATACAGGGGATATCCTTACGGTGAGGACCGAGACCCCAGGCTTAGGTAATGCCTCTGGGACGACATGGCCGTGTTTGTTTAGTTTGATGGAATACTCATTTATCTGTGGATAATCTGATATGTTAACTATATAATCCACATATGTTATATACTGTATGAGTTTTCTTGCTGGGCTTCGGCTCACGAGTGCTCTGTGTTGCAGGTAAGGGCAAAGATTGAGTCAACCAGCCATGAGTACGGAGAGCGTGAAGCGACGCGTACATGTTTGGCCTGCCCGACTGCTTTGGTTGGGGGTTTATTTGAGAAATGGCTGTAATAATCTGTGATTTTAATAATTAATCGACTGTAAACTTATTTTAAGTTGTAAATAGTTTTCAAACCTTATTTTGGGATCCCAAATGTTAAATACTAGAAGTTTTCAATGAAACAACTCATTTTTAAAGATTACAGCCTTAACTTTTGCTTAGTCACACTTTTGTTTTAAAAACCTTGGTTAGCGAGTTCATTGCACATTTTTCGTTTTAAAACTCACTTAGTAACGACTCTAAGGAAGTAGGGCATTACAATAGGTCCCCAGGGTGCTCTATCAACACCATATATATCAAGGTAAGAGTTGATACAAAGGTAAAACTGTAATTTGGAAATTTGAGAAGAATTTATTATTTGGGTCAAATATATAATTATATGATAATTGAGGTTGAAAAATTAGTTTGGAATTAATTATTGAATTTTGAAAATATATTTATTTATTTAAATATAGAATTTTTGAAATATATATAATAATAAATAAATTAATTTTTTTAATTAATTATTTTATTTGAGTGGGAGAAAATAAAAATAGTAAGTCAGAATAGTTTTGATTTATTGATTTTTAAAAGATGATGATAATGATGATCATTAATTTGAATTTTGAATTTAAAATTTACATTTGAATTATAGTTGTGATCTTTTCCTTAAAAATATAATATCATATTTTGTGGGAAGAATTTATTTAAATAAATAAAAGAAAATAGGAAAAATGCAATATTCCTCGAAAGGGAATAGTGCTACACGCATGACACAGTCCAAGGACTGTGCCATGCGTGTATATGATACTGATAAAATATTTGTATTATTTTTATTTTATTTATTTAATTAATTAATAATTTGAAAATAGATTTTTTTCAAATTTGGTAAGTTAGATATTACCTAAATCAATTCCTATCATCATTATTATTGTATTAAT
This sequence comes from Humulus lupulus, assembly GCF_963169125.1. Lineage (NCBI taxonomy): Eukaryota > Viridiplantae > Streptophyta > Magnoliopsida > Rosales > Cannabaceae > Humulus > Humulus lupulus. Next base: position 59,399,469 of record NC_084799.1, read on the forward strand.
ATATTATTATTATTATTATTATTATTATGAATAATGTAATATATAAAATATATATTATGTGATAATAAGAGAAAATTGGTGGTGATTCAGACGAGTTTCAGAAAATTGTCAGACAATAAATTCTCATCTCTTCTCTTATTATTCCAACATTTTTCAAGCCATAATCCAAGTACTCATGTGTTGAGATAAACTTGAGATTTCTAAATTACAAACCACTGTTCTCTATGTGTCCACCGACATCTTGAGGTGTAGAGAACACTCTGGAAGATCGTGGTCTGAGTACTTAAAGCGTTGGATAGGAAGATCGTTATTTATACGAAAAGACTCAAGGACACTTGATAGACTTCAAGAGGTAAATATTTATGTTCTTGAATATTTATATACATGTGCATATAATATATAAGTGTGTGTATATATATGTATGCTTGTATATCAATGAATATATATATACATGTATAAGGGTGTATATATATGTTGCATGATTAATGATATTGTCTATTAATGGTTCTTATATGTATTCTTGAACATATAAACTGTTTATATGATAGGTAGAAATTTTGTTGTTGTTTATCAACTGGGCCCACCATATCATTTCGCTGCGCACTCTGATGGTTTTTTCAACAACTAGTATTAAGAGTAGGTCATTAATCTCTGCATATTATTAATTGTTGTGTGAGATTATGTGCATTTTATATTATATGTGATATATAATTGAATGGATGTTTGTTTATATTGATGATGATAGATTTTTAAGGATTGTTTATAATGGTGCTTTTGGTTTATGAATTGTTCTTAAAATTTCTAGATGAAAAATATAAGCCACTTTTTTAGGCATAGGAATTTCGTAATTTTATTTTTCGACATGTAAATAATAAGATTGTTATAATTGGATTCAACTGAGTTTGGCACAAAAATCAAGACTACGATCGCCGTGGCACGCACCCCGAGGTTCCCCCTTCCTCCGTCCGTATGCCCGTACGGCTTCGTCCTTGCTCATGTGCTCATCACCACCATGGCTAGTTGAGTTCCTCCATGTCGCCGGGACCCCTTGTGGCTGCCCCTCTTGATGACACACCTAGGGTTTGTGTCAAGCAAACCCTAATGTGTTGTTACCAATTTTTTTTTAATTATTTAATTAATTGAAATTTTGAAATTTCTATAATTGAAATAGTTTTGATTATTTTCCTTAATTAAAAATGTTTTAATTATTCTCTTCCATAATTAAAATTGTTTTAATTAAAATATCCAAAATTAAAATTATTCTTGATTTTAATTTATAAAAATTAAATTATTTTATTTTATTTTTGAATTAAATAACTCAAATTCAAATTGGGCCTTAGAAACTATTTGGGTGTTAAAACTCAAAGTTTAGTTTTTTTAAAAAGGTTTAAAATAATTAAAAGTTGCATAATTCAAAATGGATATGGAAAATGGTGGCATTGGCTTAACAAGACTACATCTCAAGGCTCGAGATCAAGGTGTTCTTCATTAGGCCTTAGCTAGTCTAGGTTACATTTTCATGTATATTTTGCAAGTGTTGTAATTTTTTTAGAAATACCCAAAAGTTACCAACCCGCTTTTATTTATTTATTATAAATGTTTGAATATGATTAAAGTGTTTAATATTTTTTCATACATTATAACATGCCATTCATATACCCATACAATATGCAATTAGCATGCATTACATTCTGGTAGAAACATGCTATTAGGAATGTCCTATATTTTATTATATATTTATATATGATAATTCATAATAATAAATTTAGTCTTAATTAGTTAAAATGGTAAATCAAAATTAAAGTTGTTTAATTTATTATTTTAATGAAAAATATTTTTATTAAAATAAGAATGATATTCTTTTAATTAAAGTAAAATTAAAATTAGAATTAAGGGCACCATTTATTCATTTTATTTTTTGCTTAATTGGATTAGTAATTATTAGAATATCATTTGGTAAAAATAATTAAATTTATTTTTACAACTAAATTAAAAAATATTGATTTTGTGAAAAACATACTTTCCCAAAATAGTGAGTGGGAGAGGGAGTTATGACAATAAGTCTCATGGTCTCCATTATTGGTTGACCACTGAGAGGCATAGGAAGGGCCTCATGTCGCCTCCGGCCTGCCTAAGGAAAGACTTCCGAATATGTTTATTTTATCTCAAGGTTGACTTCTCTTATGAGAATATAATTAATGATGTATTTCAAGTTTGACTGACCCTAAGGCACACTCTTGAGTTAAGTCATTAATTGAAAATAATGGGTTACACTCCGAAGGTGTATCTAGGCTTTCGAGCACGACTAGTGCATCTTGACCAAACTAGCAGTAGTTCATAAGTCAAAAGAGAAAAATGTGCTTTTAAGTTTTCACATATGAAATTGAGATTTGTCTCAAAATTAATTTGGAATTAGTCTGACCTACCCCAAGTCTAGTCCATTAATTTTCAAATAAATTTATTGTAGATTAGTATATAATTTTTATGTATTTTTATATGTTGCATTCATGCATCATGTTTACTTCTCCAAATAATATATGGTATTTATTATATGTTTTAATTCATTATATTTTATTTATTTATTTATTTCCAGCAACAATGGTTAATCATCTTAATCCTAATCAAGGACCTCAAAATGTGAAAGAACCAGTGAATCCTTATGACGACTACCTAAGTACTTTTCATTTAGACTTCAACAATCTTGATGATTGGTACAGAGGCATACATATAATTCTGAGTAAACTAAAAGTGTATGATGCAATCATTGATGTGTCGCCAAATGAGCCATCAACTTTATCTGATTATGATGATCATAAAAAATATGTGGATTTGATGAGATCTAATTATTTGGCTCGTCATTGCATACTGAGGACTATGCCTGACGATATCAAATCGAGATATGTAAACTACGATTCCAAATACGAGATATGAGAAAAGATCAAAAGAGACTCTATTGATCACTTCAGAAGTTTGCAAGAAGAAATGGTAAATATGATTTATTATTCAAGAAAAGAAACAAGAAAATGATTGCAGATTGGTAGAACAAGGATTGACTGGCATGGAATTTAGTTTTTTAATTTCAAACTTTCTATTAAGTCTATTTCTTTAAATTGGTTCTAGAATTCTTTCTAGAAACTATATTTTAGACTCCTTTATTGATGAGTGAACAAGTTTAATATTTCTTTTAAATAATAAATGCAGTTGTTATTTTTGAAATATATTTGTTCTACCTATTTCATCAATGAATATAAATGATAATTATGAATTATTCATTATTGTGCAAATCATAGATTTAATAAATAAGACATATTATTCCAACAACAATTAAGTGAAACATATATGTGAATTATTTTTTAGATTGGTTTATAATTAATTAGACACATAAAACAAATAAAAAACAGTATTTTATTAGAACCATTCATTGGTTCTCTCCCTGTTTATATAGTCTTTTAATTAAAGTTAACCAAAAAGGCATTTCTCTAATAAATGTTCAAAAATCACATAATTGTTTAGCTAATACACAGAGATGTATATTGAACCATTTAATATTCAAAGTTAAAAGATAAAATAAATATTAAGTCAATATTGATTGACATTTATTTAAGATATGTTTACCTTTGATGAATGGAAAAGAAATTTATAGAAATTTTCATGCATTATTTAAAGTAAAGTCACTTAAGGCATATTTGATCTGATCAAAATGAAGTTTAAACTCAAATTTGGAATTCAAGTTATTTGCATGTGAACTTGGAATTCAAACCCAACTCACATACAACTAGAATACTAAGAAACATTAGTATTTTGGAAATAGAATATAATCATATTAGATAAGATTAAATATATAATGAGTGATCATTATCATCTTTGTTATTTCTATAATTTTGACACTTGTTATACTCTGTACATGTTTTATTGTACATCATCAAAGACTTAAAAGTTGGGATTCACAAGTAGTTATGTGAATAAAATTGAAACTTTTCCATGAATTCATTTAGTGAAACAATTTAATAATCATAAAAGATTACAAAAGTGTTTGTATATCTTAAATGCTACTTTAATGAAGCATGATTATCATAATCACTATATTTCTAGTTAACTTGTACTAGAAATAATGACTATAAGTCAAGTAAGCGAGCTACTGATAATTAACAATGATAAAACCAAATAATATCACAAATTATATAAAGCTTTATTGTAGTGGGAGCGTTAATTAGTAACTACTCTGTTATAGACATAAAGTTTAGTTGGTTGTGTGTAACATAATCTAACTGTATTTCATTCACATACTAGTATGTAATGAAAGGTTTTAATAGAAAACAATGGTTAAAATACCATGAATCTAGAAATGAAATTTGGAATTCCTATGACATCTGGATTCTTGAACATCCAACTAAAGTTTATTAAACTTCAGTTTGCAACAAGATATTCAAGATGAAGAGGAGAACAGAGGAAAGTATAAACTGTTCAAAGTAAGGTTAATAGTCGAAGGCTATAAACAGAAAGAAAAAAATTATTCCTCGAATAAATACCTTCTACTGTAACCAAGCTTAAATCTGTTTACATACTCTTATTTATTGCTTTATGCATGGATTATGAGATTTATTAAAATGGATGTCTAAGTAGTCTTTTCTGAATGGCTGACATGGCAAAACCATTTGATGATCTCGACAAGAAAGATTCGAAATAAAAGATTAAAAGCAAAGTTATTTGTAAGGCTTCTTAAATCCACCTTTGGATTTTAATGAGTCAACAGATCTTAAATATCTTTGATTTGATAAAAAATTATGTTGTGATTCTTATTCTTCATGTTGATAACGTTCTGATCATTGGGAATGATGTAGAGAAATTATTAATAGAAAAGAAATGGTTAGCTAAACATTTCTAAATATTATATTTTGAAAAGCCAAACATGTTCTATACATTCAAATCTATAGAGATTGAAAGAACAATCTTTTGGCACTATCTCAAGTAACTTATATAGATAAGAAGCTTAAATACTTTAGTTTACAAAAGTCCAAGAAAGGCTTTTTGCATTCTCGGTCAGGAGGATTTATTCTCTAAAGAATAATGTCTATTTATTCTTTTACAAGAAAAGAAGAACATGAGACAATATTCCTACAACTCAGTGATGGAATGTTTAATGTATCGAATGTTATGTCTTCAAATTAACATTTGTTAAACGGTGGGAATAGTCAGCAGTTGTCAATCAATGCTGGGTTAAGTCATTGAGTAATTACAAGGACTTGATTTTTTGAGTATCTTGAATATAATGGAGATTATATGTTTGTGTATTTAGGCAGTAACCTAAAATCCCAAAGAATTAACTTATTTTAAACCAGATAGAAATCTTCAAAGATTGATTTCAGAATCAGGTTCTATAACTCTGGAGGAAATACATTAATCTGGAAATGTGTTGGACATTTCAGAATTGTATGTTTCACCATAGAAGTCGAAATGTAACAGCTACTGAGCAGTTAAATAGGCTATTTGATTTAGTTGAGTTCTTTACCATTCTGAAAAGGGTTTTAGACTTGAATAAGCCACTAGTATCTCATTGTGAAAGCAATGGGGATATAACTATTCTAGAAGAACTGAGAAATCATGAGAGGGAAAAGCACATGAAATGAAGTATCATTTAATTCAAGACAATTTTACATAATTGATGTAACGATCTTGAAGATAGCTTCAAAACAGTTTCTTACAAAACTGTTCATGAAGATATTGTTAGACAAATTCGTTAAGGATAATGTGAGCGACAAATTGAGAGAGATGCCTCAATTTGCTTTAGGGCACGTGAGAGATTGTTGGGAATAGTGCCCTTAAAGCAATTTTAGTTGACAAATATTTTAAATGAAATAAATAATTGAACTGAATTATTATATATATAGACTATGTTCGACATTATGCTGATAATATTAAGTAAATATAAGAAAATTCCAAAATTCATCTATGTGGTCTTAATCTCATATTAGTATGAGAGGATCGAGATCAAGATAATGAACTTAAAACAGTTCGCAGTAAAATAAAGTTATGGAATCTTTAGATTAATTACTGCTAGTATAGTTTGCTAGTATTATGAATTCACAAATAATATGCACATTTTCTGCTTTAATTCGGACTCCTTAGACTTATCCACTACACTAGTCAGAAACGCTGAACAACCATGTTGCATCATATTCCGTGCTTCCAGTGCAGATATTATGGGTGTTCGAAAACCCGCTACTTTGCCTCTAAAGGAAAAGACCTCTCCTTCCTTTGGCCTGAACTCTACGGTCTTCTTTCGACAGTCTATCGCAGCCCCATGTTTGGATAACCAATCCATGCCGAGTATGACATCATAATCTGGTATACTCAGTTCTATGAGATTTGTTGGGCACTTTCTGCCTTCTACCGTTACAGGTGTTGACGGTAACCACTTAGTTGACAACATCATATCTCCCGATGGCAACAATGTACTAAAGGTGTGTTCAAAAATCTTACAAGGCATAATCAGTCTATCAATCACATTCATGGAAACATAAGAATGAGTTGCTCCATAATCAATTAAGACTCTACACATCGTACCAGATATAGGGAGCTAACCTGTAACAACGGTGTTGCTGTTGGGCGCTTCATTCTGGGTTAAGGCGAAAACCCTTGCTGGCACCAGATTGTTTTTACTATCCTGTCCCGCTTTCTATTGTGGACAATCTTTTCTCAGATGTCTTGCCTGACCGCACTTGTACATTTGTTGGTGTCATCTTGACATTTTCCCATATGCCGTCTCAAGCATTTAGGACAGCTGAGGTGCTCAAATTTATTGCTTCGATGATTCCCACAGTTTTAATCATTATTGTGACTGTTGTGGTTGTTGTGATTTCCGTTGGGAGATGTGACTTTGGCCTTTTTTCAGTGCCACTACTTTGTCCCTATTAGGCCTCCTCTTGTTACTCTCCTTAAAGATCTTACTCTTATTGGCCTCTTTTTTTGCAGCATCGTACTTTCATATACAACTCTTCATATACTCAGTGTCTAAAGCTTTGTCCAGAATCTCAGCATGGCTAACTAGCTCTGTACTAGTCATTTTGATGTCCCTGACAATCATAGGCTTTAGTCCCCTTAAGAATCCTTGAACTCTCACGGCCTTTGTTGAGACTATTTCAAATGTGAACCTTGCCAGTCTGTCAAACTTCTAGGCATGCTTTGTGACTGGAGGACTACCTTGTGTAAGTGTCAAAAACTCATTAGCTCTAGTTGCTAGTACTATAGCATTGAAGTACTTTTTGCTGAAAACTTGTACAAAGTCAACCTAGGTCATGGTGTCTAAAGTTTGTGTCTTCTTAACCATGTCCCACCAAATCCATCTTTAGGATTGCTAACTATCTTGTTGTCCCTGGAAATCCTTAGTCTGTGCTAGTAGCCTTTGTCTTATTTTTTTCATGTCGCAACTCATTACTTATCCTCATTGTTGCATCAATTCGTAGCTTGACATTGTCCTATATGTTGAACTATGTTATCGTGGATTTGCTCGCCTCTCCGCCTCCTTAGTCTCCATTTACTCCATTGAGGTTTTTGCTGATGTTTGCTACCAAATGTTGTGGCGTGTCCACCTTGTGTGCTCCTCTGCTACTGCACGTATCTATCTAGTTAACAACATCACCTCGCAAGATAATGTCGTGGAGTAAGCTCCCTAACCTATGTCTTTATTAACAATCATGTCGCAAAGCATATGTGTCCTTTGATCTTTATTAACCTGTCTCTGATACCATTTGTAAAACGCCCTAAACTAGTACTTAATAAAATATTCACATTTTCATTGGTTTATAATAGAAAGCCACTTATTATAAAGGTTTCAGTGGGGTCTTGCTGAAAACATGCAAGTTGGGCCCAATAGTTTAAAAAATAAAATATCAGTTTCATGCAAACTTCTAAAACATCCAAAAGTTTAAGTCCTACTGACAAGTTTGAAAAGTCTCATTAAATGTAACATCATTAAAAGAAAATGGCATTTAGAATTGATCGTTTCTCGTCCATAGAATGCCCCACGCCATACACACCAGGACGACAGAACTGTTAGGGTTTTATGCCCTAATTAAAACCCAAATTCTTTGTAATCTCAATAAAAGAATAGAAATCATTTTTTGACTTGGTCAATCACTTTGCTCACATGTTTTATTTTCATGATTATTTGTTTAATATAAACTTCTATTAAATCCCGAGCATATAGCTAATCTTATTTATAGTGACGTAATCACAGTGGAATATAAATATGATTATATGTTCAAAATAAGTTAGTCCTAAGATTAGTCAGTGCACCGGATTTACACTGACTTACCAATCTACGATATGATCTACTTACACATTACAGTGTTATGTTCTTTCCAGAACATTAGCAAAGTAGATAAGATCGGGTGTATTTGTTACATCGGACAAGACCAATATTGACAGTTGATAAGATAAGTAAACATACCGTTATTATCTATTCTAGTCATATCATATAGTTGACCATAGGTCAATTCAATCTCAATTCTGAGTGGTTAGTATTCTAACTGATTGTATTATTTGAGTTCTTTGACTTGTTCGTTACCAGCTTACCCTACGGACTAGCCCATACTTACATATTGGGAACTCGGTAGTATAATTGAGTGGGAGTGTTAATCATAGATATGAACATCTATAGCTTCTGATGAAGAAGTGAAACAATGGTTTCCTTTTAGTTTGGTTCAAGGTGTTAAATGATAGAGATCTCATTTCAGTAATTAAATTAGTTTACTGAAATATCATTTACAAGGAACTAAGTGTTTTAAGGATAAAATACAATGAGGGGTAAAACGGTATTTTAGTCCTATCTCATTGTAGACCGTCTATAGAGGATTGAGTGACAATTTTTGTTGTAACAATGGATAATTAATAGCGTATCTATATTTGATATAGAGCATTCTATGAATTCAAGAGTGCAATTCCAAGTCTATAGTGGAGTCACGAGGAATTAATAAGTTAGTAAATTTATTTGTTAGATTTATGATAACTTATTGGAGCTTGATTTCATAGGCCCATGGTCCCCATTGTACCTTGGATAAAATCATCTAGATAGTCTCAATTAATTGATTTAATCATCAATTAGAATTATCAAAGTTGACCAGGTCAATTTTGGATAGTTTCACAGAGTTGTGTAATTTTGAGAAAAAAAGAGAAATTATGGCAGATTTATTAATTAAGATAAATTGATATCTAAATTAATAAATAAGTTTAAATCAAGGTTCAAATTATAAATAATTAATTTGATAAAGGATTTAAATAATTATTTAATTAATTAAATCAATAGAAAATAATGCAGGCCTTGATTTTAAGTCCAATGGGCTTATAATCAAATGGGAAATTTTATGGGCCTATAGCCCATGATAATTTCGACCTAGGGCTTCAAAATGATTGTTATTTTATTGATTTTTTAATTAAATTAAATGGCCTAATTGAGTCTATAAAAGGAGTGCTTAGAGAGAAGATTTGAGAGACGACAGATAAGTCACAAGTCAGATTTTCTCATAGTTTTATATTCTCTCTAAACACAAGTCCTTTTCTAAGCTACTTTGTTATTTTCTCTTCTTCTTCTCTCTATATCTATCTCATGTGTTGAGAATTGCCCACACTAGTCTATGTGGTTCTAAGGATACATTGGAAGAATGTGAAGAAAATAGAAGATCGGTTCAGTTTCTTGATAATACTCTGCGATAGAGAGGATACAAGAGTTAGAGAAACTGAAGGAAGGACTCTTAATTCTGCTGCGTATACTGTAAGTATTATATTATTTGTTTATCTTTGAATTCAATTTTAGAAACATGTTTTAGGCTATCTTGTATTAATTTGATTAATATTAGATATACATGAAAATAAATAAAGATCCTGTATAAGCTTTTCCCAACAAGAACTCCCCACATCACCACGCGTGCCATAGAGAAACGTATTTGCTACCTGGAAGGGAAAGTAAAGGGGGGGGGGGGGGGGGGTGAGCTAAAAGCCCAGTAAGGAAGCACAAACAATAAGCAAGTAAGATACAACAAATTCCAAGCACTTTCATTTATCTTTATACATCATAGCATCATCATAAAAATGGCATCAAAATCATAAACATAAACATATTCACGTCAACATAACATCATCATCATATCATAAACATCACAACATCACAAAACATCATAACATAATCATAAACAATTCCTTGTGAACATGGCCCGCTAACTTGTCCATGCCACCCTTTGAGGTAAACAGGAGTCTCTGGTCATTGAATAACCTCAACGCGTCTGCCCTTGGAGTTACGTCTTTATATCCTTAGTAACTCGGGTTACGTCTTCATATCCTTAGTAACCCATTTGTTGTGTCGCGTTCAACATGCTAACAACCATTACATATAACTCAGTTACGTCTTCATATCCTTAGTAACCTCTTTATTTGATGTGTTGCGTTCATCACGCTAACATCCATTCATATCATACAATATTCATACAAGCCAACATATCATCACATTATAGCATTTCATAACTCATAACATTTTCATTCATACAAACAGTCTTACCATTCATAGCATAAATAATCATAAATTATATCTAACTTCCTTACCTCAGGTCCAAGCTAAGTAAAACCACAACTTCTCAACGAGCCTATACCATAATCAAAACGACATTCCTTAGCTTCACGTAATTACTATTTTGCGCCCTCTCATATAACTCATGTGTGCACAGGTCATGCACACATGGCAAGAGTTACACACAGCATACAAATATACTGAGTTACACATAAGGTCATAAAAAAGAATAATGCTCATTCTACCTATATTGCATGCATGATCCTTCTATAAAAACTACATGATTGCATAATAGACATAATTTTGGACGTAAAAGTGAATTTGCATGTAACATGCATACGTGGGAACGTTGCGTAATTGTGGCGTTTAAAACGATAATTATTCTATGTGTCTTATGTCTATCATTTAAAAAAATAATAGACTTGTAACATGCTTTGTTTACTATTAATTATCTTCTTAAAATGACTAGAATGATTAAATCTCTCAAGACATTATTTTTAAAAATAATTTTATTTAGCCATTTAAAACAAAATATATGTGATAAATCCATTTATTATTTTCAAATTACAAAGAAATAACAAAGGCTTGTAATTTATTTAAAATACCTATGATTACCATGTTTCCTTAGAAAATATCAATTTAATTTTAATTAATTGTGTTACATAATTGATGTGAGAAAAATATATATTTTAAGTGTGGAAAAAATATTTTTGCTTGAATTATTTTAAGACTTGATTTTATGTAACATAAATTCATAGGTGACAATCAAATAATTATTTTACACTTATTAAACAAAACTTTCAGCCACCATTAAATTATTTAAAAATCACAAGTGAATTAAATTCAATTTTTTTTTTTCTAAATCAAAATAAAGAAAGATCATAACTATTAAAATAAACACATACTATATTAAAAATACCATTTTTAATATTATCATAGTTTAGGGTTTTAATTTATTTCAAATACTAATCAAATTCATCTTATTAAAACACACTTCACATTTTTTTACAAAAATTCCAGCAATCATATTTATCATTAAAATCACCATATTGAATTTACAACCTCATATTTTCTCTAAAAATATATAAAAATTCTGTAGGTATTTATTTGAGTAAAAATATCGTTTTATTATGACTTAAAATACTCTTTTAATTTCATAAAATCAACATAACATTTGAGACATTACTTATGCATGCAAATTATTATTTCACCAAATTTCTCACCAATTATACACAAAATCAGCAAGCATATTTAATCATGAAATTAAATTATTTTCATCATATTTCACAAAATTCATACATATTTAATAACAATGTTCCAACTCAAACCCTAGCATGTTTCTACACCCTTTTTAATGATTTTAATATTTACCATTAGCATACAATAATTCATCAACCACCTTGAAACATACTCACAAGTCATAAACAAATAATCATCTTTGATCTTGTCTAAATAAACTCTTGTCATATTACTACCATGCAAGTATTCTAAAAGAAACAAAACCAATATGTATCCTTTTAAAATCTTACAACAACCTATCATGTTTCTAAGATTTTCATTGACATAAAACATAATAAAAATAACCATCATGCTTTTGAATATCACCTTTAGGCCAAAATCCCCAAAGCCAAAATAATCAAATCCTTTCATGTTATTTTTAAAAGAGATATTCATCATCATTTTTATAGATCACAATTTAAAACCTTTGTATATTTTCACATAGAGTCTTTAAGCCAAAACATGCCCATCATCAAATCATAGAAGATCTTTAAACAACATATCATCAACATTTTCAATAAGCTTAATCATCTAATATATCAAAGGAGAACAAAACAATGAATCACCATTCTCAAACAATATTCTCCAAACCACAAGAAACCAAAGATAAAAACAATAACCATAAGAGAAAAAGGTTCCCATTACCTCTCTTGCTAGAACTCAAGGACAATACTGACAATAACCCAAACTATGGCCACCACTTGTTCAAGCCTAGGGTTTCGAAACCCACATGAAGAAAAGAAAGAAAAAAAATGATCTTAGATTCAAGAAGAGGTAGAAATTAACATCACTATGAACCCAAATACTTACCCTAGGGATTAAGAACACTAGCCTCCAATCCTCTTGCAACAAAATCCAATCCTATCATCACCATCATTTTTCCTTGCTTAGAATCAAGATGTAGAGGAGACAAAATATAATGCTATGAACCTTAACTCATACCTTAGGATCCCTAGCCTTGACCTCTTCTTTCTTCTCCTTCTCTTCTCCTTCACGTTCTTCTTCTCCACCTCTCTCTCTAGAACTCACGAGCTCTCCCTCTCCCTTCTCTTTAAGCACACGGCAGCCACCAAGCCAAATGAGCCTTCAATCTCTTTCTTATTTTCTATTTAAATGCCTCAATCTTCAAAACCTAGCTAAGGAAAATGTAATTATCATTTTCCTTTATTTTCCCTAAATCAAAATATAATTCAATTAAAAATTATACTCAGCCAATCAATCTATTTTATCATTGACAGCACACTAATTCCTCTCTTGTCTTCCTTGGCTGTCCATGGCTAATAAAGGAAATAATGAATAAAAGGAAATTAATGTGTAGAAAACTATTGCATGCACACCATGCACATGCACATACTCAATCACTAGGGTGCATCACTACCTACCATGCGCCTTAGTGCATTCAACCAAATCTCACATAATCACATTTTTAAAAAAAAAAATTACATATCATTTAACAATTAATTTCACAAAAATGCTACCAAGAATTCTAACAATTAAATAAAATAACAAACAATTAAATAAAGCAAACAAACAATTAAATAAAATAAACAAACATTTAAATAAAATAAATCACTACACTTAACACTTAAATAAAATAAAAACACAAAATTTTAATAACTAAAAAAAAAAATTGGTGCACTACAAATCTATACCTTCTTATAGATTGAATAATGGTTCCCTATTGGATTGACTTTTGGAACTAAAAATGTTATGAACGCTCACATCGCAAACTTGTTATGACACAACCTTCACTAGTAAAGTCAATGGTACACTAGGAACTGGATATAGTTAAAAGGAAAACGGTAATTTTATTCTCTTTTAATTATGAACCATCATTAGAGGATTAACGGTGTATGTAATGATTATATCAATGGACACTTTATCCCTTAATAAAGTACTCTATAAATATGTGTCTATAATTATCAAGAGTTCAATCTGATATTTATACTGGAGTAATCATGAGATTAATATATATGATTGTTTAATCAAAGAGCTTTGATTAATAATTTAATATTTATTGGAGTTTGATATTATAGGTCCATAGGTCCCCAGGGTGGCTCTATCAACACCATATTAAGGTAAGAGTTGATACAATGGTAAAACTGTAATTTGGAAATTTGAAAAGAATTTATTATTGGGGGCGAATATACAATTATATGATAATTGAGGTTGAACAATTAATTTAGAACTAATTATTAAATTTCAAAAATATATTTATTTATTTAAATATAGAATTTTCGAAAGATATATAATAATAAATTAATTATTTTATTTGAGTGGGAGAAAATAAAAATGGTAAGTCAAAATAGTTTTGATTTATTGATTTTTAAAAGATGATGATAATGATGATTGTTACACCCAAATTTTGAGAATGAAAGGAATAACCTCAAAATGTTGGCTCGAAATAGTTAAGCTCATGCATACGGATGCTAGCAAAACACTTGTGAAAATTATTAAATGGTTCCAAATCTATTACTAGTACTCGAGCATGAGTCGTATCGTTTGCGCCTGAGTTGCAAGATCGAAGGCACCGACCTTCTCAGAGGAACGTACTCGACGAAATTACTTGATGAGGAGGAGGTTACAACTGGAATGGTGAGCTTGAAGCCTGGACCGGTCTCAAAATCATGTCATCAATACGATTGAGCTCAGCGACACGTTTTGCACATGGGAATGCCGTTAGGAAATCCCTATTCCGTAGGGATTCATTATTATCAGATATTAAATCCCCATTTTTATGGGATATTATGTAATCAAGGCATTTATTATATTTTTTTTCAAATTAATATGATTGATTGTAACTTTCCTGAATAAGAGGAAGATATTGTCATGACCAGGTCTATAAATAGCCTGGTCTAATTCATTTGTATACACACAACAAATTGTACTGAAGAATACTATGCCAAATTACTTTCTGAAAAAGCTTTGAGAGAGTATTGAGTAATAATAGTGACTCGTGGACTAGGCATATTTTAATTGCTGAACCACGTAAAAAGTCTTTGAATCCTTCTATTTTTTATGTATTTGTGTTTAGTGCTCTTCATATCTAAGTTGAGGAAAAACGACGTCAATAGTTTGGTGCTTTCGTTGAGAGCATTAAACAAACCTCTGTATTGTTTAATAAAAAAACCTCCTGCATATCATCAATGGCCGCTACGAACAATCCTGGAGCTGGTGGATGACCATTACCACAAATCCCTGAGGAACGAACTCCTCAGACTAAGAACTACCCACAAAGGCCTAGGAAGCAGCCCGTGGCAGATCAAAGCCCCGATGAGGGAAGTGCATCATCCGCCTACAAGGGGCAACTTGCTCCAACCCCCAGGCCTGACGAGGATTTATACTATAATCCTAAAAGGTACGTGCCAATTGTGAAATTGGATAAAACCTTTTTTGCACGAACAGCTGGCCGAAGCCACATGGGGAAACGAAGAAGATACTAGGCAAGACGCTGCCCCGAAGGACCAAAGGGCATCCCTGCGGGAGTAATGCCGCCAGAATGGCGGAACAAAGGGCCCAACAGGCCCAACTGAGGCCTAGGACAAATGCTAGCGACGGTCGTCCTGAGAGAAATGCTCAAAACGCTGCTAGGGGTGACCTTACGGTGAGTGTAACTGCTGGAACGAGGAATAACCAAGCTCCTACCGTAGCTCAAAGTAATAACCCGGAGCCAATTCGAGCCAATTCTGGACCTTTCAGACCCAATAATGGAAGGCCCCCACCATCCCCAATAAGAAACCCCTCTCTGGTTTGAGAGGCACCCCAGCCATCTCCTAACAGGAACCAGGCGGGGGAACGGGCACCCCAAAGACCCTCTCAAAGTGGTAGCTGAGATAGGAAATCATAGGATTCGACCTAGACAAGGAGGTGAATGAGAAACTCCCTGAGGACATAGGGCATCCTTGCCAGCGGGAAGTCATATGTCGAGGTCACAAACAACAGGAGCGAGGGGGCCAGTGGAAAACCCACCTAGCAACCATTGAGCCACACAACAACAACCTGAGAGAAATGTTAGCTTCATCAATGGAAGTTTGGACCTTAGTTAGATCGGTGAGTGTATACAACACCAAGCCCAGGAATACTGGGAAATATGAGAACGACAATCCTGATCTTCGGGATCACTTGAATCAAAACCAGGGGCAGGCTAACCCTTCAAACCCAAACTTACGAACACTTTTGAATAGCCAAAAAGATCCCATGCAACCTGTACACGGGAATCATTATAACCCTATACTGGGGCAAGGAGCTCGAGTTTTCACAAACAATAACCAGCTGCTCCAAGTGCAAGCTCAACCTCTAGTGGACTTGGTCCAAGAAAGAATCAACTAACTTGAAAGAGCATTCAGGCTCCTTCAAGAGGAGATAAATAAGGACAAGGCTGATGACTCCAATGAGGAGCTCGAGCCCTTCGCTCCACACACATTGGACACCTCGTTTCTTTACGGATTCAAGATACCGCACATGGCAACTTTTGACGAGACCTCAGACCCATACAACCACCTGAGTACGTTTAACATGATAATGCATGCCAACAACGTTGGAAATGAGCTTAGGTGCATGCTTTTTCCAACCACGCTGATGGGACCAGCAAAAAACTGGTTCGACAAGTTTCGAAGGTAGTCGATCTCTTATTGGGAACAACTGGCAAAGGAATTCAAGAAGCAATTCAATGCCATTGTAGATGTCAGGCCTGAAGCCTCGACCTTGACTAATGTTAGACAGCAGCCAGGAGAGTCATTAAAAATCTACTTGGTGAGGTTTAACATAGAGGTGGCACGAGCCCAGAATGTCGATAGCAGTGGTCACCTTATGGTAGTACGAGCTAGGGTATTATCAAGAAGTCCCCTTTGGGACGATATGCAAAGGAAACCCATAAGGATAATAACTGAGTTCAATAACAGGGCTCAGAGATTCGTCAATGTGGAGGAGGCGAGGTCAACATTAAAAATGACCCATCAGCCGATTATAACTACAACGACAAATGTCAACTCAGCATTGACCTAGGCTACACCCTCAACATCACAGCCCTCAGGAGACAACCCTTCAAAAAGGAAGAAAAATAAAGGGAATAACTCAGAGGCAGATGGGGGAAAAATAAAAAGGGAGATAAATACTTCTCAATTTACACAGTTTATACCGAGCTTACTAATACTCGGGAGAACATTTTTATCGCAAACGAGAATCAGGTCCCGTTTAGACGATCTGACCCGATGCGAAATCAAATGTCGAAGAGGGATACCAATAAATTCAGCAAATTCCATAGGGACATCAGTCACACCACCAATGAATGCAGACAACTGAAGGACGAGATCGAAGGTCTGATCTTGAGAGGATATTTTGGGTAGTATGTAAGAAACAGAAATTCGGCCCAAGCGTCGACCAGATAGAGGGCAGCTCCTACATAGCCTGCCCAACAGAACATGGCCCCACGTGCAAGGGAGGATGACCGACCTCCCCGATAGATGGGGAGGATGTGGTAACCATTGCCGGAGGACCACATATCGCTGGCTTGGGTAGAAATGTGCAGAAAAGATATGTCAACGAGCTCAAGACGGGGGACGAATCTCCCTACGAACCTGAACCATGAGCTCCAAAATAACAGAGGGTTGAAACTCAACCTATTACTTTCATAGAAGAAGACACCTCACACGTCCAGTTTCCCCACAATGACCCTTTGGTCATCACATTCCAGCTCGCCAATAGAAGGGTGCGCCAAGTCCTGATCGATAATTGGAGCTTGGTTAACATCTTTTATAAAACCACTTTGGAGAAGATTGGACTCTCAGTTTGAGACTTGAAAGCCTGTACGATGACGTTGTATAGATTTTCAGGTGAAGGAATAGCCAGCACAGGTTCCATCGAGCTCCCGGTAACCTTGGGAGACTATCCAGTCTCAGTAACCAAGATCATGGAGTTCATAGTGGTGGACACCCTGTCGGCCTACAATGTACTACTCGGGAGACCAGCCCTAATTGGGCTGGGGGCAGTGTCATCTGTGAGGCATTTGGCCATCAATTTCCCAACACCTAGTGGCATTGGGACGCTGAAGGGAGACTAGCTAGCCGCTTGAGAATGCTATAGCATCTCCATGAGGGAAGGGCCAAACGAGTGCACAAGCACTTGTTGTAATAAGAGAAATAAGCGAGGAAATCTTTGAAGTTGAAGGAGAAATCAACCCCAGGATAGAAGAGGAGCTCAAGGATGTAGAGCTCGATGAAAAAGATACAACTAAGGTGATAAAAATAGGGAAGAACCTCCCCAACGATGCAAGATAGCAATTAGTTCACTTTCTAAGTGAGAACCAAGATGTATTTACATGGTCACACTCGGACATGGTTGGGATCAGCCCAAACATTATAAGCCATGCACTCAACACAGACAAATGCTTCCCTCCAAAGCAATAGAAAAGAAGGCTCCTGGACGATGAAAGGAAGAAAGCCATGAAAGAAAAGGTCGAAAGGTTGAAGGCAAATCATTTTATCCGATATGATTTGTATCCCGATTAGATAGTCAATCTGGTGTTAGTTCTGAAGCCTAATGGCAAGTGGTGAACTTGCATTGATTATTCAGATCTTAACAAAGCATGCCCAAAGGATTGCTTTCCCCTATCTTGAATTGATTAGCTCGTAGATGCTACTGTAGAGCACGGCATCATGTCGTTCATGGATGCATATTCTGGATATAACCAAATAGTCATGCATGCACTTGACCAGGAACATACAAGTTTTATGACCGATAATGGTTTGTATTGCTATAACGTGATGTCGTTTGGGCTCAAGAACACTGGGGCCACGTATCAAAGATTGATGAATAGGATGTTTGCTGAACAAATAGGGAACAACATGGAAGTTTATGTGGATGACATGCTGGTTAAGTCCACACATAACTACAACCATGTTGATGACCTCGCGAAATGCTTTGCTATACTCCAGAAGTATAATATGAGACTTAACCAACAGAAATGCTCATTTGGAGTATCCTCAGGAAAGTTTCTCTATTTCATAGTAAACACTCAGGGCATAGAGGCAAACCCGGATAAGATTAAGGCATTAATCGATATGCCTTCACCTTGAAAACATAAAGATGTCCAGAGCTTGACCGAGCGAATGGAGGCCTTAAGTAGGTTCATCTTGAAATCTACAGATAGATGCCTTCCATTTTTTAATCTTTTGAGATGAGGCAAGAAATTTGAATGGTCGGATGAGTGTGAGCTCACTTTTCAAGCCCTTAAGAAACACCTCACCGAACCACCAATCTTATCCAAACCAATCACAGGGGAAGTATTGTACTTGTACCTCACCACAACCGAACATGCAATCAGTGCAGTGCTTGTTCGGGAGGATAAGAAAGTGAAAAAACTCGTTTACTATGTTAGTAAAAGGTTACTGGGGGTAGAGTCGAGATATCCACTAATGGAAAAGATGGGCTTGTGCTTGAGACACGCCCCTCGAAAGCTCCGACCTTACTTCCAAGAACATCCCATACACATATTGACTGATCAACCGTTAAGACAAGTATTATCATAGCCTGGGGCCTCCGGGAGATTGTTAAAATGGGCTGTCAAAATCGGGCAGTTCAAGATCACCTATCATCCGGAAACAAAGATCAAAGGACAGGCCTTAGCAGATTTCATAGTTGAATGTACGGGAATTGCCAACAAGGAAGTCATAACCCCAGCACGAGAGTTGTGGAGACTCTCTGTCAATGGATCTTCAAATGAGAACTGGTCGGGGGCATGAATCATTTTGATCACTCCGACAAGAAATCACTTTCATTCAGCCTTACGGTTTATCTTCGAAGCATTGAATAACAAGGTCGAATCTGAAGCACTATTAGCGAGACTTTGGATAGCTTTCGAGCTCAAGGTGAAGGCCATTCACTGCTATAGTGATTTCCCAATTAGTCGTTAACCAAGTTTTAGGAGAATATCAAGCTCGTGGCATTAAAATGGAATCTTATTTGGAAATACTTTAGGCGGCGTTCGGGAAATTTGAGTTCTATGCCATTGAATAAGTTCCACAGGAGAAGTACTTAAATGCGGACACTCTAGCTAGGCTTGCAATGACCAAAGAATTTGATGCACTAAATGTGTTGCCGGTTGAATTCCTACCGGTCTCATGCATAGCCGAGCCTAAAGAAGATGTTAACATGATTGACTCGCAACCTACATGGATGACTCCCATAATTGACTACCTCGAAACTGGGAGCCTTCCAACAGACCAGAACGAGGCTAGGAAACTTATGTACACGATACCAAGATACACTGTCTTAGAAGGGAAGTTGTACAGAAGAAGGAGCTCTATGCCACTATTGAGATGTGTAACTCCGCTCGAAGCCAGAAAAATATTAGAAGAAATCCATGAAGGATTTTGCGAAGACCACACTAAGGGGCATAGTCTGTCAAAAAAGGTGATTAGGAAAGGATACTTTTGGCCTACAATTAAAGCAGAATCGTTCGAATACGTCAAGCATTGTGACAAGTGTCAACGGTTCGCTTAAATCTTGCAAGCTCAACCTAGGGCTGAGCATTGGTTGGTTTGGATAGTTTTTTATAATATTAAAATCCAAAAATCGATTTTCTATTTGGATTAGCAAAATACAAAAACCAACCAACCAGTGTAAGATATTTAAAAAAACTGATCATTCTAAACCGTGGTTTGGTCGGTTTAAGCCATTAAAACCAAATTTGCCACATTTTTAAAAAAACATTGCGAAGAAAAATTAATTTATAAATAACGAAAAAGGATCGTTGGAATCCATTTTTTGCATTTTTAAATCTGAAAAAAAAAACATTTAATTCATCTATGTATTCAAAATCTAAAGTAGAAACTAAGTGGAGTTTTTTTTTTTTTAAGAAAATCAAAACATAGTTACATCCACAAGAATAAAAACATAATTAATAGTCCAGAACCATAAATCACAACACATAGTTATATGTTCAATGTCCAAAGTGTAATAATACAACAAAACATAAATCACAACACGTAGTCCAAAATTCAATGTCTAATAATACAACACAAACCATATCACATAGTCCTCCAATGTCCAAAATTCAATAACACAACACAAATCATATCGAAGTCCATAAAAAACACGTAAAATTTAAATTGTTTTTATCTGTCTCACTCCCACTCCCAAACCCATTGTCAAGATTCTTAGTAGTAGTAACACCTGATCCATCACCTGACAACATTTCAAAAATATTTAATATATACATAAAAAAACTTCAATTAACATGAGGTATTAAGTAATTTATTACCTGGAAAAACTTGTTCACATGCCTCTAAACCTTCAACCTCATCCATGTATTCTCGAACTACAACAGGTTCTTCAGACTCACAAGTATACCAGTTTTTAGAACAAATCAAAGCCTCCACCATCCTCAGGGATAAAGAACTCTTGAAGGAATCTAGGATTCGCCCACCCGTAGAAAAAGATGATTCAGATGCTACTATAGACATTTGAACAGCCAATACATCTTTTCCATGCGTGCAACAACTGGATACTTGAATCCATTTTGTTTCCACCATTGTAGAATATCAAATGTAGGATCAAGCATCTCATGACGATCACTCAAGTAGTATTCAAGATCATCTTCTTCAATGTCATCACTAAGTTGTAGTTTCCCTTGAAGAAATGCTTCTGTTATGGGCATAATAACATTATGAGATGGTTGAGATTGAGATTGAGATGGCTGAAATGGTTGTTGTTGTTTATAAAAAGCATACAATCATGTCAACGTATTTGTAACTAACTTAATCATTTTGTCAACCTCACTTGAAGTGTACATAAATCTGAAACCTCTATTCACAACTTCTAATTTATAACTCGGATCAAAGATATTGGCAATAAATGTCAACATATTCATCTTCTAAATTCTTCCCCAGTACTTGTCATATTTTTGCTTCATGCCAACTGCCATAGTCCCCAATAAAGTATCAGGATTAGAAGCCATAGCAGTTAAATCAACTTGAACTTTTAGAATATCTGGAAGGAATAGATTGGATGTGACATATAATGGCCCACTAAATCACTTAGTAAGATAATAGAATCTCCTTAAAAATTCCACAAACACTCCTGCTTTTTCCCAGTCTAAGATATTTGGGGGACCATCCATTCTTTCTTCATCAAAGTACCTCGTGTAGTTTGCATCCGCTTCTAAATTCTCAAAAGTCTTCTTAAATTTTATAGCAGCTTCTAACATCATGTAGGTGGAGTTCCATCTGGTGACTACATCCAAGCATAACAAGGCTTTTGATTCAATGTTTTCATCCTTGCAACTTTCCTTAAACCTTTTCAATCGAGCTGGAGATGACCGCACATACCTCACTACATGTGGAATACTTGAAATTGCTTCACTTAACTCTTTCAAGCCATTAGTTACTATTAGATTCAAAATATGAGTTGAACACCTCATATGAACATTTCACCATTCAATGGAATGGTGTTGTCTTTTTCCAACAAGCCCCCCTTCAATTTTCTTAGTGCAACATCATTTGAAGTAGCATTATCAACCGTCACTACAAAAACTTTTGAGATACCCCACTCTTTAAGACAATTTATCAACTATTTCCCCACCAAGTCTCCTTTATGGCTAGGAACTTGGATGAAGTAGATAATCCTCTTCTGCATTGTCCAATTATCATCAACCCAATGTGCAGTCAAACACAAATATCTAATATTCTGGATGGATGTCCAACAATCGGTGGTCAACGATACTCTATGCTTTGCCAAAATAGACTTCAATTCCTTTTTTTGATCCAAAAACACTTGATAAATATCCCTCGCCACAGTGAATCTTGATGGGAATTGGAATGTGGGAAAGAAATGTCTAATAAGCTTTTGAAATCCTTTTCCATCCGCATGCCTAAAAGGTAGCTCATCCATAATGACATATTTAGATATTTCTTTCCTAACAATGTTTTGATTAAACCTTAATGACAATCCACTTGAAACAACTTCTTCTTCGTTGCAAGTTGTTGTCTTTTTAGTAAATCTATCCAGAGTTGATTGTTGTTTCTTGTTTTGCTCCACCTAGTCACTAAAAGGACACTTTTTACATTTTCTCTTCACATGTGCCCATAACTTGCTAGTCCCATTGAACTTTGTATCAGCATCATAATCTGTACCACAATAATTGCAAGCAACCCTTGGCTTCTCGAGATCACAATTTGGCAGCATAGTGTAATGATCCCACACACTAGATGTTTTCTTTCCAACTTACTGCTTTTTATCTGGTCTTTCAATCTCTTTTGCTTTTTCATTCTTCTCTTTGTCTTTGTCTTTGTCTTTGTCTATGACTTTTCTTTTCCATTGTCTTGTGTTACTTGATCATTCCTCTTCTTTCTTACGTTCTCTTTTTTTCTTTCTTGCACTTGTTCTTATCCACCAGAATTTGACAAATTAGTTCCTGCATACTTCATCCACTCGTCCATCATGTTTTCTAAATTTTCCTCGTTATCCATATTGCTAGAGAAAAATTATACAGGACTATTGCATCAAATATAAACATAATTACGTCAACAAACACAAGATATAACACCGTAAAAAATATAGAACCAATATAGCAAACATATACCAAATCTGAAAAGTGTTTATACAAAGAGGATATATAAATGAGAAAAAAAATGAACATGACCACTATCGCATAATCCAAAATTGATGCAACAATCAAATTGACTAATATATAATTATATATGTGTAACAATTAAGTATATATATATATCTCTTCTATATAATAAGTGTGTAGATAACGGAAATTCTTGGTTTTAATGGTTTTTTATTTTTTTAATGTTAACTTTAACGAAATATTATTATATTTAACATAATATTCTTATATTTAACGGTAGTTTGTAAACACTTAAACTTAAATAAAATAAAATAAATAATTAAAAAAATTAAAATATGATATTTTTGAGATATTTAACAATGATAATTATTTAAAAATAACAAATAATTAAACAAATTAAAATATGATATTTTTTAGATAATTTACCATGGTAATTATTTTAAAATAATAAATAATTAGAAAAATTAAAATAAAATATTTTTGAGATATTTTACAATGATAATTATTTTAAAATAATAAAATTATACATTTTATTACTTAAATAGAATTTATTTAAACTTAAACTCACTTATTAGAATAATATCATATTAAACATATAAAATAATCTAATGTCAATTAGCAACAAATTATTTTTAAAAAAAATTAGCAAGAAACTTAAATTTAAAATCTACGTATAATATTTAATATTATATTAAACATATAATATATAATCTCTTATTGTCACCCTTAAATTAAAAAACTATAACAAACATAAACAAATTATTTAATTAAAATATGATATTTATTTAAAATTTATATGACATTAATATAAATTTAATAAAAATAATTAATAAATTCTATAAATAAAACTAAGCAAACATGCATACTAAACGTTGCTTGTATATAGTATATATATATGCATATATATATAGAAGACTTCTCATTGGTTATATATATATATAATTCGTGGAGGCAAATCTAAAGAATACTACAAACAGTAATATATATATACATATTTACTAAAGTACATAAATTGGTTTATCCTTGTCAAATATATGCTTTTAAAAAAATATTAATAAAATTATAGATTCATAACTCTTTATATTAATTGAAAACCCACGTGTAGCTTAATCAAATAATACTACAATTAGTGGTCAAAGAAGAATATTTCCAAGGATGGGAAGTTAAACTTATAAATCAAGCTATTTTAATACTAAAATAAACAAAACAGAGCCTTTCGACTTCATTAACAGTAAGCCATAAATCTAGTGCAAGTGCAACTACTTACTGATTGAAATGAAGTAAGGAAAGGCGACTCATCTTTTTTTTTTTTTCCTCTCAAACAGTCAAACCCATTAAATACGTTAAACAAAAAACCATTTTATATAATCTACAACTTACAGGATAACCAAGATAGTAGACCAAGTGATATTTTAAAACAATATAGCTCAAGAACATAACGAAACAGTCAAACATAAACACATATATGGTACAAACAAAAGCAGAAGAACATTTAATATACCCAAAACTAATTAAAACATTTTATGCTCAAGAAAATAGAAGGAAACTTACTGTATAATTTTTGGGGTGAGCAGCAGAAGTGAAGACAGCGGACTGCAACAGCTCGATCACTTCGTGAAAACGACCCCGGTGACTAAGTGAGATGGATGGAATGGGCTATGGAGGAATGAGATTGAGATATTGTTGTTAGAGCACTTCCAATGGATGCTCTACTTCATTCTTTAAAATACCTTCAAAAAATATTTTTTTCTATTTTACCTCTAAATCTTACATTATACTATACATCAGATTCTCTATATATTTCTCTACATCATTTAAATATTATATCTTTAAACATATTTTATTAATTAAAGTAAAATAAAATAATTGAAAAAGAAAAAAGAAATAATAAATATATATATACTAAATGGGAGAGAGAAAGCTTATAAAGAAAAATAATAATATTAAAATATTATATAAATGATATGTAAATGTAGATATGAATTAATTGAAGTTTGTGCATAGCTATTATAAATATATGTATAAAGGAGCTGATAGAATGTGTTTTTGTGAGTTTTAGCTAAATATTATAGAGAAAATGTATTACAAAATACATCACCAAAACATATTTCTTTTTATAATTTACCTCAAACTTTTACATTATACCATATATCAACTTCTCTATTTTTTCTCTACATCATTTAAATATTATATTTTTAAAAAATATTTTATTCATTTTAAGAAATAAAATAATTAAATAGGGTTTTTACCGGCGAAAATACCCAATGTTTATACGTTGTTCCACTTTTACACCCAATCTTTATTTTTCGCGGTGAATATACCCAAACCCACATGAACTGTGTTTCCGTCACTACTTAACCCCTAACAGTGTTAAAAACGCTTACGTGGCCAATTGCGTGTACAAACCCAGACACATATGCTTTAAAATATTAATTGAAAAAAAAAAAGTTCCCAAAACCCGTGAGAACCAACAGGCTCCAAGAAATAAACAATCTGCAATTTCCTCATCAGAGCCATATACTTGACGAAGATTCTAACCACTACTGCCTGATAATCCTCCTCCTTGATCACTTCTAACCTCGCTAAGCAATACAACCACGCCGCAAAATTGGTCTCGTGGCCAGTACCATAGTCGATATGGCTGGAATTCC
This sequence comes from Humulus lupulus, assembly GCF_963169125.1. Classification (NCBI taxonomy): domain Eukaryota; kingdom Viridiplantae; phylum Streptophyta; class Magnoliopsida; order Rosales; family Cannabaceae; genus Humulus; species Humulus lupulus. Next base: position 59,425,525 of record NC_084799.1, read on the forward strand.
CAAAACTATCGGTGAAGTAAAGGATGATCTCGACCGTAGACGATCGGAGTTCATTGGGGAGGAATCGGAGCATTAGGGTCCCACTGTTTTCCACCAATCGCTCCTGCCAAACCCTATACGAGACGTTTCCGTACCGCGATGCCATCTGGGCTGGCAGGATCTCGTCGACCCACTGGATTAGGGTTTCCAGAATGGAGACAATGGAGTCTGTGATTGGGGATTGGTGACACGGGTCGGAAATCTTGCGGTCGCGGATGGACTCCGAAAGAGCGACGACGAAACCCAGGAAGTTCTTCCCGGCAAAGGATTCGTGGAATCGGCGGATGTCTTCAAGGGATTGAATTCGCTTCGACGGGGTTTGGAAATGAAAGGGCGGCGTTGCGACGGGGACCCTCTGGGCTTGGGGAACTGGAGCGAGTATTATAGCTTGTTGAGATTGGTTGGGAGGGAGGTTGATAGCCGGAGCTCAAATAGGATGATAGTTTCGGGGAGGAGAGATTTCAGACCATGCCGGAGGAGGGTTGAAGGTGGCAGCGGCTCCACATTTGCAGCAGGTGGGAGCAATGATGGTAGTGGTGGTGGTAGAGGGAGATGGGTTTTGAGGGGATTCGTAACAGTGTTGATGATCGTGGTTTTCCATGGCAGAGAGAGCTTAGCTTAGCTTTGGTTGGCAGTGAGAGAGGAGAATAGAATGAGCAAAAAGGAGGGAGGAAGTGTGTGTTTGTGTGTGTCCGTAGAGATGGAGAGATGAGTCTACCCAAAATATAAAAGTGGACTTGGACTTGTAAGACTAAGCCATGGCTTGGGCCCCATGAAATTTAACATGGGATTAAGTGGATTGGGTTTGTACACGCAATTGGCCACATAAGCGTTTTTAACGCTGTTAGGGGTTAAGTAGTGACGGAGACACAGTTCATGTGGGTTTGGGTATATTCACCGTGAAAAATAAAGATTGGGTGTAAAAGTGGAACAACGTATAAACATTGGGTATTTTCGTCGGTAAAAACCCAATTAAATATAATAGTATCACACTCATATATATATATATATACAAAAGTTTATAAAAAATAATAAAATATTTATAGCTTGATGAATAGTGTTTCACTACATATAAAGAAATACTATTCATTTAGGTAAAAAAAATATAACTTTACATCACCTATTGGAAGACTATTTAACAATTTTTTCTCTATATTATAAAGAATTAGACATTTTACCTCTTCCATTGGGAGTGCTCTAGTGAGGATGAGGGGATGAGGTCAGTAATGCCGCCATTTTTTTTAGAGTGAGTAAAAAACTGAAAAAGATATGATAGAGAGAGAGAGAGAAAGAAAAAGTCGGTGCCCTAATCCTAAAGGAAGGACGGAAGTTACATTTTTAATTTTATTTAATATTATTTATTATTAATAATTATATCAGATGACATTGACAGATATCATATATATATAATTCTTAAATTTGAAGTAAAGATCTTAATCGATCGGTTTTGGTTTCGGCGGTCGGTGTACCACCGAAACCCAAACCGACCAATCAGTGGCGGTTTATGCTATTTTTGGTTTTTTTTATTTTCGATTTTTTTGGTTTTCGGTTTCAGTTTTTTTGGTGTTCGAATGGTCGGTGCACTCAGTTTTTGCTCAGCCCTAGCTCCACCTACCAAGCTCACTATGATGAGCTCCCCATAGCCATTTGCAGTATGGTGAATCGGCCTCATAGGATCCTTGCCAACAGGAAAAGGGGACCAAGGAAATATGTCGTAGTCAGTGTTGATTACTTCACAAAGTGGACCAAGGCCAAACCTCTAGCTACTATCACCTCGAAGAAAATCTTGGATTTCGTGGTAAAAAATATAATGTGTAGATACGGGGTGCCAAGGAAAATAGTATCAGACAGCATGACCCAGTTCGATAGCAATCTGTTCACCCAGTTCTGTGAAAAGAATGGGATAATCAAAAGTTTTTCCTCTGTGGCCCATCCACAGACAAATGGCCAAGTCAAGGTAGTGAATAAAACTCGAAAGATTTCTATTAAGAAATGGCTCGAAGAGGTTAAAGGGAAATGGCCAGAGGAATTACCACAAGTCCTATAGGCATACAGAACGACAGCCCGGACCTCAACCGGACATACCCATTCTCCCCGGCTTATGGTTGCGAGGCTATGTCACCTATTGAGGTCGAAATCCCAATAATAAGACGCGAGGCATACGAACAAACCTCAAACCAATCCCAACTCGAAGAAACTCTAGACCTAATTGAAGAAAGACGAGATGAAGCCCAACTAAAGAACGTTGCATACCAGCAAAAGGCTACAAGAAACTTCAATAAGAGGGTTCGAGATAGAAAATTTTGATTGTGAGATTTGGTGCTCAAACACGTGTTTTTGGCCAAATGAGACCCCTCTACAGGTGTGCTCGGGCCTAATTGGGAAGGACCGTACCAAATTGAATCCATCATTCGACCTGGTGTTTATAAACTAGCAAGATTGAATGGAGAATTGGTTCCACGAGCTTGGAATGGTGAACATTTACGACCTTATTATCAGTAATGTAGGAATGATGTTTATTCATTTGTAACCCAACTTGTATTTAATTTCTGATTTTTATCAATAAAGCATTGATTTTTTTTCAACATTTTGTGCATTTTTATTGTTATACTTTTTGCAAGATCTCAAAATTCAAAACCTAAGATTGCAATCATAGGATATTAAGGGGGCATAAGTGGTATACGATAATACCATAAGCTCGAAAATGTAATAAAAATTAAATAAAATTAATCAAAGTGTAAACAACAACAGTGTATGGATCATTAACCTAACACAAATTATACAAGTCTGGAACAAACTAGCAAACTCTAATCGACACGATCACAAGTCGAAACAGAGCTAGAATTTTTTTGCAAATAATTTTCGACCTCGTAACCTCGAGACCATACTCGAGGATGAGGAAAAGTTACTATAAATAAGCGAGAAATAACTAGGTTAATGAGGTTACATGCCAATAAGTATTTCATGACGAAGATACGAGGTAAAAATAATATTCAATTTTGAGAATAATGAAGTCAAAATAGTGCGCAATCGAATGAACTATGTATGAATACTTGGAAGTTTGAACTCAAGCACGATGAGTATTTGTAAGATAAAAAAATTAGTTTGTGGGCATACTCGAAATATTTTGAGGCTAGAAATGTGTAGTGTGCAATAAAGAAAAAAAAACGATAAAGTTAGACAATGTGCATAAATATTTCGAGCAAGAAATTTAAGCATAAAATATAACTTACCATTAAAGAGTAAAATACTCAAAACTTGAGTTTCAATTTTTTTTGGCCCAAAAGGCGTAAAAGGAAGTTAATTACAAAAATAGATAAAAATAAAACTAAAGGACACAACCCTTAGAAAAAAATGGTCTTTAAGGATCAACAACTCCATCGACCACGGTCCCGGCTTGTTTGATGGCTTTTGCTGCCTCTTCAGAATCAAGCTTGGCCTCTTCCTCCTCCAATTGAGCTTGCCAACTGGCAATAAACTTGGTCTCCCCGTCAGATAGAAAGTTGGTGTCAAGGTCAGGATTGTTAGCCCAAATTTGACACGTTGCCATGTCTATGGTGTGATCTTTTTTGGTCTTGAACTCCTCAAGAAGACGAGCCTTCTCACTCTCGATGAACTTGAAAGTCATCTTCTTATCCTCTTCCAGTTTGGCATTGAGCTCTTGGATTCTTTTGATTTCTAAGTCCCTGGCTTCAACCTCCTTCCGGGTCGCCTCTAGCTTGGCGTCCAGCTACGGGATCCTCTTGATCTCAACATCTCCCGCTTCAAGCTCCAACCGAGCCTTTTTAAGGTCGCCCTCGACCCTAAGTTGTGCATCTCTGGCCTCTTGGGCAAGCGCCTTTCTCGTCGTGACCTCGCAGTTCAGGATAAATTTATGTTGAACAAAAGATAAGAATGCTTGTAATGAAAAACCAATGTTAAAAACAAAAATTCAAAGTTGGCACATAAGCAGGGAGCTTGTCAAAAAGTAACTAACTGAAGAAAATAGTTCCCCACTCTTGTCGAAAAGAGTGTTGGCATCCTGGCATGAGGTCAGAAATTCCCATTGGGGAGCCCTGAGGTTGCAAAAGCTTTGACCCACACGAGTCAAAGTGTCAGAACCAAGGTTAACCCCAGAGGTATCACTAGCACCGTCAACAACAAATTCGGGCACATAGGTTGAGATCAAAAGAAAGTGGTATTGGATGGGAGGCTGGGCTCGATTTGGATGAATTGCATGAGGGATATTTGAGGTTTCCGGGGGTGCTAGGAACTCGATAACTTGGCCCGGGTCAGATGGCCTCAATGCTAGAGGGACCAGCTCGGTTTTCTTGGTGAGGTTGGAGGGGTGGCCTCCCTTTTGAGATGCCCAATGGCGTTTGTTGGCTCTCGAGGTAATGAGCTTGTTGAGGAGGTTGTCCAGGTCATAATCTATATCACCTGAAAAAAGAAAAGATATAACATTAGTAGTTGATTAGGTTACTATGAGTGACAAGACCTCAAAGTGAAAAGAAACCTAATTGGAAGATTCTGTCAAGCTTGAGGTCGGGGACCAGGAAATCCCCCTGTCTTCTGATGACTCTAAGGGGGTTCCCTCTCTATAAGTGGGGGACAGTCTCGTTAAATCCTTATAGTCATTGGTTCCATATTGGACATCTACCCCATCCCAAACTTCGTTTAGACTATACATGGTCTAGTATTTCCCAAACCAACTATCGAACCTATGGACTTTAAGGTCCACCCCCGACCAGATCAGAAAATTATTCCTAGGGTCATTAAAAAGAACCACTACATTAGGTTCCTGCCTAAGAAGAGTGGGACACCACATGGACAGGTCCAGTACTACTTTACCTCCATCTGTTAAGCTCGACGAAGCCTCATCCTAGGCTTTAGTGCCCGAGCATGGACAGGTAGGCAAGGAACGGAGACCTGGGCTTGCGAGCTCGAGGGCCTCTTCCTAGAGGGGAGTTTGGCAATTGGGATTGGGACATCTTCCCATCTCACATATTTTCGGATTCCCGAGTCGTCGGTGGACTCGCCTTCACTCAAGAGACCACAAGCTCGAAGCTTATCCTCGAGGAGGAGGTAAGTGAGAGATTTTTTACCGTAAGAAAGCTTGAGAATCGCTTCCCTGTGGTCTTTCATAGCCTTGGTCGACACTGGTCGGTGGTAGTTGGCTGCATGCAAGATTTGAGTGAGCATTTCGAGCTCGAAGATCAAAGAAAAACAGAATAAAAAATGAACATTGAGAAATACTTACGAATTTGTTGGAAGGAGTAGAACTGGGAATGAGCGAGCCCATTCGTCCAAAAGAAGATGGTTTTGAAATTTGGAGGGTGATTAGGAATGTCTTCGAATAAGCGATTCTCCTTCGGATAGCTCGATAGGTAGTAAAACCCATCTCCGCCATAAGCTCGGGAAGGATTACTCTTGAGGCAGAAGAGATATAGGATCTCATGTGCCGAAGGCCCGTCCCACTTCATTTCATGATACAACGACCTCATAGCGGCCAAGACTCTGTAGGAGTTAGTCTAGAGCTGGAAAGGGGCAATGTCGGCATAGTCCAAGAAACTCTAGAAATAATCCCTTAAGGGCAGTAGGGCCCTAGCTCGCATATGCTCTCAACTCTAGGCCATGAGCTTAATCTTCCTATCAAGACTATTTTCGTCGGGAGCGTAGCAACTCCTCTCGTTGGAGGTTGTAGGCCGACACATCATCTTGCCATATATCTTTAACCCATGAAAATCTAGCAATTTGGAGATATGCTTGGTGGAGGACATGGAGTTTCGATAATGCTCAGCCTCGAAGAAACTGTTCTCTGAGGTTGGAATAGAAAGGGCCTTGGAGGTAGTCGGTTGGGTCGAAGCACTCTCCATGAGGTTGAAGGAGAGCTCACCTGAATAGAAGGCTACGGTAACCCTACAGTTGGGAACTAAAGGGATTGGACAGATCTCGGAGTCGGGATCCGGATACACAGCAAACTGAAGCCTCTTCCTTTTTTACTCTTCGACCTCGTCAATTTGGCATCAAAAGTGGGCTCGGATGTCCTCTTATTCAAATTTTTCCTTGTACTCACATATTAGTCATTGGTTTTGGGTAAATAGTGATTCAGGTCGAGGAGTTGGTGGGTGGTAAGGAATGGCAGGCTCAGGGCCCCCACCAATTCTTTGAAAATTGCGACATCTAGCAAGAAAGAAAAAGGTGGGGGCCCACAATTTTAAAGAGTGGAAAAGTTAAGATCTTGATAACTCGAGTTTGCAAGCTCGAGATAACGAGATCGTCTTAACTGAGCTTGAAGGCTCGAAAATGTTGAGATTAACTCAAATGCCAACATTGAACTATTATAAAGTTCGGGGCATCGAGGGTGCACCCATGCGAGACTGGGTAATTATTGTCAGTTTAAAAGTATCCCGGGTTTCTAGGAAAAAATATGGCAGTTACCCAAAAAGGAGATAAAACCCTAATTCAAAACCTTTTTTTTTCTTAAGCTACATGCAAGCCATATCCTAATATCCCATAGCAGAAAAAGGTTCTGTTTTTATCTATTTGTACCAAAATTCTTGCCTAGAGTTTGTTTCTAATCAACACTCGCCTATACAAATCAAAAACTCCCCTTTCCAGAGAAGATTTCAATAATACAACAAGAACAAAGAAAAAATTTCTCATGCATGAAAAGCTAAAAGAACGGTACACAGAAAAAACGAGGTTTATAAAACTTACACAAAGTCGATCGTGCAAACGAATAGATTGTCTACTGAGAAGATGAAGTAGAAACAATCCCACTGAGCCGAAGGTGGTGAGGTTACGTTGTTTCTTTGGTTGGAGAACATGCAAAGAAAAATCTGGTTCGTGTTTGCTTCTAGTTTGTATTTTCGTTTTCTGAAGGTGAAAATGCCAAAGTAAAAAAGAATGGGGAAGAAGGGAGTATATATATTGGCAAAAGGAATGTCAAAGGTTGGGTAGTTTTGAACCGTTGTGTAATGACCCAAATTTCCTAATAAGGTTTAGGACCTTGATTAGGAGGCCTAGAGAGTCATAATTGATTTATTATGCCATTAAATGATTATATG